>NC_060170.1:27734879-27795506 GCF_021292245.1 Micropterus dolomieu
GGCTGTGATCCACTCACATTCACAGCCACGGACTGGGCTTGCAGATCGCAGGGAGGACGCATGGGTCGAGGACGGGTCACCAGCCAGTACGCAGTGAGAGAGGCCAGGGCTCCTAAACCCAGCAGAGAGGAGGGTGACAGCGACAGGGAGGACAGGGAGAAGGAGGACAGAGGCAGAGATGGCAGAAGACTCCAGAAGTCCTCTGATTCAGACCCTTTGAGTCCCGCGCCGGAGCGAAGTGACCGTAACCACTCCCCGAAATGCATAACTGAGAGAAGAGGACATAAACAAGAGAAAAAAAATACCCAATAAACGTGAAGCTATATGGTGTATTAACATCACAAAAGCTTAATTGTGTTGCAATATAAAACCTGCGGCATCTCCTGCAGAGGGCACCACACAGTAAACCTGCAGCAGATAGAATCAGGCTCACAGAGCCAGTATGTTCCTTTTACAATGTTTTTTAATGGGTATTTATTCACTCATTATTCAATCTGGTGCAAGTTACTTTCTTTCACCTCTTGTGCTGTGATGCTCTTTGTAATTGCCTTGAACAGTTGTAGCAGTATTGACAGGGACAGATACTTACATCAATTAACTAATTAATAAACTTTAGTTCCCCCCCTCCATTAATATTACACACATATATACGGTTTTATCTATTCATTTTAATATATTTTTATAACACACGTTACTGTGTCAATAACTTAGTTTATTTAAATTTGATTTATTTTTATTACACACACACACACACACACACACACACACTCTTACTGTTTTATTTATTTACTTTTTTTATATTTATTTTTACAGAATGAGATTATATATATATATATTTTTTTTTTTTTTTGTATCAACACACAAAAACAACTTTTGCCGTTTTATTTTCTTATCTAATGAAATGTATGAAATTAATTGTCCTTATGTGCTTTATATATATATAGCTTTGGCAATATTGTTGCTATACATTCATGCCAATAAAGCTAATGTGAGAGCGCGAGCGCACGCCTGGCTCGGGCACCCATGTAGTCATGTTCAAAAAATTACTAACTGGTAAATATCTGATTTTTTTAAACTCCCAAATATCAGTATCTGCCTCAAAAATCCTGCATCGGTTGGGCCATACAACAGATTGTTTTTTCAATTAAACAATTAATTGTTTGGTCTGTAAAATGTCCAAAAAAGTAAAAAACAAAAATGACCATTTCCCAGAGCCCAAGTTTACATCTCCAAAGTGCTTGCTTCTGCCCGTGTCCTCACATTTGAGAAGTTGGAACCAGTGAATGTTTGTCATTTACTTGATAATAGACTTAAATGCATTATTTATTATATAAACTCACTACAATTGTATAAATGAATAATTGATCATATTCCCAGTGTATCAGTACTGGAAAATAAAAAAGACATAAGATTTAGCATTGCACTCTTATAACATAGAGGAACTCACAATGGACAGAACCAGAGATGTTATCTTTTTTATTCTTCCTCGTCAAAATCTGGTGCCTACGTTACCCACAATGCAGCTCACCCAGTGTCAGTTTGGTTAGAGACTCTGGTGTGTTATGCTGGTAGTAAAGTTTGATGTAACAATCTCTCCACCACAGTAAAACTGAAAAAAAAAAAAAGTCAGGTTAAAAGGCTGAAACACACTGGGCCACAGCCTTGGCACCGCTCAGAGAGAGAAGAGAAGAAAAGGTCTGAGCTGTATAGATGGGGCGAGAAGGGGGGGCGGTAGGGGAGAGACACCAGGAAGTAATAATGATTGGCTTAACAGAAACAGGCACCGAGGTTACTCTCAGTCATGTTGTGCCACTCTTTCATTCATTCATTTAAAAGAAAGAGAGCGAGAGAGCGAGACACACACACACACACACACACACACACACGGGGTGCATACAGTAGCGAGGGGCTGGTGGTGAGGGGGCCACCCCCCTGATTCACTGCCAGCGACTTTATTGTTCATATCAAAACAGAATGAATGACAGAGAAAGAGGGAGGGGAAAGGAAACTTGAGACTGATCTATAACATCAAAACAAACTCCCGACAGCGCTCACCCACACACAAACTGAAAAACACGTCACCCATAAAAATCTCTGCTTTCCCACATCCATTTAACTCCCCTCCCCTCCCTGGACACCCCTCAACCTCTCACCCACTTTCTCCCCCCAGAGTACCCAATAAGAGAGGGGATAAAGAGTGATATCATACCCCTCCCTCCTCTTTAACCAGGCCGCTCCTGCACTGCTTCTCTTCCCTGCACAGGCAAAGGGATACAGCACTTGTCCTCAGAGGATTCATAATCTACTTTAAGCATCAGTTTATCTGAATTAAAACTACTCAGTTGCCACTTTACACCTGCTGGGGCAACAAAGCAGCTGGTGATCCCCTTGAGTCCTCTCAATAGGTAAATAAATGGAAAACAAAGGGCTTTATGAAATGTGAAACATCACAAAAATTGAGTGCGCTTTGATGAGAGCTTCCTGTCTCTCCCCATTGCTCCCCCCGTTTTCACTCCCATTCATAATGGCTATTGTCAAGGCCCAGACAGGGACCATTGTGTTCTAAGCTTTTACTCCCTGGAAGAAATGAGACAAAAGAAATGGCACACACATGTGAAAATATACTGAAGGAAAACAAATGCATCTTCACAGCCTGTGCCAGTCCCTGCTGGGGGAGAAAAGGCTGGATGTTTCAGTGGTTCACAATTGAATTTAAATTCAAGGGGGCTGATTGCATAGCAGGGCACATTACGTGGAGTCACGTTATTATATAATAATAGCGGATGTTTTGGGGATAAATGATGTTTGATCCAACAAACAAAACAATGTAAAAGTAGCAATATACTGACATCCTGCTATGGAAAGCACACAAAATGCCATAAAAAAAAAAACAAAAAAAACAACAGAACACAGGTTCACAGGGAGTCATCTGATGTGTAACAGGTAGCCTGAGGCAGTCTGCATGTCTGTGCACATTTACTCCAGCTGACAAGCAGAGACAGCGACGAGAGCGCAGAAGATATTCAAGGTTACAGTGTGCACTGTGTGACAGAAAGAAAAAAAACACAAAACATAAATATGAGAGCAATGTAGAATTGGGAGTGCACATAAACCAAAAACTGGTTTAGAGACAAATCTGGCATTTAATCAAGGATAACTTTAATGAATTAAACTGTCAAATGTCTAGTATACTGCATTCTGAGTGCGCTAAAACACAATGAGCCTCACATAAAGTGAACTAGGAGAGGTGAAAGACTGGGAAAAATTACTGAAGAGTTTACACATTAATTGTATAAGTAATATTAGTCTTAGGTCAAATCAGGGCTTAAATGTAGAATTTGGGTATTGTGAGAGAAACCTTTTCAGGGTTAAGGTAGCTTCATCATAAGCTTTTAGTACGGTAATAAGTAGAATATATCTCTACAACTTCATCAGCATAGTCAGGTGAAGCCTACTTGAATAAACAAATGCAAAAAAAAAACAAACAAAAAAAAAAAAGGAGCCAGCGACAGAAGTCCATATTCTTTCAGTAATGGGTTGCCGTTTCCGGCATTTTCTTATTCAATTAAACTTAAAATATGGATTTGGTCAACTAGTACAGCCCCGATTAAGTAATATTCTATGCAGGAATTTTGCTTTTGAGGGAAGAAGAAGAAGTCCCTGGATTACATGTAGAGTGAGAAGAGTACAGTAGCCTACAGAGCTTCTGTGGTGATGAGAGCAGTGGTGGAGAATGATCCCCCTGACCTACAAAGCTACAGGAGGTGACACAAGGAGGGGGGAGGATTTATGGGGGAGGGAGAGAGAGGCGACAGCATTTTGTACCCATAACCAGCAGCAGCAATGAACTCTGCACACTTTCCATGTGCCCAGAGAAGTGAATGGTCTGATTGGGAGTTACGGGGTGGGGGGACGACACGTGAGGCTGGCCGGGGCAGAGAGGGGGAAACGGGAGAAAGAAAGAACGAAACGCACGGGTGTTTTCTGGCTGTGATTCCCAAATGAAGCGTGAAGAACACAGACACACACTTGGTCACAATAAAGTTTTTCTTGTAAAGAAGGGAGGAGAAGAATAAATGAGCAACCACGCATCCTGCACATAGAGAACACCTTCACTTTCCACAAGACAGTCCAAGTCTCGTGTGGTCTCAAATTCACTTCAGACCAATCAGAATCAGGACTCCCAGACAATGCAACACTTTCTCTCCAGCCTCAAGTTTTTGGTTTCACGTACCTAAGCAGCACCAGGTTCAAACACCACCACGCAAGGGTCATCTTCCACATTTAGCTTTCTTGGCACTGCACCCCATAGGTCAGGTTTGAATCTTGTAGCTCTGCATGGTCCTGCATGGCCCGGACACACAAACCTCAGCTGCCACACTGCACTGTGTTAGGGGAGACTAGATATGGTTGCAACACTTTTTGCTCCAGCAACTATAACTCACTGAATTTTGTAGCTAGAGTTCTCAAACTTTTATACAAAGTACCCACATTTGTTCAGTACAAATGGCACCAATTCAATCCTCTACAAGTAATTCACAGACCTCATGAGTTGATGTCAAATGCAATGTGTTCCCTTGTTACAACCTACCCCACTAGGTTGTAACACATGCTGGGGTAAGTTGTAACAATAAGACAAAAGAAGCAAAAACAGATGCCACACTATGATATGCTTAAAAAACAGATAGTGATAAAAAGAACAATGTTTCTCTCTCACTGTAACAGACTTAGTATGGTGACTCATGCACATGTGTGTATGTTAATGCATCTATAGAATAAACTTACTTAACAGTATCCTTAATAAATACTACTACAATGAACTAAATTAAAGAACAGACTAAGAATCTTTGTACATCCTAAGGTCTAACAAACAAGAGGTGTGTGTGTGGTGTCAATTTGTGTATATTCCTAATCAGAATCACAGTCAGTGCTTGAACTGGGCCGGTGCTCACCAGTACGCAAAACAAGCACTTTTGTATTTTACTCTTTGGCATAGTGAGACTTTTTCTTGTGCACTGGAATTTCTCACAAGCTGCCTGTACACTTCTCTGCCCTCTCCACTGGCGGAGACAGAGTATGGAAAAGGTTGAGTGCCGATAAACACGCCAACCTGTGAACTACATGTGAATGGGAAGTACTGGTCACAGTGCTGACAAAGGAATGCTGGTAACCCTGGATTGCAGGCTCGGTGGGCCCAGACTGCAAAGGGTACTCTGTAAAATATTAAAATCAAGAAAGTCCCTAGTTGTATGCATAGCACTTTTTAAAGAAGTTTTACAACTCACCCCACCCCTGTCAGCCATTGTTTAGCTAGCTGTTTTAGCATAGTGGTTTGAAGTTAGAAAGGGGAAAAAAATGCATCACATGTTGCCTAAGAAACTACATTATAATCTAATATAAGTCAAACAATTATATCTGCATTAGTACAGATACTAAACAAAATATAGTCTTGCTCAAGAAAAAAAGAAAAAATTACTCTCTGACCTCAAAATCTGTTTTTTCCCCTCTATATAGTCTGAATGTGCCAGTTTCCAGACTTGATAACCACCATGCCTGATCAGAAGTAGGTAAATACTGAAATGATCACCTAACTCCTATCTTATCTCTAATTGGTGGAATTGGTGTTGTTACAGCTCTCCCCAGAGCTGGCATCTGGCCATGTGGACAACTTCAAACATGTTGCATGACTCAGAATACAGGGTTTCATGCAGGTAAAGTAAGACACAAAACCAAAACAGGCACATGATGACATGCATAAGAGTGTGGTTTGACAAAAGAATGTCAGAAAACCTACAGTTCAGGACAGTTCATGGCTGAAACACTCTCGAACCATAATTATCCCCAGCTGGGATAAGGGACCAAACACCACAGCAGTGTGTTTAAAGCTACACATATGTGCACCACAGTTCTTTTAAAGAATTAGGGCGTACTCTGCAAAAATATATATATAAAACTTAAAGTCTGCACTATAGCCTCAAGTATTTCTACCACACACAATGAGGTCCATATAAGATAAAGTTTCAGTTGAGCAAAGGCTGAATGCACAAATCTCATAAAGTAACATAACTTGATTTTTAAGAACCACTTCATTAATTTTTCTTAACTCAGCAAGGCCTGTATCACCACTGGATCAGTTGAAGGCAACAATGAATTCTTTAAAACTTATATGCAATAGTTTGTTAACAGGTTGATTCATCACAACTTTGTCCAGAGTCAGCAGGCAACTCGGTAGCCGGGAAACTCAGCGGGCTGCAGCGCAACCTTTCTTATTTTTAGATCGGAACCTAAGACGTCGTAGTTTTGATATGTTTCTGTATCGAATTGAGGCGACTGAAAACAAAACAAACAACAAAGAAAGAAAGACCAAACGGGACTTACCTAATGCAGGCCGCCAATGTCTCCTTGGATTGCTCTCCAAATTTACTACTTAAATCATGTGTCCACGCGTCAAGTTAGAGACGATATACTTATATTTCCGGTCAAAATCATCAAAATAAAACATTTTGATGATCACGCATCGTGCTTGAATCAGTCAAGGCCTAAAGTTCACCTATAGACAGATCATTTAAAAAAGAGAGTAAGTATGTGATTTTTATTCCACCACTACTTGGCATGTCACATTTCAACATTATAGCAAACAAATGCATTTAAGAAGAAAATGTGTGAAAAAACTAATTTGACACGTTGGAAATGTGAATGCTTTAACAGCAAAGGTGTCACTTTGTGTTAAAAAGTGGTGGAACATAAGGGCTCAGATTAGGGGTGTGAAGATGCACAACATTGGGGTCACGAGAACAAGACAAAAAAGTATGGGAAATGGGAAAATTAAATTTCTTAAGCTGTGTAAATTGGTGGAATGTAACAAAGTACATTTGCTTAACTTAAGTACAAGTATGTCAACATTTTACTGTATATGTCGATTTTATGCTACTTTATACATCTAACCCATTACATTTCATAGGGGAAAATGGTACTTTTGTGCGTGTGCTTATATAATATGATAAAGTACCAATGATCTACCCAGTAGTATACAAAGTATCCACATAGGCTATAATAGGCTTCACAATGACAAATTACAACATTAAAATGCTCTATCTATTTGGTGATTAAAAGCAGAGTACTATAATATTGTATAATAATAAAACATGAAAGGAGCCATTCTGCATAATAAATAATTTTACATTTAATCTTTTAAGTACATTTTGCTGATAAATGGCCTACTTCTTTATTTGCAATTCAGGACCTTTTCTTGAGATTAAGTATTTCTAAACTACGCTATTTCTACACTATTTTGAAGAAATATTGAATGCTGAAATATATATGCGGGTAGTCTGGGTGTCCTCCTCCAGAGGATTTTAAGCATTAAGCAATTCATTTCTTGCATTCTGGAGAAATTTTCTGCACCAATTCGTGGTTGACATGTCTTTATGGTGACGTTAAAATCCCATTACTTCCTGTGTTCATCTATCTTCCTTTCTGTGGCTTGACACTGTTCTGAGAGACTGGGCTCTGACGTAGGATTCATGCATTTTAGGAAGAGATCAAATAATGTTGTTGTTTTACCCCCCCCCCCCCCCCCCCCCCCCCCCAAAAAAAAATATTCAAGTCCAAATATTGAGGGAGAGACAGCAGATTTAAGAGGAAAGAAAAGACATTGTGATGCAACTTATTTGTTTACTGAGTGACATTCAACAGTCCAACAATACATCACCGAACTCTTAATGTTTAGAAATCTATAGACATTCTACATCAAAAACAGTCTGAGCTCAACACAGTAGGCAGCATGGTTCATTTATCAAACAATATCTGCGGTTACTGATACTGTGGAAAATATTATTAGCCTGAAAATATAATTTATTCCTGATGGCAGTAAGACTACGGACAGTGAATCATTCATGAGGACTAAACCTGAAGGTTTGTCTTTGTCCAGTTCACAGCTGATCTGTCAGAAATCATCCCAGTTTGTGCACAGCTCCACTGTGCCCTTGGTGTAATGACCACATGTATTGCTGTCCAAAGGGTGCTTGACCTGAAATACAAAAGGTAAAGTAGATCTATTCACTGCAACAAGATTATCACAAAACAAAAAATTATAACCTAACTGAACATGTCTTACTTTGGGAATAACCGGTGGGTTTAATGTGCCTTTACAAAGTCCGTCCCAGTTGAAACCTTCAAACCATCTGAATAAAAACAGAGCATCACAACCTATAAAAACATTTTGTCTAAGTACAGGTCTTAGTGTTGTTCTTCTGTATAATAAATCTGTCTTACTTGTGCTTCTGAATGCCCTTGGTCCCATTTCTCTGACTGCCCAGCCTCTCTGAGGGATTGCTCCTTGGTGATGGAAAGCAAACAAGAACATGCAAATAAATAAACTATAAATTAATAATCAAATTGTGTCATTCAAGGCATGGCGTCACAGCAGAGGTCGTGTCCAGTATGCCTGCACCATTTCATTAATCTGCTCATCTGTTTGTGTGTGTTGGGGCTGGAAGAGGGGAAATACAATGGTGGGTGGATAGAGATGTTTCTTATGTGTGAAAAAGCACCATAAAATAACTACAAAACATTAGCTATCGCATTATCATTCATGGGGTGTCGTGAGGAATATTTACAACACCTGCACAGTTTCTTTATGAGACAGGATGCACTTTTGCTGATGGTTTTTGGGAAGTCAATCTGATCAATACCGCAAATGGTTGCAGTAAGAATCTTCATCGGGTCAGACCCACCAAATGGGAGTCTGGAGAGGAAAAAATTAGACTATCATCATCACTTCAATCTACAACTGGAGAAATGAGCTAAAAAAAAAGTAGGGCTGCACAAAACTGTAAAACTTACCCACCACTCAGAAGGTCAAACACAAAAACGCCCAGTGACCAGAAGTCTGCAGATTTGTTATGGCCTTTGTTTAAGATGATTTCAGGTGCCATATATCCCAGTGTACCACAGAATGTCCAGGTTTTCTGGCCCACTTTGACCCTCTTTAGACATCTGGAGCCAATCTACAAAAGGCAGATATATCAGAAGATTCACAGTTGCCTTTGGTAAATTTCAATTAACTACTCAAAATGTGGACCTAGGTTTGTAACCAATTATAGTACCAATTTGGCATAACCATGCTTATCCAGAACAACATTTTCAGGCTTGACGTCTCTATAGATGACACCTCGACAGTGAAGAAAAGTCAAGGCCTCAACAACACAAGCTGTGTAGAATCTGGTGCTGCATTCATCCAAATATCCTCTGAAACGATATGTGGAAATGCTGATTTAAGCATCACAGCCAACAAAACAAATGTGTGATGTAGACAGATGTAAGACTTCACACTCCTGTCAGACTTAAAATTGCATTGTGATGAAAGCTTGGCTACAAACACACACACACACACACACACACACACACACACACACACACACACACACACACACACACGCACGCACGCACACACACACAAAGGTAGGACTACACAGAGGTAGGACTATGAATACTATAAAAAAAAGAGCCTTACATCTTAATTTTCTTTAGTCCAAAAATACTTACTTATCATTGAGTAGGCTACATAAATCTCCACCAAGACAAGCTTCTGTCAAAATGTATAGGAACTCAGCGTCTCTGAAGGTTTTATGTAGCCTGTGATCGATAAAAATATTGCAAAGTGTAAAAAATCATTCACATATTATGTCTTTAAAACAATCCTAATTAGATAACTGTTGAAGGGCAAACACCTGACTATGAATGGACAATGACTCTCCATCAAGATGCGCCTTTCTCTCAGGATGTGCTCTTGTTGACCGTTGTTGAGGATAAGCTTCTTCTTAAGGACCCTCATGGCAAAAAGACACTTGATGTTGCTCTTCAGTTGCACCTTACAGACGTGGAGATCAATAGATTACATTATAGAAACATGGAATCTCAAGGAGGCTGCGGCACAGGGGGTCTGTGTCAATGTGTGTGAGCTGCTATGAGATCAACCCTTACCAGGTCTACGTGACCAAACTCCCCAACTGCTAGACTGCAAATTATCTGGAAATCACTTAAGTTGGAAGATGAGAGGAGTTCAGGATCCTTGTCTGACCTGCTCGCAAGGAAAACAGAGGTGAGCTTATATCTTCTTTTACAGGCGCAAATCACATGTAGTTGTTGTAAAAAATAGTGTTGTAATGCTCCTCACTCGCTTTTGGAGTCATGGCTTGGCTGCTCCTTGTGACTGCAGTCAAATACCAACCCGCCAATGATGTCTTTAAAGGTCCTGAAACACAGAAGCATATGAATGTTCTCCAATTCTCAATTTAAGAGTATAGTATAGCAACCAAATCATTTTTTTCCAATGCAGTGAATTTTATTAACACAAAACATCCACTTACTCTCTGTCTATGAACAAGCATGTGACTTCACCAGCAGCGATCACATTCGCAGTCCGAACATCCTCTCTAAAGACAGAGTGAAGCGAGTATCATAAGAAAATCACAATGTTATAAATGCAAACACAACATATAAAAAAGAAAATCATTGATCAAGCTGACACAAATTACACTTTATACCACCATGTGCAGTTTTTAATAAACGCTCTTGAACATTCTGCGTAACCTCATCTGAAAGTGTGTTATTTCCTCCTTACCCCCACAGAGCTTTTTCTCCAAACCACTGTCTCTCAGAGAGCTTAGAAAGGACTATCTGCTCTTCATGACATGGTTTCTCTTCTGTCACTTTCACCTGGCAAATCCAAAACGAGAGAGGAAATGAGACAGAAGTAATGGTTGGGAGTAATATAGAAATGAGCCAAAGTCAATAATCACCATCCAAATGCAATTTCTAAAGCTGCGCTGACATTTTGTCCCCCGCAATCTAAATCTTTTTCTCTGAAAGCCTCATTTCATCTGTGCAGCAGGCAGAGAGCATAACACTTTACCTGGCCTTTGCTAATGATATAAAAGGTATCTCCTGTGGTCCCTTGTCGTATGATGTAGTCACCTTCAGCGTAGTGTGCCTGTAGAACATAAATGGCAGATGGAGGAGCAAACAGTGGAAAATCAAAACAAAAGAGGATGAAAGGAGAGCATGTTATAAAGATGACGGCTGGTAACAATGAAGGATTTGTTCTGATTTCATCCTAACACCTGCTTGTTAACTGCTACGACGCAAGGGAAAGCTGAAAATAGAAAAGGACTGCCTGTAAACAATCAATATTTACATGCGTTCCATCTGTGTCCACAAATAATCTATTGGCTGGATTCTGTTTGAAGAACAAGTGATAGTTACACATCACTGTGCTTTAGATTTTAAGCACTTAATCTGTACCTCCTCCATGAGATCAGACATTTTCATGATGACATCCTCTGGCAATGAGCGCAGGAAGGGAACGCTGCAGACACACAGGTACAAGGAACACGCTAACATAACATCCACAATGACAGCTTTGAAAAGGGTTTGATTTCATTTTCACACAGTTACTGGGTGCCGTATTCAGAAACATATCATAGGAGTGTTGATATTTTGTTCAGGCCTAAATACAGCATTGTGGTCGCAGTATACAAAATAGGTATTTAGCATAATTACAATTACAATTATAATATCAAGAATTGGTCTGTATATAAAGTAGCAATACAAAAGCGGGTTTGGGCAGATATAGGTCTCTCTTACTCTCTCCCCTGTAGAGGAGCACAGCAGCAGATGGAGGGAAAGAGAAAGAGCGGCAGCAGCATGCCAGAGGCCGGGTCAGAATTATACAGAGCTGTTAGGTGTTCTCACTTGTTATTTTTCAAATAAAACAAACCTTTGTGCTGCAAATTGAGTGTTTATTTTACAATATATTGTAACATAGCTTAGGCATTATTTCAGAGTTTAGTAAATGTCCCTAAAATCATTTCAAGGGGCATTAAAAAAAACTCATGTAGCCACTGCACTCTATTTTCTTATTTCTATCCAGAAGCTGAACAACAGACCATATGTGCTCATCCTATCTAAACACATATGTGGTGTTTAAAACAGGAACACCGTGATTCCCATTCAACAGTCTATTCATGACAGGACAACATTTAAAATAGATTTTTTTAAATGAATATGTCAAGCATGATAATACAAGCTAAATGATTTCTCAATAAGTAATCACATGAATATTTTTTAATTTATCAATACTATTTTTTAATCCCAATTCAATCATATTACTTCTTAACCTCATTTCATACAAGGTAGGTTGAGTGTGTAATTCTTTTCTTTCTTGCAATTACCTTAGGGTTTCCTGGAAATGGATGTTTTATGTCATCTTGAAACTCCCATTCCCTGCTCCCAGAAGCAACAAAACCAGCTCCAAATTCACTCCTTTTTCTCTGCTAATCCACCAAAAAGAGTGTTTTTAATCAAATTTAATGGCATAGAATTTAGAAGAGACGGTAAGAGACATGCCCCTCCAAATATCCAGTGACTACGGAATTGTCCCAAGCAATAATTTTGAAAACAATCAAAACAATTAAATATAACCATTGCTGTCCATCGGTGTCTAGTAGCAATGTATTTGGTACACAAATACCAAATTGATGTGTTTTTTTAAGTTTCCGTTTATTTCTAAAAGAAATACTGTTTTTATTGTTCACACCAACAGTGACATGAAACATTTGCCCTTGCTTGAAGGTAGTAGAATACAAAAGGCTTTCTGGGCCTGCTCTATGTCAATTGAAGTGTATCAGTATCATGTTCACCTGCTAAGCAGCTCCACTGAATGAGAAAGGCTGTTGAGACCACTCTGCATAAGTATGGTCTGGAAGATCTTGCGGTCAATAACCCATAGCTTGCTGTCCTCTAGAGCTGTAGATCAAAAGACAGAGGCAGAGGAAGAAGAGGAGCTCAGGTGGAAACAGTAACAGTATTGAAACAGCTCTCAAAGACAATGTAGTTTGTGAAGGATGTGGATGTGTAATGCAGGATCAGCTACAGCTTAAAGAGCAGACAGCAGACCAGGACTCTATTAGAAAAGCTCATCATGTAGAATAAAATGAAATGTAAGTGCTTCATTTCCTTACAG
Organism: Micropterus dolomieu; assembly: GCF_021292245.1. Lineage (NCBI taxonomy): Eukaryota > Metazoa > Chordata > Actinopteri > Centrarchiformes > Centrarchidae > Micropterus > Micropterus dolomieu. Next base: position 27,747,904 of record NC_060170.1, read on the forward strand.
AGAAGGACTTTTAATATACATCTAATCTGATATCCTAAACTATTATTACCCTCTTTCTTTATAATAGAGCTTGAAAGAGGGTTTTATAAATTAATAATGAACCATATTGATTGGTTCACTGAAGCTTCCTGCAAACGGAAGTAGATATCCTCTAGACAGTCTAATTAGATCCACCATCTGATGATATGGTGCTTCGGTGATATCTCAATTCCCACATTTGGATATACCCCATCGGTTTTCACTTTAGCACCATATGACATGCAATTCAGGGCTTTATTTAGATCTGAATGCTGTGTAGGATATTTTTAAAAGGCAAAACATTGCTCTCAATGGAAGATGTCCTGCTGTATATCCTTTGCCACCCTGAACTTTAATGGTCTTTCAATTGCATCTTTATCACTGTCTCAATCAAAGAGACCACACAAGCACATGCCTTATGGATGGTCGCAGATGGCAACAATGAAAAAAAAAAAAAACTAATTTCAGGTCAGGAAGGAGATAAATAGAGTGGGCCCTGAACAGGTCCAAGGGAAGGCCTGACAGAAATGGACATGGAACACAACATGGAAGGACAACAGACTGCCAACATGAGCTGAGCATTGTTACCGGAGGGCAGACACATAGTAAAGAACAATAAATTAGAAAGGTTGACTGGTGGCAAGATAAAGAAAGCAGTAAAAAAATTAGGAATGAGATGCTTAGGACCAAACAAGGCAAATAAAGTGATTTTTTTCTATTTAGACTAATCCTGGCCATTTTTACAGCCTATTTATTTGTGAAACCAGGTCAGACGCACGAGGCGATTGCTGAGAAGGTTTCCCCACAGGACTCTGTGATCAGATGCTGGAAGGAAATGACAGTACACTTTGTATTTTCTAAAGAATAACACAAATTCATTCGGCAGTAATGTATATATGATGCAACCACGAGAAGAATGAATTGAATACAAACTATTTCTGAAAATGTCATTTACAAAAATAAGCCTAACCCTTGCAGGGAAGAGATGTGGCAGTCAGGCAGCAGGGTTATCCAGTGTAAAGAAGAAAATGTTTTAAATTCCGCACCTCTCCGAGAAAACTGTTTGAGGCTGTGGTTGTTTAAGATCTCAAAAGGCCTTTGATTTTAAATTCAACAGACGTCTTCAATCTGTCTAAGACCACTGCTAGAAATATGCCTGCTTGTGATATTCACTCAAACAAGACTTATTTATATCCCCATCAAATCAGAATTAATTACACTGAACCTCTACACGTGTTATGGTGTGATAGATCTCTAGCGATATCTGCATGCAAGTATAAAACCAAGAAGCCAACACAGTGCTTTGCTACCTGAGAAAGAGTAAGTGTGGGTGCAGTTGTAGAGCAGAGCCAGCTCTCCAAACATGTCTTCTGGCTCAATTGTGAGAACCTTCAGTCCGTCTTTAGTCACATCCAGCCTCCCTTCTGTTAATAAACACACAGCCAATGAAGAAATATAACACGTACACAGTAGGACTGTTACTTGCATGTGTTTTTGTGTCAGGATATGTAGAGAGACTGTCAAGAACCTTCAGCTGCAGTGTTTAAACAACAGATATGCAATCATCCTTGAGCCAAACAAGGCCGGCACCTCTCACTGGTTAGGATGACAAGAGGAAAATGGGGACTCTCCATTACCTGTCACATTACAAATGCAGCCAAGAACTCTGTGGACATTTAATCACTGATGAACTCTGCAACCTGGGCAAAGCAGAACGTCGTTTCTCCTGTATTTTGTATCAAGTTGACATTTCAACACAAAACATCAATGTGGGTCACTTGTCATTCCCCCTGTAGAGGAGCACAGCAGCAGATGGAGGGAAAGAGACAGTGCGGCAGCATGGTCAGAATTAAACAGGGCTGTTTGCTGTTCTCACTTGTTGCAAACTGAGTGTTTAGTTTTACAATAATGTAACAATAATACATTATTTCAGAGTTTAGCAAATGCCCCTAAAATCAGTTCAATGGGTGAAAATAACCCTCACATACTAAGTGACAGCCACTGCACTCTAAATCCTCTACAGATGCTAATTCCTATCCAGAAGGTGAACAACAGTGTGTTTTCATCCAGTCTCTGTTTGTAAGAATTTCTTTCTGAACACAAATGTGGTATTTAAAAAAGGAAAACTGATTCTGTCCTATTCAGCAGTCATGAAAGGACAAAAGTTAAAATAGATATATTAGTATGATACAAGTACAAGCATTTTTTTCTCAATAAGTAACCATATCAATAATATATTATTTCTTCAGCCCAATTCATGTTATTTCTCATTTCATACAAGGTTGAGTGGGGAATTATTTTCTTTCTTGCAGTTACTAGGGTAAGTGGTAGCACCCAAAATGGATGTGTTAACATGCCATTTTCTGTTCAAATTAGCCCCGTTTACAGGGTGTTTTATGTCATCTTAAATGGCCATTCCCTGCTCCCAGGAGGAAAACATTTGCTCCAATTCTCTGCCAGTCAGCCAAAAAACAATAGTGTTTTTAATCAAATTCAAAGGTGTAAAATTTAGTGGGGACGGTAGAGGCATGCCCCTACAAATATCCAGTGAATACTGAATTGTCCCTAGCAATAAGTTTGATCAAAACAATTAAATACAACCACTGTTGTGATGGCACAAGTGCCTCCACTCTTCTTGCTCAAACATGCAATTCTCACATCACTGTGTGTTGAGAGTGGTGTCAAATTTCTATTGAATTGAAGTATGAGCCAGCTGTGAGAAAGCTGATACACACAGATATCTGACTGTTCTTAAGCACCAGTCATCGCAAGGAAATGTTAATAAATATCCTCAAGTATGATTAATGCTAATGACTGTAAGAAGAGAATGATTTACCTTCTAAAACATAAGCCTGCGCCCCGTTGGTCCCCTCCTGAATGACATAGCAGCCTTGATTGATGGTGGTGGGGTACATACAGGCCATGAGGGCTTTGATTTCACCTTCGTCAAGGTTCTTCAACAAGTAGTTTCTCAAAATTGCTGCCTGAATCAGCCTCTGAGACCTGAGGGCATGAAGGTACGATTTAAGGGTAAGTTATTAAATGCCTTGAATGCAGTGTCATAGTCTTGTTTGAAAATTATAAAAAATATTTATTGATTCTGAGTCATGCGGAAAAGAGGTCAGTGAGCTTTGAAAATGTGAGAGACCGATTTTATAGATAGAGCAGGTGGGAGCTGAGGGAACAAATGTGTGCTCTTACTCCGAGCTTTTGTCACAGCTTTTGTGTAAAACCAAGGGGTCCAGGATGGGGGGCTCAGAAATGACTGTTTTCCTTTTGGCTCTCTGCTTGTCTTCAGTTTCAGTTGAGCAAACTACAGAAAAAAGGGCACTTTAAGTCAGGTTCAAGCCTTGTGCTACCAATTGATGCTTTAGAAAATTACATTTGAAAGCACAATGTTCTGTATAATGTACCTGCACTGGCTGCAGAGGGTCCTGGGAGTGGGACAGTGGCTCTGTAACGATCCAATTCTTCCTGCAGTCTCCGAATAAGTTCATCCTTTGTATCCAACTCCAGCTCTAACTCATCTATTAGTGTGTCCCTCTGGCGAAGCTCCTCAATCTTTAGCTGCAGGGCAAATTGGAGGTCCCGAAGTGTACCCATTACCTGGAAAACCAAGGTGACAAAACACAGCAAAATATATCTGTTTCTACAAAAAAAAAACATGCGCATAGCATACATGCATATAGAGTGGGTCCAAATACACAAAATTTCTGTTTCTCTGTTACAATCTAAGTTTACTCAGAGCTTGCCCTTCTCTAATTCATCTACATTTCTAATATTAATAATATAAAGGGAGAATAAATAAGGTATAATGGCTACTTGGATTAGAACACATGGGGGAGAGTTTGCTGTATATGCTTATTTATCTCCATAATTGCTTGAGTTATGTAGACAGACAGATACAAGCAGGCAGGTACAAAGATAAATACAAGAGATAGATAGATAGATAGATAGATAGATAGATAGATAGATAGATAGATAGATAGTTGGTCAAGTACAGTCCAATGACACAGTTTCCAATACATCCTTCTTTGCTCTGAGGGCATGTAGTACTTCTTGCAGTATTTGATTTGGTATAGGAATCTTCCATGTACAAATGCATTATAGATACAGAATGCTTGTGCAGTGCCTGTATTTCTTTATTTTTTCTTTCACCCTATGAAAAGGAAAGACATTTATTTAAAAAAGATATGTTTTCAAGGGGTTTTCAAATGAGGTCATTATAGACCATTTAATAAATCACACACACTTTATGTCCCTACAGGAATATGCTACCTTCCGCGCCCGGAGACACGCACTGATAGTAGCCTTTTGTAATGCATGACTGAGTTTTTAACGGAATGTTTGTAAACACAGATGATCTGCCTTGCAACACATAACGCCATATAGCCTATTGCATTTCAAAAATCACACACACGCACAAAGATCACTTACCACCTGCTGCCTGTCTGGCGTTGTGGGAGTCTTCCTCACTTGTCTTGAGCAGGTTTGTCCTTGTTTGGCGGCAGACAGTCCACCCGACAGGTGCAGATCTCCTCTGTACCCGCCCAAGTGAAAGATGCTCCTCTCTTGCTCCGGGCAGGCTTTGCACAGACAGCAGGCAATCACATGACCAAGACAGTGGAGACCATGCGGGAGGCTGGAATGAGAAATGCACAGGCTGGATCCCAATTGGGTCAGAGGGTCTTTGAGGTATTTCTGAGCCCAGGGGAGAGGTGGGTCTCCGGCAGACTGAGCGGTGAACATCAAGCATTTTATGCTGTGTGGACCGATCAGAGGTTTATACTCGTCCACCATTGTACCTGTACACGGCAAATTGCCTTATCCTGATAGCCTATAATTGCAAATTTCTAAAGTGACCGTCACACTTTCACGGAGATGTTTGATTTAATGTAAACGCATAGCCTATAGCCTAACAGACAAAAATTATGCTTCTGTTGTGGTAGGACCACAAGTGTAGTGTTTTCATTTGGTCTGATGCAAAATGTTGGGTTTTCACATTAAAACATTTTGAAACGATGATTAGCAATAGTCACAATGGCTAATGGTAATAGTTGTAAATAATTTGGAGGAAAATTAAGACACAGGCCCCATAGCTTTGTTCAACAGAATGAACCCAAGCAAAGACATAGACAGATCATCTGAAGTCCATTTTATTTAAGCCTTCATAGGCGGCTTAGCACCAGGGTCATTATGTGCTTCCCAAAGATAAACAGGTTAGAATGTGGTCTTAGTTAATAGGCCAATCAATAATTAGAAAAAACTAAGCTAGATTGTAATAATATGTTTTTAAAGGTAGATCTTTGTCACTTTTAGACTCCAAACTCCATCCAGTGTTATCCATCTTTAATATTTATTTATGGTGTGATTATCTCGAGAAGAAGAGTCAAAAATATTTAGTCATTTCTTTTATTTTTTAAGGCAGCCATACGACCCTCCCGCCAGTAGGTGGCAGTAGCGTCACCGGATAGCAGCAGCAGCAGCAGCAGCAGCAGCCCGCATGCTGGAGATGAAGATGGGCCACTAACAAGAGAAGAAGCCCTGTGGCTAACTTGAGCTAGCTTAGTAACTTGTGTATAATTTGTGGCTGAACCTTTGAAGGTACTGTTGTTGTGTGGTTGTGTTTTGTTCAAACCGTCGTCGAAAATGATCCTTACCGTGAAACCGCTTCAAGGAAAAGAATGCAGTGTGCAGGTAAGTTGAGCGAGATAGCTAACTGCTCCCTGTTATCTCTCCCTAATTCGCAACATTAGCTAGCCTTTACAGGCAAGCTAGCCGACTAGCCGACATGGTGGTCCCGGTCCTGTGACATGCCGAGCTGCCTTTTGGATGGAGCAACCACACAAATGATGCTTGAGTCTAAAAAAATAGGTTGTCAGACTCCACACAGGGTTGCTTAAATTGAGCCATTGTAGAAACACTCAGTTATGAAGCGATGTTAACTCTAGCTAGCTACCTCCTTCAAGCACAGCGGTGCTGAGTGGGACCTCTGTAAGTCCTTATTTGGTGCGTCTTGTAGGATAGGGAAGTCACAAAGCAAACACTTCAACAAAAAGAAGTATCGTTATCTTATGAAAAAGCTTTATAACTTAGCTACTAACCTAAAGATACCATCGTTACTTGTCCTACTCTCAACAATCTGTGGCGTTATTATTTGCTCATAAAGGCCAGTCACAGCCCCAGTTTGTGCCTCATGTTTTAAAATGATAACGGTACCCTATGAGGCACAAACAGGGGCCCCTGGAGCGCAACTTTAGGAAGGGATTTAAAAGGGTTCACTGACCCAGCCGCCCTGAATTCCTCGGGCAGGCTGTTCCAGATCCTCCAGGCCCCAACTGCAAACACTCTGCCCCCTTGAGTTTTCAGTCAAGAATCTGGAAGAGACAAAAAACCTCTTCCTGATGTGGTAGTGATTATATCAGATGGGGAAGTACCTCACATACTGGACAAAATTTTGTATTCAACAGAAGAGAAGTGACTCTTAACCCTATTCTTGTTAAAATGTGTCAGTTATAATGTGCAATGTTTCTCCTAGCTCTGCTATGAAATTTAAAAGTAGCATGTCAGTGGTGCGTTTGTCACTTATGAGTTTGAATTCCTCATTAGTTGTCGGTTTTATGTAAAGTGGAGGCAAAGTAAGAACTTTTGAAGATTGTCTACACTCTTGTGCAGTTTGAATACTCTTCATCTAAACAGAGAGAGATGCATTTTGGTCGTATCGTGTGAGTTCATCACTGTTGTTGTTCTTTCAGGTGAATGAAGATGAAAAGGTGTCCACAGTGAAGGAACTTGTTTCTGAACGTCTCAACATACCAGCAAACCAGCAGCGGTTGCTCTATAAAGGGAAAGCACTTGCAGGTAGATTTACCATCAGTGAAATGTTACATAACCTTTGTGCAGAACTGTAATTGCTTGAATCAAACGTTTACATTTTTGATGACTGCATACTATGTTACTTTCCTCAGATGAGCACAGACTGAGTGATTACTCCATTGGTCCAGAGGCTAAATTGAATCTGGTAATCCGTCCAGTGGGGGAGAGGACTGGAGCGTCGGGGACAGCAGCCGCTAGCGGCAGCGGCAGCTGCAGCAGCAGCAGCAGCAGCAGCACACAGGGAAGAGTGTGGCAGACTGTGTCCACTATCCTTGCAAGACACTTTAGTCCAGCAGATGCAGCAAAAGTCCATGAACAGCTTATTAAGGTATTTAAATGCAGCATACCTGCACTCATACTGCTGTTTAAAATTTAAACTGGATCCTTAAGTCTGAATGCGTCTTAATAGATCAAGTCTTGTCCAAATATGGCCAAGAAATGCAGTCTTTTTTTGCCCAAATACTGAAGTCATAACCAGTTTATCATTTTGAAGGTTGACTCCTTCTGGATCCCACGATCCATTAGGTGAAGGTCAGTTGCATTCAGAGACTCATGGTCAACTCGTAATTGGAAAATTATGATTTTTACAGAGCATGTGATATTTTAATAAGGTTTTAAAAAATGTTTTAAAAACACAGTACAAATAACAAACATCAAGAAACTCTTTACAAAAGACGTACAATAAAATAAATTATCAAAATAATTAAAGAAAATAATAAAAGCCATCAGCCATGCGTCTTAAATAATAGTAGAATGCCAGAATTTCCAAGTAACATAGAGGCATGTTGTGCTACCAACACAAGCAAGGGTCAATTCTCATTACCTGAATTTAGATAACCAGCATGTTTTCCCTATTTGTCAATATAGTTGTTTCACTTGATTTGATTGATTGTCTTCTGTGAATAAATATTGCTTATTTATAGGCCTTGTTAATGGAAGTTATGTGGATATATTAGAACCTCACAACTTGTACAGTAACTCTGTTATCTTGAAATTTGTCCCAGTTTGTGGTATTTACAATTTGTAAAATTTGGCAAATTTCTTGTGATAAACCTGGAACCCCACCATGTACGATCTGCTAAAATAAGTTCAGTAGAATATTTTTTAACATGGCTGTTTCTCAGTGTTGTTTTGTTTTTCTTCAAGGACTATGAACGGTCACTTCGACAACTTAGTCTCGACGACATTGAGCGCTTGGCGGGAAGACTGCTTCATCCTGACGGCGAGGGCATGGATACCTCCTACATGGACTAAGAATGTCTTGCTGGAAGTTGCTTATTGTGATTTGTCTTTTGAGAGGTGCTCAGTGCTTGGAGGTGCATACAGTGTTTAGAGTGTGAGGCATGGAAAATACAGTGTCTGTTTTCTTACAGAGAGCCCCAGCTGTGTGCCTAATCAGTGGCTGAGTGAACACAGATAGCATTGACTGTTGATTATCTCAGCAATAGGGCTTTCTTATCCATGACCAAAGAAGTTGGATAAGCAAAACATAAGCCTCTTTTGAATTGGTCCCCGTTGTTGATTTTTGCAGTAATGACACAAGACCTGATCACATAATATTTTAATACAAAGGAATCCATTTATGCTGTGGGTTGCGCATGATCTCTGGCTGCTAAAAGGGGGACACTAACCTCTACTGGAGGGTATTTGTTTGTAATGTCTGTGTTGGATGATGACCATATGTGAGAAGGTAATACTGGTTTTATTTCGTAACTAACTGATATTCATTGTATGATTTGTAAATATTCTGTTTATATATATACATACATTAAAACATGGGGGGGAGACTAGGCATACTGTGTTGTGTTGTATTTTATGTGAAGTTAAAGTCTAAAAAAAGATTGTAATGAAGGTTTATCTGGGAAGTTTTTTAACAGTATTCAGCATAACAATTATAAGTGGTTAATTTAAAAAAACGAAATAAAAAGATAGAGGCAAGCGGGTCTTACAAGGCGGGGCCTCTCAGTGCGTCTTTTACGTGTCAACCAATCAGGTGTCGGAAAAATGCTCATGAGTCATACTTTATGACCAATCAAATTGACGAAGAGTAATGCAGGTTCCGCCTATTGAGTAAACCTGCTGTTCTGTTTATTTGCTGCTAATTTTGGATAAAGGTTGGAATAAAATGCTATGTTTTTGACACTTTCCCCTTTTCTACGAACAATGAAGGACAGACACGTTGGATAAGGAGGCATATTATTTTTGTTGAACATCGGTAAGGTCATAATGGAGCAGCCGTTGTTCCAGCGGCTAAGCTAGGGTTAGCACAAAGCTAGCATAAGTCGTTCACTTCCTGCATTTAACAATTAGCTTTAGCGAGGCAAAATTAGCAGGTAATACCTGTGCTGCTACATCATTTGTTGCCATGTAACTTAGAAGTTTGGTCAGTGCCGAGATTGAGAGAGTAGATCGTTTTCAATTTGAAAACCTTATTTAATGTGTGATCTGCGAGGATTTGGCACAGTGTTGGATGTATCTGATGTTTGGGCGTTACACCTCCTCTCATCAGGACCACTTTTACCTTTGGTAAAGCAATGCTGTCTTCCCAGGGAAATAACCATCGCATACTTGTTTATTTTTAAGTATATTTGTCATTTGTGTATTTACAGTCGCAATAATTCAACACAGTGCCCTGTTTTTGTGTTTCTTGCTCAGTAGAATGCCGTCTATTTAATTCTTATGGGCGTTTGTGAGTAGTATTTTCCTAGATAGAGTTAGTCTAGTGTCAGTAGGATTAACGTTAGACGTCACCCGAGTTACTGTCTTTCTGTCTATTAATGTTTGCTTTATTTGATCAATTTAGTAAGCCACTCTATTGGAAGGATGGACAGTCTAATTCCCACCATTAACCGACTGCAGGAGGTCTTCCTCACAGTGGGTGCAGAGATCATACAGCTGCCTCAGATTGTCGTGGTTGGATCTCAGGTCAGGCAGGAAAGAAACACAATGATAAGCTTAAGTATAAACTTTACCATTATCTGTAACTTTTGCCCGAACTTCGCTGCCATCATTAAAACTTTAAGGTCTCTGATTTGAGTTTGAGTTTTTGATTTGATCAAACATTGAATATGTATGGTTAATGCACACTGATAGAAACATTGCTTAATTGCTCTCATTATGTGCCATAACAGAGCAGTGGAAAGAGCTCTGTATTGGAGAGTCTAGTTGGACGGGATTTCTTGCCTCGGGGATCAGGAATAGTAACAAGACGACCTCTCGTGTTGCAACTTATTAATGTTGCCCCGCTGCAGGAGAGACTGAAGATCGAGAGTGGTACCTACACATTTATTCATATTTTAAAGTTTAAAGAGTTGTATTGATTATCCTTGAAAAACGCACAATCAATTTATGATATACAGAATATAAGTATATTAAAGCACAGGAAGTTTATTATTTCTGTCTTTGCATGGAGTCTGTTTGAAGTAATTGTGTGATTAACATTTAGGCATAGCGCTTTCACTCACTGTTTGATTTGCAGCTACTCCTTGTAGAGCCTTAGTCTCTCTTTGCTAACATGCAGTCTTTCTTCCTCTTCTTATTCACTGCTTTTTCAGGGAATGGGTTAAATCAAAACGCCCAAAACAGCTACACAGGTCTCTGTATATTTGGACTGCATGGACTTGACTTTGTTTTTTTGTATTGTCTTTGTAGCCTCTTCATTTCTTTTGTGAACTCCTTCATACATGTTTGTTTGTTCTGATCTTCATCTGTCAAGCATAATATAAGTCCATTTATAATATTTTCAATTTTCATTATTTCTCCCCAAACTGAAAATCTAACTGGAGACATTTCTGTAAAATGAATAACAGTTACTCTTCTGCATTTGTTCAGGTGTCAAAGCTGAAGAATGGGGTACATTCCTGCACTGCAAGAACCAGGTACATTTATCTGAAAGATTCAAATGATGTGCAAGCAGCCTTTTTCCTGTATTATGTGCTGCGTCTATTTGATGCATCATTCTCTCATTGTTTTCGACAGATATTCACAGGTTTTCAGGAAATTTGTCGGGAAATTGAAGCAGAGACTGAACGCAGTTCAGGTGACAACAAGGTGAAAGGAAAGCTTTGATGGAAACTCAGTGTTGCCATAAATGTAGCTTTTTACACTGCATACATGATGTCCTTTCCTTTTTTCATACCTTCCAGGGAATCAGTCCTGAGCCCATATATTTGAAGATTTTCTCCCCTAAAGTCCTTAACCTCACCCTGGTTGATTTACCTGGAATTACAAAGGTAAACACAGCCACTTGATAAGGATGTTGATTTTGTTTCATGTGGACAAACACAATGGTACTACATCATGATTAATGCTGATGATTGCACTACATATCTGCAATCATCAGAGATTCACAGCAGCACTCCATCTGTGCTGTGCTTACAGTAACACTGGCTGCTCATTGTTGTTGCCTCAGGTTCCTGTTGGGGATCAGCCAGAGGACATTGAGGCTCAAGTACAAGAGATGATCTTGTCCTTCATCTCCAATCCAAACTCCCTCATCCTCGCAGTGTCCCCTGCCAACTCTGACTTGGCCACCTCTGATGCACTGAAATTGGCTCGTGAGGTTGATCCAGATGGTAAAACATTTTTTACACAGGCGCCTCTCAGATTTCATTTTAATTTTCCTTCCTGCCTGTCGGTGCTTATTATATAAGACGCTTCAAGTAGAAATACATTTTAAATTATTAATTGTGCATGAAGAACGCATTATGCTCAAGTCATTTTAGGCTATTGGACCCATCAGTCTTGTGTTGCTATCATGGTGCACTCTGAAGAATGGATTGATAGATGATGAAAATCTGTCTGTAGTAAATGTCTGTGAGGCTGCCCGGCAAAGGCCTGTTGCACACTGTGATAGTGTGCCAGTTAGGATATCTGTATCTGGGACCAAATGTTCCCCTGCTGGCTTCACTCCTGCCTTGTTTTCAGCTGCCCTTAAAAAATATAATCCAAGATCTTTGTGTGTCTGAACTGTCTGTCAGGTCGTCGAACACTGCTGGTGGTCAGTAAGCTGGACCTGATGGATGCAGGGACTGATGCTCTGGAGGTCCTTCTGGGTCGAGTCATTCCAGTCAAACTTGGGATTATTGGTGTAGTTAACAGGTTTGGAATAATAAATTGTTTTCTTTTATTGTAGCTATGTAATGTTTTTAGCTTTACAATACTGCAAGGTGGCAAGTGGTATATCCTTATTACCTTGACCATCTGACCCCCCCCCCATTGGTGATCCTCCTAGGAGCCAGCATGATATTAATACCCAGAAGACCCTGGAGGACTCAACAAGGGATGAACAAGCCTTTCTGCAGCGCCACTACCCCTCACTCGCCTCCCGCGCTGGCTCCCGCTATCTGGCCAAAACTCTCAGCAGGCTGCTCATGCACCACATCCGGGACTGCCTACCAGACCTCAAAACCCGAGTGACCGTGCTGAGTGCCCAGTACCAGACACGGCTCAACAGCTATGGCCAGCCAGTAGAAGACCACAGTGCCACCCTGCTGCAGATTGTCACCAAGTTCGCCAGCGATTACTGCAACACCATCGAGGGAACAGCCAGATACATCCAGACCTCGGAGCTGTGAGTCTGACATCTCTACAGCAGCAGGGTCTTTGTCGAATAGCAAATGCTTTTATGATGAAAGCAGCCTTTGTTGTTTTAGTAAACCATCTGTTTATTTTCTCAGGTTGTTACCTAATTTATCACTTTTGTTGCACAACTCAGCATTTTACTTGCATTGGTTAACAATGTGTGTCATGAGTGTAATGTCCTTGGAGTAATGTAATTCTAAATTGAAGTGGTATCAGCATTTTCTGTCGGCACCTTCATTTCTACAGCTCTCATACCACAAGGCGATTAATTCATGTAAATATGTAGGGAGCAAATATTGACCTTTTTTGGTTGACTGCATTTAATTTTGGTGCAATTAACATTGCTGACACACCGCACTGAGAAACAGCATTGGTGTCACAGCTGAAACCTTCTCTTCCACAGCTGTGGCGGCGCTCGGATCTGTTACATATTCCACGAGACCTTTGGCCGCACTTTGCAGTCCATCGACCCGCTGGGAGGACTGACTGAGCTTGATATCCTCACTGCCATCCGCAACGCTACGGTGAGCTTGTCCTGACTTCTGTTTGTGTAATTTGTTTAATTCAAATTCTTGTCAAGTTCTCTCATTTGAAAGAATAGCAGGTAAATAGTAGAGCTGGTGTGTGTGATTTGCCCTGCAGGGTCCGCGGCCAGCACTTTTTGTGCCTGAGGTGTCCTTTGAGTTATTGGTGAAGCGGCAAATTAAGCGGCTAGAGGAGCCCAGTCTGCGCTGTGTGGAGCTGGTTCATGAAGAGCTGCAGAGGATCATCCAGCATTGCTCTTCCTTCAGCACGCAGGTTAGCCCAAAGATGTTGATTGACTTCCTGAAAACAGAGTAGCATTGATTATGACAGCACCATGTTATGAAAATATGTCTTTGTGTTTGTAAGGAGCTTCTGAGATTCCCCAAACTGCACGATTCCATTGTGGAAGTGGTGACTGGATTACTGAGGAAGCGCTTGCCGATAACTAATGAAATGGTAATCCACAGCTTAGCTAAGATGATCTTTCATACTAATTATATGAACTAACAGCCAAGTCCTATTGATTGCCTGAGGTGTTCTGCTTTTTGACTTTTAGGTACACAATTTAGTAGCAATAGAGCTCGCCTACATCAACACAAAACATCCGGACTTCACAGATGCAGCACAGGTCTCTGCATCTGTCAACAGTCAGCAGGTAGTTATTTGTTTTTTACTGCAGGTACTAAAATTAAGCATTTATTCTGCTAGGGTTAAAAAGCAGAAGTTGTGTTCTGTAAAGCCATAACCTAGGGTTTGCCTGATCAGTGTACAAGCATAAACCAGTTTGTTTTTATGCAAACCGATTGAACCGGCATTTGCCAATATGAGACATTCTGTCAAATTAAGAAAGGTAGCCTACATCAGCAACCTGTGCCGACGGCGCTAAATCCAACTTGCACTGCATTATTAATAAGTAATATGACGACATGATTAACATAATATGGTTGTTTAATGCTATATGAAATTACTTTTTTCTGATTCACTTATTTCTCTGGCTGTTGTCTCTCGTCTGGTCTCTCCCCCTCTAGAATTACGGCGCTGATTAAAATAAAAACGCTCTGTCAAATTTTTAAAATTCTCTATAATTTCTCGGTTATATATCGATTCATAACCGGTTTGATATCTGTTAATACCGAACTGGTTTGAAAATGTTTACATCAGCCCAACCCTACATTAATCATTATGTTTCACGTTCAAACAGTATAGCCCCCTCTGACTTCCTCATATTTCTTGTTGTCAGGCAGAGGCCCTTGATGGAGGGAAGCACTGGAAGAAAGAGAAGTTTACAGAAGAGCAACCCCCAGCTGCAGGCTTTGGCAGCCCCAGCAAAGGCCAGGCCATTAACCTCCTGGACACAGTGAGTTGTGGGATTAGCAATAGGACAAAACACTTAGTAGTGAATACATCGCTGACTGTCAACATTTTGCTTTCCCCTCTCTGCAAGGCCGTGCCCGTATCCCGCAAGCTGAGTGCAAGGGAGCAGAGGGACTGTGAAGTCATCCAGCGCCTCATCAATTGCTACTTCCTCATTGTCCGAAAAAGCATCCAAGACAGGTTTGGATAGAACACGTCCAGAGTACCTGTGGGGCACACGCTCTCCCTATTTCCCCTTCTTTTTCTGTTGTTGAGCTCAGTTGTTCTCATGCTAACTTTGTCTGTGTGTCCACAGTGTGCCCAAGACAGTGATGCACTTCCTCGTGAACTTTGTAAAAGAGCATCTGCAGAGTGAGCTGGTGGGTCAGCTTTACAAGCAGCAACTGCTGCAGGAGCTGCTCATTGAGTCACAGGACACGGCACAGCAGCGGACCGAGGTTGCTCAAATGCTTGAGGTAAAATTGGCTGAAGCTTTTGTTCTCTGAATAGGTTCTGAGCATCAAGAAAAGCAAGTCCCTTCTCTTTTTCTTTTATCTGCTATTTGAAGGCCAGTGAATTAACCGCCTTCTTATTTTTTTTTTTTCCTTCTTTCTCAGGCACTCAAAAAAGCCAACAACATCATCTCTGAGATCCGGGAGACCCATCTGTGGTAGCCAGAGGAAACGAACAATTCCCTTGTCATAGGACAGCTTTGAGAGTGTGAGAGTGTATGTGAGTTTACAGCCCAGAGAGTGATTGTGTGTGAGAGTGTGTGTGTTTGTCTATGTGTGGCAATACCACAGTTTTCTCATGGACCAATGACTATAGGACATTTATATCTACTTTTTTCCCATTAGCTGTCGCCCCGACCAGCATACAGGGGCTGTTACTTTTCACTGTGAACGTGTGTGTAGTGACGGATTTTAATTAAACACTCAGGCCGAAAGTGTTATTGCAAAGTTGAAATAAGAAAGACAAAGCTACGAACAAAATCTTTTTGTGACAAAATGTTTGTTGGGTCATAAGATTTTTGCTGTAAATGTTAAATGTTCATTATATGTGGAGTATTTAAGTTTGGGTGTTGTTCACATTGTACATTTCACACTTTCCAAACACGGGGTTTCCTCTGAGCCCGTTCAGCAGGTGCTAAAATGATGTTATATTATATATGTTCTTATTTGATGGAAATGATGTGAAAATTCATCTCAATCAATGCTGTCTGCAATGCAACACTGCAGACAGACCCACGGTCATTTGCAGAAATTACTGGATGAATGCAGATTGTTTTTCCAGCTCAGTAGTGCTAATCAATATCAGGTTTATTTACCCGAGTCATTTACATATCAGCCCATTTATACTGTTAACTGTTGCACTGACCTTCTAGTTATATTCTCTCTGTCTCTCACTCACTCTTTCTCTCCAGATGGTAGGACTGCAGTATGCTGTAGCTTCTCCTTATTTCCTCGAAACCAATTGTTCATTGGCTTCCGCTGTTAATAGTACAGAGAGATAAGATAGTTCCCTATCATGGTCCCTGCAAAGTAGTAAGGATACTGCTCCAGGTATAAGAGTCTCAGTATGTGGATTCCTCCTGCATGCAGTTTCTTGCAGTCCCGATTGTGAACTTACATCTCAAGTAAGCTTCTGTGCCAGCGGTCATTTCGTTGTGTAATATTGCTTGATGTGAAAAAATGATTAATCTTTTTCCATCTGTTCCTGACTTAGGTTGTTGTTCAGACAGATTCCTCCCCAAAGTGCTATAGCGATTGATGTGAATCTCTTCTCTTAGACAAAACAAATAGTTATCCTAAAAAATAGGCTTTATCAGGAAGACCTGCCTTAACGGGACCATCAAACAGTAATTCTTCTAACTTCTTCAATGTGATCAGGGAGTGCACACAACATCGTGTCAGTCTGGCTTTCTGAAAGCCCTGTTTAAGATTGCATGAGTGTTTTCTGTCTGCATGTGTGAAGTAATGAATGGCTGAATTATGTATATTTTGTATTATTTAAATGCGTATTATGATCATGTGTCAACTGCCTCTGAGTTCTTGCCTGCCAATATTTGTGATACGTGTTTACTGAATGAAGCCTGTTGAGATTGAAGGGGACTCATTAAATCCTAACAAAGGACACTGCACAGTTTGTTTGGATGTTATTGACGACATGCAGTTATGGCAATTGATCAGTTTTCATAAGCTCTTTTTGTCTCCCACAGTCCCCACAACAATACGATAGATGTCATTAGACTGTGCTCACTTTATAGATCTCAAGTAACTGAAAAAAAGTCTGTTCAGTCAGATGAATCTGTCACAGGAGGAAGACAAAGTGCCCTGAAGGGTGACAACACACACACACACAAACGCACCATAACAGTGACATGAGCACCGGACTTCAACCCTGTTTTCTTTGTGTTTGACTCCAGACTGCACCAGCTGCTATGGAAAGAGCTACATAGGTTGAAATCCCACTTTAGAATCATCCGCTCCCATTTAGATGATGGATTATTTGCTTTTGATGTCAAGGCAATCCCAAATTTAACCTGAACAGAGGTTCAGAAGTGAGATGATCGATGAGTTGAATGTGGCAGTAAGAGAGGAGAGCTGGTCATTAATGTTAGATGACAGTGAGCCAGAGAAAGCATTATTGGCACAACAAGGTAAACATGCCAAGTCAAATCAGTGCTGAATTTACAAACTCTACAACATATTAGTAAAACGCACAGCAGTCAAACTGCATCTACAACAGAGCCAGATTGGACTGCTTCATTTCATCTGGGGTGAGAGCACCATGCTTGAGAGGGAAGATGAACCACGAGCTCATAAAGTCTTACTCCGTGTGATTATTTTAAATTGCCTGTACTTTCTCTCCATCTGTAGCCAGTTATTCTGATCACCCTTTTTCAACACACCACACCTCCCCACCAACTGAGGCTAGACCAGACCATACCAACTCTGACAACAAGGGAGGGGGCTCGGCTGCAGTATCATGACGGCTGCATCATTTTGTTTGCATAAAACCAGCTTAATTAAAGTGTAACGAGTCAAAGACGAGTTTTGATTGATTGTTTTTTTTTAAAATCCCTCCAGGATCTCCTGCCTTCCATCCGTGGATTACAGAGGTTTTCGGGCTGTATTCCCCTCCTCGTCGCTCCTCCACCGGTGAGCCAGTCAGCAGAGCAAGCTGAACAAAGCCATGGGAGAGAGGAGCTTCTGGGAAGAAATGTCTCTCACTGACTCTGTCGCCTGGACAACCGGGTAAGAGAGGAGGGGAGGGTGCACGGGAGAGAGAAAGGACCATAAGGAGCATAAAAGGAGAGGAAAACAACACATTAGTAACTGCTGAGATTAGCGGATTCCTTTAGAGAGTGTGTGGGGGTGGATTTTTTACATTCTCTTATGAGGGTTCCCTTAGTGTCTCTCTCTCTTGAGTTATTAACTATGACAATAAAGCACTATTTTTTTTTACCCCCACACCAGAGCATGGAGGGGATGAAACTGAAGAGCACAAGTTCAGCACATTACAAGTGGACCCAGTAGGCCTGAATGCTCCACCTGTAAATTCTCGGGTCATCAGCCTCAGGTAAGAGTCTCCTCGGTGCTGCAGTTGTTTGCTTTGAGAGGGATGCCTGTGTTTTTGCCTGATTTGATGATATAAATATTAGTTGTGCAGTTATCTTGAAAATGAACGAGAAAGTCACAAATGGTTCAACAAATCAATAAAAGCTCATCCCACCTGCCTGCAGGCAGCTTCGAATATCAGAGTAACTCTGAAGCGGACAAGTTTTGGGAAATAGCATTTATTATGCGTTTGAGTCAAAAAGAAAAAAAATAAACTACAGTCACCGTAGTGTGGGGCTTATTTGTTCCGTTTTATTGAGGTGAGTGAGAGAAATTGCGTGGTACAGCCCCGGGATGCTTCGCACAGCGTGCACAGAGCCTTATGCTTCCTTCGGTGCGAGCATGCATTCATCGACAATAAGAAAATGAACACCGCTGTTAGGCGCAAATGGACCTCGAGAGTTTGACTTGACTCCGGATTCACAGCGCTTGAAGGATAGAAGGCACGTCCGCTATAAACATACTGCTGAGCGCTCATGCATAAGGAATATATTCAGAGCGCTAGTGGTGAAATCAATGCCCCCTTTAAACGAGGTGGTATGCTGGCTGACTTTACACCAGGCTGAATGTGTGTGGGGCAAGAGGCAGCATGCGATATCCATGGAAGAGATGGGAAAGAGAGAAACTGAGGAGGATGGGTTTATTTTTAGCTCCTGTCAGTAATTAAGGTAAAAAAATCTCTCAACTTTGTAGACAAGATAGAGAGAGAGAAAAGGCCGACAGATTGAAGGGAGGAAAAGGGCAAGAGAGTGAGGGATGGCGTTCAAAAGGAGGGCTGAGAGAGATGATTATAGGTGATGGGTTCAGGATCACAGCAGGCTTGGATTGCTCAGCGCTCCCACCTCACCTATCTGACACAATCCAGAGATGTAGAGGAAGGGTAAAAACGCTGACACTCAGTTTATCCGCGTTTTTTTTTATTGGAGAGAAAATACATGTGAAATGTGGTCTAGTGGAGCACACCCTCCTTTTTGCTTACAATTGGCTGAACACGACACAGACAGCCCAAATACATCACTGTTCTGCACAACCAGGTCCATCAAATGCAGCTGCTGTCCTTTGGAGCATGCAGATGCAGTGGGCCCTCCTGGGCGCACTCTATTTAAAAAAAAAAATAAATCAATGAAAAAGCTACAGAGAAAGTTCAACATTGAGTTTTAGGTGAGGAAAGGCAATGGTATCCAATACAGTCCCACAGCATAGGCTACATATACAAGAACTGGTTCATCTTTCAGGGATTTATTTCATACCCCAAAAGCTGCAAATAGATGTTCATTTCAGGCCTCAGTGCATTGAACACCGTAGACAAAGAAACAGACTAATTCATAAGAAGACAGTTTTAATATAGACTGAGCCATATGGGAGGCAACTTTTATTCCAATTAATACAGGAAGTGTTGAGAGTCAGGACAGAACAGACGCAAACAACGCTCAGGATTAAACAGGTTTTTATGAGAAAAACGGAGAAGTCGCTGAGGGAGTGGAGATGAAGTAGAGATGGACGCCAGGGAACGCAGGCACACGGTGGACCAAGGAGCAGGTGGGGCAGAGGAGGCTGAGGCGAGGGAGCTGAAGGGAACAGAGGAATGAGGAGGAGAGGAGGCCCAGGGGAACTGACTGGAGGGATGGGAGAAGGAGTGTGGTGGCAGGCAGACTGGCAACGCCCGAGGGGAAAGGGCAGGTAGGCGAGCCCAGCTGACACGACGGTGGACGGAGGTGAGTGAACCTGGGGAAAGGCAGGCAGAGTTAATCACTGAGAGAACAGAGATGTTGCAGGATTCACAGAGACTTCAGTAATGCAGCAGCACCAGGTCAACCACGAGCAACCACGATCAAGCCAAGATTGCGTGGAGAACCGGGGTTGATATACTGGCAGAGATGGAGTTGATTGCTGGCAGGTGTGGCAGGCAGAGGAGACGGCTGATGAGGTGCAGGTGAGGATCGTCAGCTGGGCTCAGGAGCGGAGAGAGAGGGAGAACACAAGCAAGGAGAGCGGAGGAGACACAGAGAGGCAGGCAAAACACGGGAAAACAGAATGCAGGAAAAAAGGAGAAACACACAGGACACTCACCGTCAGCCGGGCTGCCACCATAACAGAAAGCAGGCCAAATATGCTAAATTTTTAATCCACACCTGCAAAGGGTTTAAATCAGCTGTGCACTCCTAATCTTGAATGAACAATTCTGGGAGCTTGTAAACACATTAGTTATACCAGACTCTGCTCTGCTCGCAGCTCTGTTCACCACTTATAAATATTGTACATGAGGTGCAATGTTCTTGGAAGCGAAGAAGCATCAGACTCATCAAGAAGAGAGAAAAGGATGTGTCCCTGAAGTCGTACATCACTTTAGTTCTTATCTTTCCTCCACTGTACCTGCATGATGTCTGTTGCCAGGTACACAGTAGGCAATAAGGTTGGCATAAAGCACAGAGCTCTGCCTTAATGCCTAACACGCACTAAGTCTGCATCATGAGTCTCTAATGAGTTCCTCAGACTGTCAGACTTTGACATCTGCACCACTAATCAGCCTGTTTTGATGTTGAAAGGGACACAAAAATGGAGCTGTGGAGATGTGCCGATAGTCCTCTCACTTAATTTCTTCCCCCATGAATATTAAACAGCAGAAAAGCACAATTTCTTTGTTTGAAGGGTGACATCTGTGGTGTGTGTTTGTGACTTCAGTCATTCCCCAGGCTTCTCTGTCCTCCCGTTTCCCCCATCCACTTCTCTCGTCATATTCCTGTGCTTGTGTGCATGCCTCCTCTCATCTTCTGTTGACGAGAGCACCATCATCAAAACAAGCTGGAGAAGGAGCAAGGAGATGTAACAGGATTACAAGAATCTAATTACCAAAATCAACAGCTGTATTCTGTTACTGTAAATGCACAATTATATCTCACATTTTTGTTAAAGATCGGGCACATAATTGGTCACATTACTTGGACAGATAAACATTTAAAGGGGAAAAGGCAGCTTGTGTGGCATTACGGAAAATAACATAATACTGCTCATTTCCCATGTTGGGTGCAGTCATAGTGCCCCCCCTCCACCCAAGTTACAGCCTGTAAATTGGAACAAATTATTTCCCATGTTATTATAGAAATAATAGGCACTGTAATCCAAAAGTAACTGAAAATAATTAGAGGATTTTGTTGCAATATTTGGTTCTCTGTTTTCACACTTTCCCAACACCATTAATGAATTTGTCCTCTAAAAGACCATGAAGCTGTGTGGGCAGACGCTGGTCTGCTGCTCTCCCATTAAAAGGTGCACTGGTGTCCTTGTCTGTGAGAAAGATGACATGGTCATTAATAAAAGTGTTGTGCAAATTTAAAAACAAAATGACCCAAAATAAGTCCTTCTTCACAGCGTATTAGGCACACTGGAGCTCTTGGTTTTCAACTCAGCAGGCTTTCTTATCTCTTTCATAAAAGGAGAATTCCTCCATAAAAATGCATTAGCATATGTAAGACCTGCGGACATTTGAGAACATTAAAATCAGTCTCTCTCATAAAGTGAGAGTGCTATGGCTGTTAATGATGTGGCAATGAAAACATATCCATGTGCTGCTCCACTACCATTGAGCTGGAGACTGACTTTGTGGACAGTGACCGCACACAAGGTGATTTTCTGCAGCAGGCATGAGCACATTTTCTCCTTTAGCACTACCATGAAATAAAGTTCATTCAGGTATAAGAGCACAAACAAAAACCCCATAAATCAGTAAGACTGCAGTTCATTTTAAGCCCCAGAGTTTGTCTCTCAAGAGTCTTTCTTCTCCGCTTTCTAACACCAGGCTTCTTGGTCATTTTTACAAATATTGATTAAATGGTATAATTTATAATTTCTTCTTTTTTTGATGATGGATTCTCACTTCAGCTACATAGCTGAGCGCAGCTATCGTTTTACAGATAATCAAGATTCACTGTCTTACCTGGCTGACCTTAAAGAACTGTCCTAAAGAGAATAGATAAATTGCTGCTGTTAGCCGGCTCACTGCCACTTGAATAAAAACCGTCTGCAGTATCTTGTGTGTAGAGAAGTAGAAAAAAGTGGCACCTGTTGACACTATTAGTCAAAGGCTGCCTATCACAGGAGATAACCCCCTCTTATTCCACAAATCAGTCTAATATCTCACTCGCTCTTCTTGTCAGTAATTAGACAAGTGAGATGATTTAATTTGCTGCAGAGCAGACACAGCTACTTCGACTGCTGATATGTAGAAAGCCACCAGCAGACTCTTTCCGGGTGATAATGTTTTGCTCACGCTGACAGAGAGAAGAATTAAATCACAGCTTTTAGCCTGTCTCACCCTCAAGCTCTTGTGATCAGCATCTTAAAGCTCATCCATCCATTTTCTATTATAAGCCCTTGAGAAAATAAGGTCTCCTCTCCTTAGTTTTCTCCATGTGAGATGCCAATGGAAGCCCTTCGTTGACAACTGCTTGAGGACAGACTTAATTCACACATCCTTGCTTGCTATGTGCAACTTTGGAAGTTACCCTGTCCTTCATTTTGTCTGACGCTAATGTCAGAAAGGGGTGTTGCTTGAAGTGAGCGATGATTTAGTGGTGTTATGTATCCCTGACAGGTGCCAGCATGGATGTGGAGGATGAGCCACTGCTGTTCCAGACCAGCTGGGGAGGGGAGGAAGAAGAGGATGAGGGGGAGGAGGAGGAGGGGGGGCAGGAGGAAGAAGATGGAGTAGCACAGGCAGCAGGACAGAGCTGTTTCTCTGGGGAGGTGTGTGGGCTGTGGAGGGCTTTGGGGTGGGTGTACACACAGCCCTGGGCCAGTGGAGTGGTTTTAGGGGTACTTGTCCTGCTACCATGTGCCCTGTTTGCCTTCATGCTCCTCTACTGCCCTCCTCTGGACATAGACCTCTCCTACAGTGCCTTTGAGGTCCACAGTCACTTCTCTGCCGAGCGCTTCGACGCCCTTGCCATAGCTGTAAAGACTCAGCTGGGTTCCTGGGACAGGCGTAGGCGAGACTTAGATAACAGCGAGTCTGAGGCCCTGCGGGTGCTTCTGCTGGAGAAGCTGGGCAGACAGGGAGTTTTCAACAGGACAGATAATGAGGGCATGAGGTCCTCCACTCGTCAAAACAACCCTTTACATGCAGGAGATGATCAGAGGAGGGGAGCGGCAGCGGGGAGAGATAAAATGACTGTGCCTGATTTGGGTCAGAAGGAAATGGGGAAGCATAAGAACTTAGATCACATAGCAGAGGAGTACGAGGAGAGATCATGGGATGGAAACTCCACTTTGTCGCTCATTAGGAGGCGCAGGTTTGCTCCCAATTACTACTTGCAGAGCCAGGCTCTGTGGAGGATCGAGCTGGTGTATGTGGCTCAAGGGGAGGGCGATCGCAACATCTTCACCCCAGAACGCCTGCAGACGATTCACCACGTTGAGCGGCTGCTCATGCAGCACCCGCAGTTTCACCAGTTCTGCTGGAAGCCTCTAGAGATGTTGAGGGATCTGCCACTGGGACCGTCCTACTGCTCACCACCCAGCTCCCTCCTGTCTTACCTCTACCCCAGTGAGAGAGGAGGGAAGATATACTATGATGGCATGGGCCCAGATCTTGCTGATATTCAAGGTGAGTCCACAATGAAGAAAGGGGAACAAAGAACAGCTTTCAAGCATAAAGGAATACCTGTAAAAGTCCTCCTAACAGTGAATGTATTCCCAGGTTCTCTCAAGCTGGCCATCACCCACCCACAGTTCTACTGGTACGTGGATGAGAGTCTGTCCCCTGAGCACCTCTCCTCCTCTCTCTTACGCAGTGAGATCCACTTCGGAGCTCCTCTTCCTTCCTACTACTCCCTGCAGGACCGATCTGACGAGCAAAGATCTCGCTTCAAAAACTTTGTGGTTCAGTATGCAGGCATCCTGGCCAAGCAATCTACCAGGTCAGGAGAAAATTACTGCAGTATCGACCATTTATTACAGCACATTGTCATTCCATTCAGGGGTTGTTTTGCTGCATTATTTACGTGTACTACACTTTGTTGCAGTTGAAATGTGATTTTGTATCTGCTTCCCTCGTCCCAGCCAGGTGAAGGTGCTGTATGGGGGAACAGAGCTGTTTGATGATGAGGTGAGACACACTTTCCACAATGACATGATGCTGGCGGTCATCAGCGGAGCCTGCATTACTGTGCTCGTCTATGTCCTTACCTCCTTTTCTGGTACAGTACAACCTGTTCCTTATTTTACTTGCATTGGTGTGTATACATGTGTTTGAACTGTCAAAGTCGGTTATTTGGTAGCATATGCACAATTACAAGCTCCTTGCTGTTTTCTTGCCTCTCTGCAGTGTTTCTAACTTTCTTCGGACTCACTAGCATCGGACTGAGCTGCTTGATGGCTCTTTTCTTATACCATGTTGTCTTTGGTGTGAGGTACCTGGGCATTCTCAATGGAGTTGCAGCCTTTGTCATTCTTGGCATTGGTAAGGGAAAAGCAATACATCAACTTCTTCATAAATGGAACAGTTTGACATTTTGGGAAATACACATATCGGTTTTCTTTCTGAGAGTTAGATGAGTAGATCAATACCACTTTCATGTCTGTATGTTAAAGATGATGCATAGAGCCAGCAACTGGTTACCTAAGCTTACTGTAGTATAATGAGTGCAAGCAGGAGAAAACAGCTAGCATCGTTCTGTGTAACGGTGACAAAATTCACCTACCAGCGTCTCTAAAGCAGCAGCACACAAATCCCTGCAAAACAACAACCACCAGCAGCCAGTTAGTTAAACTAATATACTTTGAATAAACATATGGGGTACTGTACAGAGGTGACAGTGTCATCAATCTTCTTCTAATGTGTTTTTCCCAAAATTTTAAAATATTCCTTTAAAGGTCGAAAAAAACAAAAAACCTTTTACAGTGCATTTACTATAATATGTGATAAGGCATCTCTTTTGTTCTCTCACTGTTGTTTAGGCGTGGATGATGTCTTTGTGTTCATCAGCACCTTCAGACAGGCTTCTCATCTGCACCAGCCGCAGCAACGGATGATCTACACAATTAAAACAGCTGGCCGAGCTACTTTCCTCACCTCCTTCACCACCGCAGCTGCCTATGCTGCTAACACCTTCTCCCAGGTAATCATAAGAAGAGGAATGCAGCCGTTAAAAGGAACTGTACAGGATGTATAAATGACTCCCCTGCTATGGATGAATAGGAGTGCCTCTCTCAGCAGACAGCCATTTTCATGCGATAAGCACAAATTGAATGTTTCAAGGTCCTTTACACTGTGCTTCGTTTAACTGACACTTAGATCCCAGCCGTGCATGACTTCGGCCTATTCATGGCCCTCATTGTCAGCTGCTGCTGGCTTTGGGTATCCGTCCTGATGCCTGCCGCCCTTTGTGTCTGGACTGAGTGTGTGGAGCCTCAGGAACGTGCCTGGTTGAATTGGTGAGGCGTCATTTCCTAACGTTTTGTGTGTGATGTTGTTTGTGCATGCTGCGTGACACCACGGACGAGATGTAATCCCTTCAGCTGTCTCTCTCCCTAAACTTCCTCCTCCTTCTGAAGCTCGAAGCTATTTTCCGGCCTGTCAGCAAGCCACAGCCCTTTGTCAGATGAGGATGACGATGTGGCCCTTCTGTCAGTGGAGATGGAGCCAGGTGAGATTATTATCTCCCCAGCATTGAATGAATGATGGGGGGGGGGTAATGGGAAAGGGATTGAATCCAGGCTGTAAAACTCTGCTGTGCAGGCACCACTAAGCCCCTGTCTCTGTCTGGGCCAGGCTCCTGTGACACAGACGGCGATGCAGCCATTCTTTCCCTGTTAGTGGAGACACCTCTGTCCCCTCCAGGGCAGCAGCATGAGGGTGTGGTGAGCACAAATCTCCAGTGGGCCCTGAAGCACTTAGTGGCAGAGCCAGCTGTGGAGCGACGAAAAGCTGTTCTAGGTGAGATTTGATATAAACTAGAAACTCACAAGGATTTTGACACGGCAAAGCTCAATTTATATTCAAGAACTTCAACTTAACAAGATCAGGGAGAAATGTCTATGTATCTGTCAAGCTCTTGATCAATGATTTAGACATGAGAGTGACTTGCAGCTCAAATGAGAACTGTGGAGAAATGTAGTAATCTCTGTCCGGCCTGAGGGGATTTAATCTGTCAGAGGAAGAGCAATCGCTTATCATGAAGTATTCATCGTCCCTCTTTTCAGGAGTAACTGTAATTGATCCTTGTTCCTCATCTGTCCCTCAGCTGCTCTATCTACTCCATCAGACCCTCCTCTCTGCCATTGTTTATCATTGTCTCTCTGTCGGCCCAGGTGTCTTCCTCCTGGTTCTGCTCTTATCTGCCGGGTGCTGCTGTCTCCTGAGGCCGGCCACTCACGCCCCCCTTCTTTTCCGCCGGGACACAAACCTCCAGGCTCTGTTGGCTCTGAGGAGCAACCTCAGTGGTCAAGGCATCTCCTGCCCTATGTGCTCAGGTGAGACTGTGGCAGTGGTGGAAACACTCACCTGTTAACCTCAGAGATCCAAAATAAATATCTGAAATGTGTCCTGCAGGTGTGTTCATGGAAAAGCCCCACCCTTTGTACAACCACTCTTCCTCGTCATCATTTAAGTTTTCTACACATCAGCAGACCCCGAGCACAATGACCTCCACTGCTCCTCAGAGCTCGGTAAAACCAAATTCAAGCACCAACCAAACAGGTAAAACATTCAGCACGTAACAATCCTCTTCCTCCTTAATGTAAACCTGGTTTCAAAACTTTTTTGAAATATTGCACTTTGTACTTTTTTAGGCTCTTTACTTACAGTGTACATATCAAAGTTGGACCTCAGAACATCTACAACCCTTTACCGATTCTCCCTTAACACCAGCACTCCTTCCCCGTGGAAACTGTGCAGCACAGAGCATGAAGATGTTTCATCATTTCAGGTTAGAGAGCAAAAAAACTCAACTTGATAATTTATTTCATATAATCAGTTGTAACTTTATGTCCCCCAACAGTGATATGTGCCAGTTAAGCAGCTTATAACTAATCTTGTTTTATCTGAATAGGCTTATAATCAGCCCAGCAGCAATTACACCACCAGACTGACAGTGTGTGTTTCCCGTGTGTACCACCCGTACCCCAGCTGGATGATCACATCCGCTTCATGTGACCCCCGTCATGGCTGGACGGCAGAGTTTTCCTTTTATGCAGCTTCGTCTCCGCAGCAGCACAGCAGGTGAAAGGACAAATGAGGAAATCGGAGTTATATAAATTAAGATGAACTTGTTTTAGTGGAAAATCTCTCATTTCCGCTTTGCTTTCTCCTCTTAGGAGACTGTACTTTTCCCAGTGCCGTCTGAGACCTCATCCCAGCCGAGTGTGTGTCAACCCGCCTGGCTGCGGCGTCAGTTCTGGGCCTGATGGACCCACACAGGGAAGCTTTTATATTCCTCTCCCCAGTGGTGAGCGAGCTAGTGTCAGAAAGCATCATTAACATGAAGACGGTTTGTTAGCCCATCAGGAAAACTGTTTTCGCACTGCATGTGTCACATTGCTGAAATGTCTTTTTTATGTCATTTATTTTCATAGACAGAGAATATGCAGTGATATGAAGTGTTATGACACTTTTTTCAGACTCTCAATCTCTGAACACACTAGGGGATTTTTCTACAGTACTCCAGTTGTTCACATACTTTCACAGTATATGAATAAATGCTATTTAGAGATTTTTCCCTGATTCTATTTTCAAAGATCTGTCATCTTCTGCCAAAGCAAACCCATCCAAAACGTTTGGCTTCAACCCATGCAGCGGTGGTGCATGTGGCCAACCAGCGGTGCGTCCTCTGGTCGACACCGGGGCGATGGTCTTTGTTGTGTTTGGCATCTTGGGAGTCAACCGAACCGAACACAGGGACAACCATGTTATTGGAGATATGGTGAGGCTCGCACCTGTGTCAATATGACTGAATAATTAACAGAAATAAATCAGATCCAGATATTAAAATGACGTGTGGTTAATGTGGTGTTTGATTCTCTCCAAAGGGCAGCATTATTTTGGATCCAGACTTTGATATTTTCCAAGAAATGGGGCATCTTTGCAAAATCTGTAAAGCTATTAGTGCAAACAGACAACTTGTGAAGCCAGGAGGAGCGCAGTGTTTGCCTTCAGGTAACACTCAAATTCAATTCAGAGTGAAATCTCTTATTTTAGCATAAAATATCACAAAACAATGACATAAACCTCACGGAGCTGAAAGGGGTTTTTGATTACTTAATTAGTTATTGATAAACAAAAAAATGTCTGATCAATTTTATTGTTAAAGTAATTTTTTAAACAGAAGTTCCAGCTTCTCAAATGTGAATATTTGCTTCTTTTATAGCAACTTAATTATTTTTGGATTGCTGGTTGGATAAAACAGGACATCTGATGTTAACTTTAGGTTTGGGAAAATGTGATGCCTATTTCTCTTGATCAGCAAATCAGCAGATTAATCGATAATGAAAATAATCAGTAGTTGCAGCCATAAAACCTTATTTATATAGCACAAAACTGTGATGTGCTTTAACAATGAGGTAAAAAAAAACACGCAGCAAATCAAATGCTGAGCAAAAAAGTAAATGTAAAATATGAAATTAAATTCTGATCAAATAATCATATATATATATATATATATATATATATATATAGAGGATGAAAGTGAGTTAAAGAAAAGTCCTTTCTTTTGTTCTCTTCAGGTAATAAACTGTCCTCTATTCTGCCTCTGCTCCATCCTGAGTGTCACTCTCTACCTGAACCAAACCTGCTCCCGGGGCAGCTCTCCCATGGAGCGGTGGGAATGCATGGAGGCAAGGTCCGCTGGCTGTCCATGGCCTTTGAGTCTGTAAGTGCCTTCCTCTTTCAGATTTTCATCTTCCTGCATCACAGAGCAGCACTTTTCTGCTTCACTTTCAGTTCGTGCCGTGCCTAATGCTCTACCTCTCTTCTCCCAAGACCACATACAAGGGGAAATCCTCCTTTCAGACCTATTCCGACTTCCTTCAGTGGGAGAACTTCATCCAGGAGCAGCTCGCCTCCCTCCCGCAGTCCTCCGCTCTGCAACGGGGTTTCCAGACCTGCGAGCACTGGAAGCAAATCTTCATGGAAATCATAGGCAAGTGAGGTGGCAATGCATGTTGAAGAGATCTGTTTTTTTCTTCTGCAAACTGAAGAGGGAGAGGGAGAGCAGCAGCATGTAAATATCTGATAATATACCGCTCTCTGGTCTGTTTGTAGGTGTGGAGAGTGCCCTCTGGAGTCTGCTGCTGTCCCTGGCCATCTGTGTGGCAGCTGTGTCTGTGTTTACTGCACATCCTTTGCTGCTGCTGCCAGTACTCATAACCATTCTAGGTAAGAGATGAAGTTGCATATTCATGTTTGGAAGTGACTTTTAATGAATTTCTAAAATTGAATAATCAGGCCCGGTTCAGGATCATGTGTGTGATTACTGGTTTTTGGCCTTCAACAGGAGTGATCTGTCTGGTGGTGGCAGTTATGTATTGGCTGAGCTGGGAGATGGGAGCAGTGGAGGCGATTTCTCTGTCTATACTGGTGGGATCTTCAGTGGATTACTGTCTGCACCTGGTGGAGGGATACCTGCTGGCCGGGGAGACATTGCCCTCAACGCCTGGTCATAATTCGGTATGGCAGTGTAAATTTGTTTCACAGCAGCAATTATGAAAAACTTCCACAGCATGTTTTCTGTTTACACACATGCTGAAACAAACTAATGACTAAGATTTGGGATTTAATAAGGCGAGAAGCGGCCTGAAGGCTCATAAATCAAGAGGAGCAGCTCCTAGTAAACTGTGTTTTGTTTGCAGGAGCCTTCGGCAGAGAGGCAGAGGCGGACTCTGCAGGCAGTGAACCATGTTGGCGTTGCCATAGTGTCCAGCGCCATCACCACAGTGATCTCCACAGTCCCTCTCTTCTTCTGTGTGATTGTGCCTTTCGCCAAGTTTGGCCAGATAGTGGCCATTAACACCGCCGTCTCCATTTTGTTCACCCTGACCGTGACTGTGGCCATGCTGGCGTGCATGGCCCCCGCTCGCTTCAGCAGACCCCCCGGCGCTGTGTTGAAGGCCAGCCTGGCCGTGATGGCGGCAACAGCCTTGGGAGCAGCTCTGTGCTGGGTGGGAGGACAACTGGGAGCGTTGGCCTGGCAAACAATCAGCACGTAACCTCAACCGTTTGCCAACTCACACTGATGTCAGGCAGAGGAGTTCCTCTGTATGCAAAAATAAAATCTGTAAGCACTATTTTCCTCCCTCTTTAGGAGGAATATCAGATCAGTAAACGATCCTGTACTTTACAGCACAAAGATGTCAGAATTTATTCCATAAGTAGAAGCTGTTTGTCATCACAAAATACATCATTTCACTTGAATTGATCAGTGGATTGTAAGTATTACCCATTAGGGACCTCTTTAAATATAGTGTAAATGATTATGTGACTTGAACATTTGGGTTGACATGATGATTCAGCTGAGTTTTTTTTTTTTTTTTTCTCGATCCGATATCACCTTCAGCCTAGAGGTGGAGATGATGAGAACCACTGGCTGAGTCCCAGTTTTCATCAGAGTGTAACTTATTGAGTTGTGAAGAGCCACTGACTGTTCTGTGACCTGCTGTTGTGAACACTGTCAGGGCGTTGCGCTCTGACGTGTGTGAAGATTAATGTTACTGATTCACATGATTCATGGCCATCTTGTGAAACATCACTTTTGTGTTTTCTTAGCTGTGCACTGAATGTGTTTTCAGCCACATTTGTAACAAAAGGTTATGATGTCATAATGTGGCTGGATTAAAAGTTGTATTAGTCAAATGTATACTGTGCACAGTTTTGTTAAATGTGATGTAAATGTTTCAGTATGCTGCACTCACACATTCTGAAGTAAATCTCTGATGCTGCCAGCACACACTTGTTCTGAAGGGTTGTGCATACCAACACTCAAGACATCATTTCTCTTTTTTGATCCTTTCACATGTTTCTATCTTAGATCTCAAACTGCATTACGGTCTCTATTGTTGTCATCAGCACCAATTGAAAGAGACCTCTTGTCGGGTCCTCGGGTGTAACCTCCACACGCCCTCCATCACACTTGTAGGCACTCACTGTAACCAACTCTGCTCCCTCCTCTGCTCTCACACAATTTAGAGCACCACTCATACACCCATCTACGCCGGCTTCGGTCTACCCTGTAGTGCAGGTGGGGCCATTTGTCAAACCACATAACACATTAATGGTCAGGGACTGGGACTGACTCAATTGCGGCAAGAGCAGTAAATTTTTGTTTTGTGTATGTGGTACTTGTGAATGTCAAATAAAACAGCTGCAGAAAGCCTTGGGTCTTTTCTTCTGTGAAAGCTCAGCATGGTTTTCTTCTGCATTGTTATGTAACAAAGCAGCAGGGCAGGATGAAGACCTGTCACTGTTTCTGGGAGAGCTACAGTCGACATCGTCACATCTCTGGCTGGCTAACGTTAATTATTCATATGAAATGGTTCAGATTTTACACTGAATTGCAGGGCATCAATGTTTCATGTCTGCCATTAAACAAAAGGAAGTTGTTCTACATACAGCGGTGTATGAAGGAAACCGATATATGAAGATAAAAACAAATACTTTGAGTAAAAGCAGAAAAACCTTGGCAGACTTGTTCTGTAGGGTCCTCATTATTTGATGAAGCAGCAGGACCAAATTTAATATGCTACAGTAGAAAAAGAAAATAGGTGTGTTATCAATTGTCAGTGGAGGAACTTCTATAGAGTTTGAATGCCAGTGTAACATTTGTTTAAAAGTGAAAAGGAGACAATTTTTTAGTATGCTTCTTATGTGGAGATCACATTTCCTTCAAATAACAAGTATGTGCATAAAGAAATAATTTAACAAGGGTAAGATGTTATGTTTCAACAGTCCGCACTTACTGGAGCAAAGATACTGCATTTCTTTCAATGTAGTTTCTACATTAATGTTTTTATTTGTGTTGGTTCCTCTATGGCTAAATGAGTGCGAGTTCACTGTATTTACTATTGACTAAAAAGACACAGGACACATTTCAATCTGATACAGACACGTGTAGTAAAGTTACACAGTCAGATTACAAGAATCCAAAATATGCTGAATATGCTAAATGATACCAATCAATCAAAAAAAAAGTGGGATGAGTATGTGAAATTCAGATTTCATCGAAAGCAAACATGTTTATGTAAAAAGGTACCTGCATCTTTCGTGAATGTGAAATATGTCTTGATCCTATTAAAGTGTTTGTCTGAAATGTCTCAGCCAGACTGCAGTCTCGTTACATCTGCATGTATTTTGCAGGACATAATTTTGGGATAAGTAGTTTGAGGGCCAATTTCAGTTGTGCCAGTTGTCTGTGAAACAACTCTGCTCTGCTCCTTGTGTTTTTATAAAAAAAGCACAACAGAATAGTAATGGAAAAATTACTGAGGGAGCGTGAGGTTACATGTAGGAGAATGGATATTTAGCACGGTGGAAAAGAAAATGCTTTCCTACTAGAGTCTGAAATGACAAGCTCCATCTATAAATAGTGACTCAAAGATTAGATGAATTAAGGACATTTATATATGGCTTTGTTGTTAGCTAGATGTGAAATATTCATCTGAAACATATTTCAGATGTGTGCAATTTAAGTCCTCACTTCTGTTTTACTCCCATGTCCTGGATTGCACTCAACTGGCAACTCAGGCTTGACTGAAATGGCACAAAACACGTTTACAGTTAAGAGTCAATATTGTGAACAAAGGTCACACATCAAACATGTGTGTCCGACTGCTTCAGCGTCATACAAAGTTATTTTCATAGTGCTGAGTGAGAAATAAATGGAGAAAAGGAATGAGTGAGCAACATAGTGTATTCAACATAGACCAATGGCTACACATTAGAAGGCAATTGTAGGGCTAATTTCAACAGTACCTTTTCACCATTACATTATCTATGTACTTACTATAACAATAAATACCCGGGCTCATTTGGTTCTTGAGAAATACTTCATTGTACCAAGAAAAGGCATTTTCTCTGGAGAGAAATTTTACATCAGAACTGTAAATCAACACTGAAACATTGGTCATCTCTTTATTACCCCGTGTCACAGGGCACACACAATGTTCAAGTATGCCTGAGGAACTAAATGGAGCAATAAAAAAAAAAAAAATTAAAAAAAAAATTGAATAAGAGATAAAATGCATTTAAAAATAAGTGAACTGGCATTGCATTTCACAAAAACTCATAAGCTCATGATTTTGGAACAATTCACTGTAAAGTGCTAATTAGTTCGAGCTGAGAAAAGCACATGTTCCCTTTGAAAGATCATACACATTACTTTATACATGGAGGTACAGTAATAGCCAGTCATCAGGCAAGCAATTACCAACCAGAAGACATGGACCACAATTCATTTATTAGTCCTTTAATAAGATAACTGCTTCCTTAATTTCCTTGTTAATGGTAACAATGAGAATCTTGCCACTGGTTGCCAGGACAATTCCAATTACAAATGCTGGTGTCACTGTACAGTTTTCTTTTGTTCCTTGTAATTACATGCAATTGACTGACATACAGTATCAAAATCTCAAGTCAAGTCCTCCCAATCCTCTTACAGATAGGAATCCTTGAACCAAAAGGGAGGAGAGTGTAAAGAGAGGCGAGCAATTATTGAGTGTAGGACACCTTCCCATACTCCTCCTCCTCCTCTTTCTCTCCTCCCCCTGGATGAGGCAGGTTGGCCTGACAAAAGCAAGGATCTGTCCAGCTGATGACTGCCTTCCCACAGGTCCTGAGAATCCACTGTTTTCCTTTGAGCCTCTCATCAAGAGGCATGTTAAAAAATAAAAACCGAAATAAAAGAAAAAATATCTGGAGGGGACTGGGTCAATAAATTTTCCCCTTCTGTCCACCTAAAGCGGACGTTCATCCTCCCACCCCAATCCTAATCATAGAAAGGTAAAAACAAGGTGTACTGCAGAATGGCTTTACTCCTCACAGTCTGTGGGGGGAGCTAGAGCCCCTGGGAGCTGAGGTGCGGTTGGTGGTCTTGCGGCTGTTCTGTCGTGTCTGATTCATCTTGTTGGCCGAAGGTTTCCGAGCGTCAGGCTTGCGCCTCCCCTGGGGGCCCCTCTGTTTGCCCCTTTGCCCCGCACGGCCCCTTCCGGCCCCCGCTTGTCACTTGCGTGAGTGCAGTGTGTCCTGGAACTTGGTGCTGGTGTAGCGGACGTGAAATCCTTTTTTGTTGATTGTATCGTCAGAGCGGAACTTGATCACAATGGAGTCACCCGCCGAGTAGATCT
Organism: Micropterus dolomieu; assembly: GCF_021292245.1. NCBI lineage: Eukaryota > Metazoa > Chordata > Actinopteri > Centrarchiformes > Centrarchidae > Micropterus > Micropterus dolomieu. The sequence goes on from NC_060170.1 coordinate 27,782,205, forward strand.
CCTCTGGAGGCTGGCAGGAGGAACAAAACAACAGATTCATTTGTGCTGTTGCTTTCTGGTTCTTTGACTGCACTTCAATTAAAACTAAAGACTTCTCACATGCTGAAACTGAAGTCAAATCAGTGACCATGACGAATGGCTTCTGACTGCTAGTTCTTTAACAGCCAGGGGCCACATAAGGGTCCGGGACCAGGACTGGCCCTTTTAGGCTTTATTCTGAATAAGGGTTTGGCTGCTATTGAAGTGAGGATAAAATAGAATCTGATGATTAGTTCCAGGTGCACAACTCCACACAAGCCATTTCTTCCCGGAACAAAACCATACACCGCACTTTTTATTTCTACTGTCTTGAGTATAAAGTCGGCCAAACTTTTTCCAATGGAAAAAAAAAAAAAAAAGAAAAAAAAAAAAAAAGGGGAATTTATCTGCATTATGTAAGCACAGAAAATATGCAACACTTGGCCTGGCATTTTGTCACAATAGTACTATTGCATGAATATTAATTTGGAAAGTCAAACTGAAAAATAATTAGTTGGTTGAGGTGCTCAGGCAGCTGCAGTGGCTATGACAAAGACAAGCGCTGCGATGTCAGAGCAGTCCATGCTTGTGCAACCAACTGTAAAACACCAGACTGTTGATTAAAGCTGCCATTCATAACATGAATAATATATCTACAATAGCCCATAGGACTTGGTTTATTGGGTAAGGAATTTAAAACACAAGAAGAAAGTAGATGACAAATTTTATTGTAGACCTAGCAATGTGTAGTCTAGTATTTAACTGAGAAAAGCCCTTGGGCTAAGTGTAAGCCTCCTCACACTATAATGAGTTTTCACCCTACTTTAGAGTGAATTGTGTCAGTTTATTTTGACCTGTTTTATAAAAGGAAACTTGATTGAGGAGCTGTTCCTTGGGGTGCTGCGGGTGTTATGTCCCCTCCAGCGAATGATTCGTAGGAACAGGCGTGAGTATAAGGCCAGAGCTCATTATTGAAGTGTGTAAATGAGATCAAGCTGTTCTCTGACCTAAGGAAAGTTGTGTTTCTATTCCCTGCTGGCCTCATTGTTCCAGACTCCGTCTGCAGCCTCAGCATTGGCTGATAAATTTGCAGTTACAACTCAACGCCAGAGACTGATAGGCTATCAGCACCCAGGGAGAGTGACTGTTTGTGTCGACCCATAACCGCCTCCAAGCAGCAACACTCCCAAACCCAGAGGAACACGCCAACTTTAACAAAGTGATTAAAGTCGGACTGGAATCAAAAGCCCCAGGGAAGTTCACAAAGTCACTCTTTTACAAACCGCTGGCAAAGGTTACTCAACAGCAGTGCTAATTCCAAAACTATTGCCTGAATACTCCTGCCGTTATACTGTAAGACTAAAAAGTGCCAGTTATATATATTTTTTTTGACAAAGATAAGAGACATTCAGACAGTAGGGGTTGTTGGAAAAATGTTCTTACCCCTGAGCCACAGTAACGTCCCAGCCTTGGAGACTTTGTGTCGGCTCCATCGAAGAGCTCCATGTAGTCATAGCCGCAGTCCGCCTCCTCCTCAATCTCAAAGGTCTGGAAGATGAGCTCCACGCCGTAGCCTTTCTCCGCAGAGATCACCCACTGACAGTCAGATGCCCCGGGGTAGTTATTGTCCCCAAACTGAGCATGGGAGAACAGGTCCTTGGTTTTGACTTCAGCCTTTAGGCGACCTCCACACTCTGAACAGAAAAGTTGAGTTGGACATTTTTGTAGGCAGTGTTGATAAGCTACAAGTGCAGCTGCTGTGGTTATTGGTCTCTGGCTCACTTGTGGTTTTACAGTCATCCAGATACAAAGAATTCTTAAAACACACTCTGTTGTTACATATGAGTCATAATCATTCTCAGACAGGGTGGTGAATTTTGTGCAAAACTCTCATGCGCATTGCATCAAAAATCTTTGTGAAGTCTAAAATGACGAATTGAAATTAACTTGATCCCCACAAAACATGAATGTTTAAATATTTTACTGCAATTGCGTTCTTTCTTCAGTAGGAAGAGAAAACTAATACTGCATACATTCTTACCTGCAGTGTGGGAAGCCTCAAAGCCTTTCTTCTGCACAGAGTTATCAGAGAAGAAGCGAATGAACAGCTTGTTTCCACCAGACGTGATGGGTGGGGGCTTCTTTGTGCCACAGAAGCGACCCAGGCTTGGAGCTTTTCCATCTCGCCCGTCGTAAATCTCAATGTGGTCATAAGCACACTCCAGGTGGGCCTCCATGTCGATCTCATTGAAGGCCTGCAAAAAAAACCAAGAGTTGTGATGAGTAGTGTTATAAATAGAAATTATGAGATCAAACTTTACGCCTCCTTTTATTAATCAAATGACATTATCTTGACAGTGATGTGTGTTATTTCTAGAAAAATAAAACAACAATTTAGGAAACAGGAAATGTTTGACTACATTATGTCGTGCACTGTTATTTGAAAATTGAGAAATGCATGACATGCTTTGATATTATAAATTTGTTACTGAAAATAATCCAGTGTATGTCAGTGACACAGCAGTCAGTCAAAGATGCAGATAATAACAGAAGGGGGAGCCACACATCATCGTTAGGAATGGTACAACAGCTTCTGACATAAGCACAGTAAACACAGATGTCCTCGGTGGATTTAGCAATTCAATTACACAATAAGGCACACAAATAAATACATGATTGAAGAGTGAAATTATACAGCGAGCAGGAGGAAGAGACACATACGATTTTGATGCGGTGGCCTGGAGTGGTGGTGAGTGCCCAGGTGCATGCCTTTTTGCTGGGGTATTTATCCGGCCAATTGGGGCTGGTGATGGTACCGCTCACACTATTCACAGTGTGATCACAGCCAGCTGTAAAAAGACATCAGACAGACCTCTGCATCATGCATCACATCAATATGGAACTGGCATGCATTTACATTACTGCACTCAAATGGTTTTGGACACAAGTAAGCATGCGCTCATTGACCCCAACGGCTACTCTGATCGCAACAACGTCAAAGAGACAAGAATCTGAGGCGAAATACCTTCTTTGCAGTCGTGTTTATTCTCGTGCAGCACAAAGCCACTCCTGCACTGACAGCTGTAGCTCCCGAAGGTGTTGACACACTCATGTTGACAGCCACCGTTCTCCTTAGAGCACTCATCTTTGTCTGAGGAAGCACAAAGAACACAACCTTGACGACTGTTGGCTTTAATGACTGACAGGACTGACTGAATGAGAAGACTTGTGATGCTATGCACAGCACTGCAAGAGGACTCACCTGAGAAGAACTGCGCTTTAAAGCCCTTTTTGGACACTGTATTGTCTGATTTGAACTCAATGCGCATGTTGTTGTACTGGGAGGTAATAGCTTCTGGTTTCTCTGCCCCACAGAACTTTCCATGTAGCCTTGAATCAGCTGAAAGCCCACTGCGCACCTCCACGTAGTCATACTTGCAAACCTGAGCAGGGAAACAGAGCATGTGAGAGGCTGGACATTTTATTTGGTTTTAATTATGGAGACACAGGGAGGAGAGGACGACTCTATTTGCTATGAAAGTGGACAGATGTAATACAATGATAAAGCAAAAACAGAACAAACCCACCCCGTGCTGATTCAAAATAACCCCAGTGCTCACGTCATTGCCCTCAGTCTCAAAGACATCAAAGAGCAGAGTGATGCGGTACTGTGTGGGGGCAACCAGCTGCCAGATGCAGTTCTTGTTTGGGGGGTACTCTCTGGGCCAACCCGGACTGGTGATTGACCCATTCAGCTTGGTGATGAAGCCTCCACAGGCAGCTGGACAGGAAACACAACACGGGAAAAGACAAGGACAAATACTTAGCTTACAGATGGAGAAGTGTATTCAGAAAAATAAATATTACAATATGCAACAGGGTATGTTCCAAATGTTATGTTGCAAATCATACAGCCAAAATGAAAGCCCCCTGAAATCTCTTTCCTGTGTCCTGAATAAACCCGATTACTGCCTGAGCTGGCCGTGAGGACTCAGGCAAGCTTTGTAGCAGTTATGCAATCCACATGTTACAACAACTGGTGTCCCCCATTCCCTCACCTCGCGATCATTTAGCCAAATTATTGTGCAGTGTTGATCCTTATCAACTGCGATAGATGTAAAGTTATCACATGTGAACATTGGTGAAAGTAACAATCCAAGTCACTACCGTTTGTTTATGCGAGTTCTTCATTTCATGCATAACACAAAATTGTATTCAACCTTTCTTTTCAAATATTTCTGAAATTTTAATTGAATTTGCTTGTCTAATTTTTACAGATCTATATTTTCTACAAAAGCTAAAAAAACAACAATACTCCATAAACCGAATATTGGAACACATGGCAAGCTGTAGGGATAGCGGACTTTCTCTAGGGGTTGATAGTGGTTAACTAGATATTGTACCGCTTGTATTCTAGTAGTTAGGCCTTAAACAACAACAACATATAATCTGATAAAAATAATGCTTGCATTGTTGTGACTCAAATCTTTAAAAGATAGTGCCCCAGCCAGCACAAGACTCTGTGTTTGCATCTTCTCTGGCTTTTAGGAATGACTGTACTTTTTGTTTTTGGGTGGCTAACTGTGTAAAGTCCTTTTAGCATGTAAATTACATGGTGAGCAGGGCTGGTGACTTTTCTCCCTGTACTTACCCTCACAGCTGCGCTTGTCAGCAGCCAGCTCATAGCCTGGGTCACAGGCACACTTGTAGCTGCCTAGTGTGTTGACACAGCGTTGCTCACAGCGACCGTTGTCTGGTTTGGAGCACTCATCCATCTCTGAAAACACAAAGATATGTTAGGACCCTTTTAGCTGGCCCCCTGGCTTACAAGAGAAACACTCTCGAACACCACCAGAGCAAATCGGGTCGCACAGAACCCGGTGGTGCAAGGGCAACAAAAATCTGAAAATAATTATATGACAGACTGAGAGAACACGTCAGATAAGAGTTTACAACCCTTAGCCTCTGACCTTTGAAGAAGTTGGCAGCAAAGCCGGCCTTGTTGACGGAGCCATCTGAAACAAATTTCATCCACAGCTGGTTGGAGCTGGTTTTGATGTCATCTGGCTTGTCGTAGCCACAGAATCGGCCTAGCAGGGGACTGTTTTCAGAGTTTCCGTCACGAACCTCCAGGTAGTCATAGGCACAACTGTCATGTCGTTCAATCTGGCGAAAGGTTAGAGGGTTTGATGTTAGAGTTGGAAATATCATTAAAGTCATAACATTCACAAAAAGAAAACACTATTTTAATAAATAACAAAGGGCTGATGTCCTTACCTCAAAAGACTGGAAGGTAAGGCCTACGTGATAGCCCTGAGCTACAGTAATCTTCCACACGCACACTTTGTTGGGCCTGTAGTCATCAGGGTAGTTGGGGGACTGGATCTGGCCGTTGTCTTTCTTCACCTCCCCACCACAGATGGCTGCATGTGACAGTAAAAACAATACTGAGCTCCCTCCATAGCAATATCATCAGCACATGCTTCTGAAAAAAAAGAAAATGTGTGCTCGCTGTTCTGATTTACGCAATGTGGATTAGCTGAAATGCCTCCACCACCAGCTCCCACACACACACACACACACACACACACACACACACACCATCCCTTTGCACAGTCTGGAAACAATGGAGCTGAATCTGAAGGCCAGCCAAAATCTGATTAATGCAGCGTAAAGTGCCTGACACATCAGCAGTAGGTGAGCCAAACACTGGGGATGTTACTCCAGCTTCTAGGCACATTGTTGGATGTGTGACTGGCCATGCGTTCAGTCAGCTGAGCTGGAATGGGGTCCAGCGAGGTCGGGTGAATGGGTGCTTACCCTCATAAACGGCAGAGAAACCTTTTCCCACCCAGTTACTGCTGCTGCGGAACTCAATCCACAGTCGGCTGTCAGTGGAGATGATTGGCTCAGGCAGCTTATCACCACAGAAACGACCTGGGTCACAGGTGAAGACACACACCAAGATCAAGCGTTTTGAAATTCCTCTACACAACTATTTACTTCAAAAGAATCTAAAAATACTGTGACAGGATAAGAGAGGAAATCAGAGAAAGTTTCCAAAAACATGCAAAAAAACCACAACAACAACTACACTTACAATCTTTATTATAGCATTTAATGTTTGGTAATTCTAATACTTTACGTTTTAGACATGACTGGCTGAAACTAAAGGAAGTGTCACTTTGTACCTCTGTCACCCATCAAAACTCTGCCTTTAAGTTCTGTAAATCATGTACATTTTGATATATTTAAATCCATGTTCAGCTGTCACTATTGTCAATCCTTGTATCAATAGCACAAAAACAAATCAGACTCATCAAGGTTTTCTTTTATGATAGTGAATTGAATATCTTTTGATTTTTTTCCTGGTGAGTTAAATCATGAAAATGTAATGAATTGTTGTAGCACCAGTACAGTATTCTCCCTCTAAAACTGACCTTTGAGAGGTGCCTTCCTCCAGTATCCATCTCGGATTTCCACATGGTCGTACCAACACAAGTGACTCCTGTACAGATCCATGGAGGTGAAGTTCAGAATGATCTTAAAAAAAAAAAAAAAACAACACACACAAGAAAGCGCGATTACCGACACGGTTCATGCCAAATGCCACACACTGCTTATGCTCAGACAAATAAGTAGTAACAGACACCACATCAGTACAAACAGTCAGTGAGGCTCGTTTTAAAAAGGCATCTTGGAGTTGATCTGGCACTTTCCACATGCTCATACCTTTTCCCCTGGTGTGACTGATATTCTCCAGATGCAGTGCATGTAGGCTGAGTATCCATTGGGGAAGCCGGGAGAGGAGAAGTTCCCGTTGCTGTCCTGCAGACTGTCCCCACATCCTGTGCACAGAATCAAACACACACAGACCCATACATAACGCCTGAGCCATGAGCATGATGCATTGCCAATTAGCATATGCCTGAAAACACCAAATCCACTTATTCAAGCTATACAGACATCGGCTCTGAAGTAAATCCCCTGAAACCCCGCTGCAGAGACAGATGCTGGAATGATAGCAGCGAATGTGAAGTAAAGGGCAGCTCTTTTATGTTCAAAGGCACATCTGCTGATAATATTCACCCACAACCCCGCGCCTCACCCCTCCCCTCCCCCACCACCTCCAGATGATGATCACACAAAGGAATTGAGTGTGAGACACTTTCTCTGAGCATCCTCTGAAAATAAACCTGGCCCACTAAAAATAACCCAGCCCCCTGGAGGATGTGATGCATTATGTACGTGGTGCCAGTGAAAAACCAACCTTAGTTTGACTGGCAAAAATACGTGTGCAAGTGTGTGAGGACTGATTACAAACCCAATACACAGCCTCATAGAATGAGTGAGGGAGGCTCCTGCCAAGTGGGGGAACCATGCGTTTAATTAAAAGAGAGGAAATGATAGAGTGGATTGCATCTTCAGTTGTCCATCAAGAGAACAGTGTATGCATTCATTACTACCTCTGTGTTATCTTTACCGTGGGCTGCATTTAGCAGGAGTAAAAAAAAAACATCTCCGTCGACTGTTTGCGTTCATAGCTTCCCTCGAGGTTTGTGTGTAAGCAATAAAATGTGGAGCCCTGAGCTACGAGTTGTGTGTAATAATGCTTGGCAGAGGATTTGCCAGTACTAAGCCATTAACAAACTCTCGGGCACACAACGTGGATGACGAACGCTCCCAGGAATTCGGCATGAATGGGAGATCCGCGGCTCTTTAAGGATTTGTTTTTTTTCCAAAAAACATGTTGAGACTCACTACCTCATCCCCCACAATGTGAGTCAGATCATCCATACCATTTCTTTGTCACGAGACGATAGAGACAGAAACACAAATACAGATTGATTTGATGTTAAAACTTCCAGTTCTACACTAAAACCACACTGGCTGGTCCAACGCTGGTGACCATCACTATGTTTATTCATTAAGCTTTAATATGAGGCCCACTGCTCAGCTATCTTGGCCTGACCTACAATTAACTATCAACATCAAATCTATTCAACAGAAGCCTGTGCTCAATGTACATCTGTTAAGGCTATAAATTCTGTTTACTTCAACAACATTAAATCCTCTCTCTCCTCTCTGGAAGCACAAACAAAAGGGAGTGGTTTAGGAAAGCGGCAAGCTTATGTAACTCTTCTTAGTGTATAGTCTCACAGTTTACATTTTGCATGTTATGATGTGCGGACATGAGCGCTGTCGCCAACAATCATTTTCATCATTGTCTTCTCGAGACCAGCTGCTTTTGCGTTCATCTGGGAAAGAGTGACGACCAACTTCCTGTCCTTGGGTAGTGTTTACACTCCTCCCAAATTGGGAGTCTCTCATCGCTGTAGCCAAGGAACCACACCACATCAATAGTAGATGCTTGGCTATTTCAACACAGAGTGCGCTGCATCTAGGGAAGGCAGGAGGAGCTACTGACCTCTCTCTCAGGGCTATGTTGCACACACATGCAAAAAAAGAGATAGGAAAAACCCATAGCAGACAGGATCCGTCATTTTGGTCTTACTGGAGCATTTGTAGAGTTTGCGTGCCTGTGCGATATCCCCTTTGCTCAGTCTGGTTCTCTGGCCAATGGGTGGTCGCACTCCGTTCACATCGTAGCGTGGGAGGATGGTATCCAGGAAGATGCCTCTGTAATTCAGCAGGAGAGACAGGTTTCATGCAACATTAACATCAAAGAGGCATACGCACAATCCTGATGAACTATTCCAACATGCATGCATGCCACCAAACATGTTTGCTCAGCGATTAAGTGATTTACCATTGATCAGTGCATTTCAATTACTGCCCACATTATTTCTAATAGTTTCTAAATACTTTCGGGATTTCTAATGTGAACCCCACATCAAATGAAGTCCGTCAAGGTGTCTTCCAGCTAAAACATATATATGCTAATGGGCTGCTTTTAATGACATTAGACCAGTGATATTTTAAAATAGATAATTATTGATTTTTTGATTCACGCACGCGCTTGCATGTAGGTTGGGGAGCTCATATCATTCATTTTCATATTTAATTTGCTTTTTCCTTTCAGATTTACTCGTCTCTGGCTGAAATGCAACAGATGGACAGTTGCAGTCACTTATGACTGTTTTCCTTTGAGGTCGGGGTCACACGGTCTGTTTCTGAAGTTAATGCTGACATCATTCTTTACACACGTCTGCCCTACAGATGGACCCAAACTGTGAGCTTAAGCCCTTCACCACAATTACTGAGTGATCAAAATAAATTGCACAAGCTGTAAAAGGTAGGCACGTGAATAACTGCCACAAGTCCAAAGTGAAAAATGTAAAAATCAGGTAAAGTATTCACGTAGCTTTAAAAAAAGGCAGATCAGAACAGTTAGTCCAGAAAGGCTCTTTTCACACTGCTGTCTCACTTGACACTTTGCTAGTTTATCATCTCCATTTTTCTAAGTATTGGCGAGCAACGGCCTGGCTCCCTGGCCGTTCCCATGGTGACATGCCTATCAACGCCAGGCATGTGCAAATAGAGCAGCCTGAGCTTACAGTTTAGACTCTGCCGTCCTGTGTATCTGTGAGCTTCCAGGAGCCCGTATGCTGGCTGTCGGTGAAAAACGCCACTCCAGCCAGTGTCAGAGCAGACAAAGGGCACACTGGCAGGTCTCTATTTGAGTTGGCACTGCTCCATGCATCAGTCCTAAAAAATATCTCTAGAGCAAAGGAGGGGGGCAGGCAGAGTTGTGGCTCGGGTAACATGCCCAAGACAAAAAGCATGGGGGGGATCAGCCCTGCGTGTCCCCAGGAGACACAGCAAAACATCAAGAGAAGCCATGAAATCTTCCGAACACCACCCGCGGCAAAGGCCCTGGCTTCCCACGGTGATTTACTGTAAAACACCAAGCAAACACACTGCCTAATAATGGACTAACAAAGAAACACACTGGCACAGGTAAATCAGCCAATCAGCGCTCAAGAAAAATGCTTGGAATGACTTGTGAAAAGCTAACAGGAGCCCCTTGTCTGCTAATACAGCTCTGTGAAACATTCCGCAGCATTAGCAGCCCTTCGTCTCTCATGTCTAAACAGTCTTATTGATCAACAGTTCCACGAATTAGGATAGTAACAGAGACACAGTTGGAGTGAAAACAGAACAGGGCGGATTACCGGACATAAACATACTTTAGGGCAGGGCCGCTCCGCTGTGCTGCAGGCTGTAGTGCATACCACAAATTTACAAGACCATGGAGGTTAAGTCCAAATCTTGACCAAAGAATGACAGCGAGTAAATAGATGTCCTCTCTTGTGCTGAGCTGTGTGAAATCCAGTATGAGATAAAACGTCTTCTAAAAAAAAAAAAAAAAAAAAACTATTTATCAGCGGCAGTGGATTTTATTATTTACATATGTTTCATATTGTATATCATACCATATGTTATTCTATGCCTCTGTTTCCTCATTTTCCTGTATACTAAACATTTAAACCAAACAAAACCTAAATATGTACAAAAAAGTCCAGTATTTTAGCTCCCTTCTGTGTGAAGTGCATTCTCGACCTACAGTTTAGTGCAAGGGGCCAGACAGGCATTTCTGTACATTGGCCTACACCCAGCCGCAGCCTCCATTTACACAAAGATTCCCTCTCTGCTTCTCAGAATCGGTTTGCTGCAAGAGCATGGCAGTTGATTTGGGAGAGAGAGAGAGTAACACAGGGCATGGTAGAGCTGGTGGTGGGGAAAATCTTAAAAAAAAAATATATATACATATACAGCTGACATAGAGGGCCAAGTAAAAACCAAAGGACAGCCAACAGCTGGTTCTCATATCAGAGTGAAGTAGTTATGATCATAGTCTGGGCTTATGTGTGCCCACAGATCACATTACATCTACTCTGGCTTACTGAAAACAATTCCTGCTATAGGTAGAACACTGCATAGTTGAAGGGACTGTTCCTGCAGCTGTCCGAAAAGCTTCCCCCCATTTTGTTTATCTATGCTATAGAGGCATGGGTCAAAATGCAGTTTTCATGTACAAAACTGAGGTCATATCCTGCACACGGCAACAGGAGGTAACCATAATATTTGTCTGTATGTAAAGTTCGGTTGTCACAGCTTATGAAATAATTTTATGTACATGGACAGTTTGTCCAGAGGCCACTTTGCCTCAGCAATGATTGAGTGCAGCAATGATTTCGAAATTACAATGATGACTCAGAAACTGAATCAACTTTTCCCAAGAGGTCTATTTTGGCTTAGCAGTCATCCAGCTGGTAAAAAAAAAAAAAACCCCACTTGAAATTACCCACAGCCTAAGATGACAAACGTGCCATCCCAGACTGACCAGTGTTCAGTGTCATGGGGCTTTTACTAGTAAGAGCCTTCCTCTGATGCTACAACACCCCTGTGTAGTGCCGAATGACAGCACAACATCTGGAGGGCCTTCCTGTAGCATCGGACAGGGAGTAAGGAATGCTGTCAGCTGGTGACAAAACTAGGGACTATTGTATTATTTTATATATAGGACACCATTATGATTTTAAACAGAAGTCTCTATGCAACATGTTTCCAGTATCTAACAAATTCAATACCAAATTTGGTTTCATCTGGTTCTCAGCCGTTAAGTCATTTATGTTTATCAGTTCATTTACCTACAGTCCAAAGTCTATGATACACAAATTTAGAGTCATGTGAATCTATTTACTGAGCCTGGGGGTCATTAGAACCTTGGCAGAACCTTTCCTACATATGTAAGGTAAACACTAATTGAGACAACAACATATCCACTTCTCCATTCCTTGCCATATGTAGGTGATTATTAGGGGTTGACCTAATTGGTGCTTGGAGTGCAGAATACAAGTAGTAGCAAGCCATGTATTATAACACCTGAGTGCTATGAAGGTGCTTAAAAGCTTTCCGGCAGACATGGGGGGGGGGGGGGGGATCCCTACGAAAGCCTAGGGTGCACATCGTGAAATTAATCAAAGCTTCTTCAAAAGGGCCTTTAGGATCATAATGAGGTGGTCCATAGTATGAAAGTACAATTTTTAGACGCCGCTTCACATAGCCTTGGAAGTTGTTGTTGTGATGATGCATGGCTATGGTTTCTGGGCCAGCCCGGCACCTGGTCCGATGTTGCTTTATTGGGGAGAAGGGGGGGGCCTTAATTTAAACAGGCTGTGCGAAGGACCTGGCACAATCCAGAGAAACACTTTCATTATGGCGACAAAAACTGGCTTTAACTTTAAAGACAAAATGTAAAATACAAATTGTATAAGTAAGTTTTTCAGAAACGTTGGATTTTAATCATTTTAGCTTGTGTATTAAGGTTATGTTCCTACTGAACTGCTAATACTGCAAAAGCCATAATGAGAGTGAAATGTGTTTAAGGATACTGCTGTGGATGCCAGAACAAGTAAAAACCAATGAAGCAACTACTCAGAGTGGATCAGAGTAGATTTGTCAGCTTCTCATCTAACTGAGTCCGACAGGAAGAAGCTACATGGAAACGGACAAGTCAGAATTCTTGCGAGGAGTTACATCACGCAGTATTCCCAATACAGCAAGTAACTTAATCTTGTCCAAATATTACATAAATCACTTTAGTGCTCCCCCAGTTTCCTTATAGCCAAAGGCAATGTGAGTATTGATTGTTGAAAAAAATAAAAATACACTCCAGCCAAAAGAAACTGACAAGAAAAGGAGAGTCCTTAGTTCAAAATAGAAGCTTTTGTTGGAGTTACTTTACAAACAGCCACTAAAGACCCACCTCATCCCAAGAAACCAGTTTCTATCTCTTTGCAGTTGAACTGAAGTGACGAAACAATTCAGATCCAACACAGACATTCAAAGAACAGTGAGCCTTTTCTGAACTTGATGTTAGTCCTCATGTTAGTTTTCTAGTGATTTATTATTGGGGAGAATTAAGCTTTTCATTCTTTCTTCCCACGCTTTGGGAATCCTGCCACGTTACTCAGCAGCAGTCCATAGGCACGACCTGGTGTATTACAGATCCATCTTCTTTCGGCACAGTGTAGTGGTCAACACAGCGGAAGATCGATTTTAATCTTGCTGGCAAACCGGACCCCCACCTGGCATGTGTATGTGATGAACCGAGTATTTCATTTGGAATAGGCCTTTTTTTTCCCCCCTTTTATGCTGGATGCCCTTCCTGACGAAACCCTCCCCATTTATCAGGGATTGGGAGCGCCAATTAGGAACTTGACTGGCTTGCGCATCCCCAGTGGCTGGGGAGCAACCCATTAACGCATTAATTAATTAACAGCGACAACTGTTTTATTGCACGTTAATGCAGTTTTA
>NC_060170.1:27795606-27800616 GCF_021292245.1 Micropterus dolomieu
GGGGGGGGGGGGGGGGATCCCTACGAAAGCCTAGGGTGCACATCGTGAAATTAATCAAAGCTTCTTCAAAAGGGCCTTTAGGATCATAATGAGGTGGTCCATAGTATGAAAGTACAATTTTTAGACGCCGCTTCACATAGCCTTGGAAGTTGTTGTTGTGATGATGCATGGCTATGGTTTCTGGGCCAGCCCGGCACCTGGTCCGATGTTGCTTTATTGGGGAGAAGGGGGGGGCCTTAATTTAAACAGGCTGTGCGAAGGACCTGGCACAATCCAGAGAAACACTTTCATTATGGCGACAAAAACTGGCTTTAACTTTAAAGACAAAATGTAAAATACAAATTGTATAAGTAAGTTTTTCAGAAACGTTGGATTTTAATCATTTTAGCTTGTGTATTAAGGTTATGTTCCTACTGAACTGCTAATACTGCAAAAGCCATAATGAGAGTGAAATGTGTTTAAGGATACTGCTGTGGATGCCAGAACAAGTAAAAACCAATGAAGCAACTACTCAGAGTGGATCAGAGTAGATTTGTCAGCTTCTCATCTAACTGAGTCCGACAGGAAGAAGCTACATGGAAACGGACAAGTCAGAATTCTTGCGAGGAGTTACATCACGCAGTATTCCCAATACAGCAAGTAACTTAATCTTGTCCAAATATTACATAAATCACTTTAGTGCTCCCCCAGTTTCCTTATAGCCAAAGGCAATGTGAGTATTGATTGTTGAAAAAAATAAAAATACACTCCAGCCAAAAGAAACTGACAAGAAAAGGAGAGTCCTTAGTTCAAAATAGAAGCTTTTGTTGGAGTTACTTTACAAACAGCCACTAAAGACCCACCTCATCCCAAGAAACCAGTTTCTATCTCTTTGCAGTTGAACTGAAGTGACGAAACAATTCAGATCCAACACAGACATTCAAAGAACAGTGAGCCTTTTCTGAACTTGATGTTAGTCCTCATGTTAGTTTTCTAGTGATTTATTATTGGGGAGAATTAAGCTTTTCATTCTTTCTTCCCACGCTTTGGGAATCCTGCCACGTTACTCAGCAGCAGTCCATAGGCACGACCTGGTGTATTACAGATCCATCTTCTTTCGGCACAGTGTAGTGGTCAACACAGCGGAAGATCGATTTTAATCTTGCTGGCAAACCGGACCCCCACCTGGCATGTGTATGTGATGAACCGAGTATTTCATTTGGAATAGGCCTTTTTTTTCCCCCCTTTTATGCTGGATGCCCTTCCTGACGAAACCCTCCCCATTTATCAGGGATTGGGAGCGCCAATTAGGAACTTGACTGGCTTGCGCATCCCCAGTGGCTGGGGAGCAACCCATTAACGCATTAATTAATTAACAGCGACAACTGTTTTATTGCACGTTAATGCAGTTTTATTTTTATTATTATTTTGAAAGTCCGTTGGGTGACCATGGGTCACAGGAGGGGTGGGATGTCGATCAGTCTGCAAATCATCCACCCCAACAAGCAGTGGAGGGAGGCTTCGGCAGACTACGCTGGATGCAGTGTGTGGGAGAAGTAGATAAACAAAAGCAAGACAAGCGAACAAATGTCAGAGGAAGTGGGTAGCTACACACTGCATGCCGATTAGTATTGGGGAAGATGTCGATCTTAGGAACGTTCTTAAAATCACAACGAAGTCACACAACATATTCTTTGCTCCGGTGATCAGACAGGGAGACAAGCGCTCCGCGAGTAAGCGGCAGGCTCTCTCTATGGATAGTAACCGTGGCAACGGCTTCTGTGCACTACACAGCTGTAGCCTATTCAACTTAAGTTAGATTCTGGAAAACTCAAACAGCGAGGATCAGTCTCTCTTCCAATGATATGTGCTGCGTGTCGCGTACAAAAAGTTCAAGACAATTCAACTTCGGCAGCGGGCTTGTGCCTGAGGCGACCACTTTATCTCACCAATGGAACACTAGACTAACACACATGAACTAAAGGAACACTTGCTACTGAACATAGACCGTTTATGCTGCTCCCTGATAAGAGAAAAAAAATGTTTCTGCTTATACCTGTTCAGAAAAAAAACCCCCAAGGAAACAGATTTGTTAACCTGTTGCTCAGAAAGTGCCTGTTATGATGTTATGATCATGGCTCTGGACTTATTTTAACAAGTACCAAAATAGCTTTGGTTTTGTATTTAATTTGATTACATTAATGTTTAAGTTGAGATTTACAAGAAATATTTTATTGCTACTGTGTAAAGGGAATACTGCTGGTAAAAAGCTCCTTATTTGTTTAAAGCGTTTGCAAACCACATGTTATCGCACTTGTGTATATAGCAGTACATTTATATTAAAAGTGCGTAATACACTACTTTAGAATTCATTATTCAATTTTGCGCATAACTATGCGATTAATTGCGATAAATAAAAATAATAATTATTATTATTATTATTAATAAAAAAAAATTAAATCACTGCCCAGCACTAAATAAGATGTCATAAAACTCTATCAGCGAAAATAGAAGACAGGATTATGGATTAAAAGGCTGCAGCAGAGTGGGAAACCGCTCAGCCTGACTTGATCTCAGACTAGTTTTCATGTCTGGGGCATATGCAGTGGAACTTGGCTTGGCTCCTACCTGGAGAATGTATTCCTGGCGTAGTGCATGATACTGTCAAAGTCATAGACTTCTCCTAAAGAGTCCACCTCCCCTGGCTCCATCTTCAAAAAGTTATACTCCTGTCCTGTGGAAGAAAAAAAAAAAAAAAATGGAAACACGCAGTTGAAATATGAAGCTGAGTCATACTGTGCAACCATATGTATGTATGTCAAAAGGTGACCACAGTTCTACTCAGCCCAAAGAGTCTCTCATACAACAGGGTTACATATACAAAACAGCCACCTGCATTAGTGCAAAACACAGCCACTTTGCCAGGAATATTTTATGCTTTTTAGGATGACAAAGGTTTTAACATTTCATATTGATACTGTGTCACATTTAGCCATTTAAATGCAGTTGACCAGTTCTAGAAACACTTGCTTTAATAGAAATCTGGAGGCTGACGATGGCGTATACCCCACTGGTGTTTTCTTTTTTCTCTTTTTACCATCTTAGCCCAGATTCTCTGTGTGTACAAATGTGTTATTTTTATTATTTTGTCTCTTACTGCATCTTTCCAACATTATTGCTGAGGGATTGCTGCGAGACCTGTGCTCCTACCTGGTTGAATGTTGTCCCTGATAATGCTGACGTGTTCATCTCGGTCGGGCCGCGTGTGTTCGTGCCAGAATCCAATCACATGACCCAACTCGTGCACCACAATGCCAAACTTGTCACAGTTTTTCCCAATGGATATGGCCTGGGGGCCACCTCCACGACGCCCCACATAGGAGCAGCACCTATGAATCAACAACCAGACACACACACACACACACACACGGGTAGTGTTAACAAGGTCAAAATATAGTGACTAGACTTTATGTTTTAGTAAATGAACCAGCAAGTGGAAAATACAGCAGGAAGCCCCCCCCCCCCCCAAAAAGGCATGTTTCCCAGGGGAGAAGAAGAAGAAGGGATGTGTCCTGGTTCTCTAACGTCTACTAGCTCCTATATTTCAACATGTTATATAGGTATATAATGAGAACAACATTATCTTAACAACCTCCCATGTGTTTATAGGAGAGCTGTACGAGGCGACCCGTCATCCACACATACAGCAGTGACATTCATTCAGCCGTCTGCCAATACAAACGCTGAGAGTGATGGTGGACGCTGGCTGGCTGCAGCGCTCCATCTCAGCGTGACATGAAAGGTTCAGTGCAGGAGTCTGGAGGACAAGGACGGGCACACACACACACACACACACACACCACGGCCGTGTGGGCCAGACAGCCGCTCTCTAATTACCCCGAGCCTAGCCAGGCTCTCCTGAGACACGCCTTGAACTTTGCACAGGACAGATGGGGGCCTGCTGAATATGCAGCAGAGTCAAGCGTTCCCACTGCTAACCACTGCCGCCTGCGTGGATAATGTTATCCCTGTTGCTCCAGAGGCCAGTTACGAGGCTAAAAATGGCTATCAACAGTTGGCCGGAAAAAGTTCAGTTTCATAAGCTGCATCCGCTTTCTGTTAAGCGGTTTGTGTTGAATGATGCATATCAGTGGGAGAGGTACATTGTGCGTAATGACATAATGGTTTCAGCTTGTGGTCGAAATCTGTGAGGTTAAAACATGGGAACAAGGAACATTTTAAGTTTGTGTGTCCCCTGGGAACTTCTCAAATACTTCTTCTAACAGCTTTGGCCTCTTTCTCCCCGAAATCTCAAATTAATAGGTTTATCTGGTTTGCGTTCCCAAAAGCAGCAAGTGCTTTAATTAAAAAATGTTTCAACATTAAATAAAAAACAGCCCTGCACGCCTTCACAGGTTGTCGCTTAGCAACAACAACAGCCACAACCAGCACTTTCCCTGAGTATCTGTTTAAGAAGAAAGACAGAGTGGATACAGAGCCAAACTTCAGTGGAGTGCCTTAAACAGGGTTACGGAGAGGCTGAGGAAGTCTCCCGCTTGGGTGCCAATCTGTACACCATGTATGACACAAGTGCTCAGTGACTGATTAAGTGTGATGATGAGGCACAGGAAACATTCCTTGACACTGAATGGTCATCTCTCTTAGGACTGGTAGGGGGCTGAAATAACAACTCACACAGAGAGTGCGAACGGAGAGGATGAACAATGGAGAAAGGCTGCGGAGCAGGAGGCAAGGACAAGTACTTAGGCGCTAAATAATTAGCTGTAGATAATGAAGGCTCAGACAGAGCAAACAGAGGCTGACCATTGTTCGGTTCCTTCATGCGGGAGCTAAAAATCCCACTGACTCACCCACATGGTCGGTATGTGAAGACAATATAGCTCTCTTCCTGCATCCTCTCAATAAAGGTCACACAGGTGTGCTTCTCCCAGTGCCGCATGGCTTGGCGGAATATAGCCCGCTGGCTGCCTGAATGGGATGACAGAGAGGGTGAGATCAGTGGAACACACA
>NC_060170.1:27800716-27827947 GCF_021292245.1 Micropterus dolomieu
ACAGCAGGAAGCCCCCCCCCCCCCCAAAAAGGCATGTTTCCCAGGGGAGAAGAAGAAGAAGGGATGTGTCCTGGTTCTCTAACGTCTACTAGCTCCTATATTTCAACATGTTATATAGGTATATAATGAGAACAACATTATCTTAACAACCTCCCATGTGTTTATAGGAGAGCTGTACGAGGCGACCCGTCATCCACACATACAGCAGTGACATTCATTCAGCCGTCTGCCAATACAAACGCTGAGAGTGATGGTGGACGCTGGCTGGCTGCAGCGCTCCATCTCAGCGTGACATGAAAGGTTCAGTGCAGGAGTCTGGAGGACAAGGACGGGCACACACACACACACACACACACACCACGGCCGTGTGGGCCAGACAGCCGCTCTCTAATTACCCCGAGCCTAGCCAGGCTCTCCTGAGACACGCCTTGAACTTTGCACAGGACAGATGGGGGCCTGCTGAATATGCAGCAGAGTCAAGCGTTCCCACTGCTAACCACTGCCGCCTGCGTGGATAATGTTATCCCTGTTGCTCCAGAGGCCAGTTACGAGGCTAAAAATGGCTATCAACAGTTGGCCGGAAAAAGTTCAGTTTCATAAGCTGCATCCGCTTTCTGTTAAGCGGTTTGTGTTGAATGATGCATATCAGTGGGAGAGGTACATTGTGCGTAATGACATAATGGTTTCAGCTTGTGGTCGAAATCTGTGAGGTTAAAACATGGGAACAAGGAACATTTTAAGTTTGTGTGTCCCCTGGGAACTTCTCAAATACTTCTTCTAACAGCTTTGGCCTCTTTCTCCCCGAAATCTCAAATTAATAGGTTTATCTGGTTTGCGTTCCCAAAAGCAGCAAGTGCTTTAATTAAAAAATGTTTCAACATTAAATAAAAAACAGCCCTGCACGCCTTCACAGGTTGTCGCTTAGCAACAACAACAGCCACAACCAGCACTTTCCCTGAGTATCTGTTTAAGAAGAAAGACAGAGTGGATACAGAGCCAAACTTCAGTGGAGTGCCTTAAACAGGGTTACGGAGAGGCTGAGGAAGTCTCCCGCTTGGGTGCCAATCTGTACACCATGTATGACACAAGTGCTCAGTGACTGATTAAGTGTGATGATGAGGCACAGGAAACATTCCTTGACACTGAATGGTCATCTCTCTTAGGACTGGTAGGGGGCTGAAATAACAACTCACACAGAGAGTGCGAACGGAGAGGATGAACAATGGAGAAAGGCTGCGGAGCAGGAGGCAAGGACAAGTACTTAGGCGCTAAATAATTAGCTGTAGATAATGAAGGCTCAGACAGAGCAAACAGAGGCTGACCATTGTTCGGTTCCTTCATGCGGGAGCTAAAAATCCCACTGACTCACCCACATGGTCGGTATGTGAAGACAATATAGCTCTCTTCCTGCATCCTCTCAATAAAGGTCACACAGGTGTGCTTCTCCCAGTGCCGCATGGCTTGGCGGAATATAGCCCGCTGGCTGCCTGAATGGGATGACAGAGAGGGTGAGATCAGTGGAACACACACACACACACACACACACACACACACGTTAAGGGGATAGGTGGAATCAGCTTTAAGACATGGAAATGAAGTCACAAGATGTATACCAACATAATGTAAACCTATTTAATAATATTTCCGTTTCATGATCTTGTATTTATTATATAAAAATTGCACTACTTATTCTGCTTTTAAATAATTACCTGGCACAACTGTTATTTATTTTTTTAAAAAGGTGACGTAACTAGATGACTATTTCTACTACTGCATGTCTTTATAGATAAATTTGGATTAGTTAAATATGATGCCTCAATACTTTATTTTCTGAAATAAGGTGAATTACAGAAGCAAGACACCATCAACATGTTGTTTTCATTTTGATCACATCCAAGAATAAATTCTTTATACTTGAGAATTGGTGATCCTTAAAGGATATAAATGTTGACTTTTGATTATGCATGCTACATAAGAGCATGTACATGAGCATATTCTTTGTTAAAAAGAATAAACGAGTCTTCCTCAAAAGGAGGATTAGTAAATGATTACTTACCACTAAAGTTACCACTGATGACATAGGGAATAACACCTTCAGGCCAAACACGTTCAGGTCTGGAGGTGGCAGCCCTTTTCCTGCGGCGTGAACCTTGCCTATTTTGGCTACTCTGATTGGTTGAGCCTGAAGATTTCAAATTAAGACAACAAACAAACAACATAAATGATTCAAGTCATGTCTGTCAGACAGACTTGTCTGAACATTGTCTGAATATTTTTATGAAGAGCAAATATGCTTTCCCCGTGAATAGTTCCTCAGATGACAAAGAAAAGTTTTTACTAAAACTACAGGACATTATTCACAGTTTGATGCCATTCATAAATTCTAATTATTATTTCTCATTTAGGAAATTACATTTACCCCCTTAAAGAGACATTTGTTCAAATAACATTGTTGCTGAATCCTTTCTTCTTTCAAATTAATTTCACCATTTTAATGTCACTCAAACACACATAAATGCAGAGTAACCATGGAGACTAAGCTCCCACCTAAACCTGGTGATTATTAAAAGAAACATCCTTGTGAACCACATGTAACACAATCAACTTATTGTACTTGATTATGCTGCAGAACAGGCGTAACTTATATTGAAGCCTTTAGGATGCATACAGTTATAAGGGGAAAGGAGGGGAAGCTCAAACATCAAGAAAACAATGCAAAGTATACATGTTTTTTGTTGGTTTTCAATTGATTTACTAATTGATGCAGCTTTGTGGCAAAATAATGGACAGGTTTTATCCATTGAAATAATTACATGACATTTTATGTTCTGCATCAAGTCATTAAAATAACTTCATGAATACAAAACAGATAAATGTCACAATGGTGTGTTCCTATTATTAACAAAAAAAAAATTCTCTCTAGATAATCCAAGTATGGATTGCATTATACCAGAAAATGACCCCTTAATGTTTCATTTCCTGCAGCAACATCCTCTTTCAACAGAAAAGATGGTGAACTACAGAGAATGACACTATCAACGTGTTGTTTTCTTGTCATTTTAACCACATCCAGGAATACTGATTTATAACTTTGAGAATTTGTGACCTTAAAAGGAAATAAATGTTTTGAACTTTTGATTACGCATGCTACATTGTATCAGCATACAAAAATTATATCATGTGTTGTAAACTTAGAATCTTTCCATATAAGGAGGATCAGTCAATGTGTGCAGGACAAAAAACTTCAGAAGTCTGATAACCAAGACCGAGGACTGAACTGAAAAAGACCTTTAGATACAGTTCATGCAATGCAGGAACTTACTGGATGTGCTGGGAAGAAGTCATAATTTTAAGTCCTACAATTAATATTTACAAAAAAAAAAAAAATATAAGACAATGGACTGCTGTACCTTTATATTGTTGTTCTTATTCCCCCCCATTTGACCAAAACATTTAGGATAGGGATAGATAAATTTGATGTGCTTTGGAGCTTTTCTTTCCACATATACACTCCAACAGCAGATGTCTCTTAGTTTCTCTTACACAATTTCACCTACTTTAATGTTGTATGGAGAATGGAAATAGTCTGAGGTGGTCAAAACTCCAGCAAAACTTGTAGTATAAAGAACAACTTTATTGTAAGACATGGATGACCCTGATGAAGGGCCACAAGCTGAAACATGTTGGTCACACAACAGTTGCTCTTTCTACTACAGTAAAAGTGTCACTGTGGAAACGAAAACAAGTACATCTGGTTTCAGTACATTTTGCACAAGGGTTGTTCCATAACAATACTCCTCTTTTCTAACAAAATTTGATTAACATGCAAGCCACAGTTTGCAGCAAGTTTTTTAAAATTTAATGGAAAAATGTGTTCTGTTGAATTTCAGTCTGCAGGAGTAAACCTTCGCAGCCTGCCGAGATCAATTAGCACATACACTTGTGCATGTGTTGAGGGAAAGTCTGATAACAGCCAAATCTGCTCAGTTAACTGATAAGAAAAAGTGCTGGGGAGACAAAACTTGTGGAAGATGTGTTAATTACAACAAGATGATTACATCTACAGCCTTCATTCATTCAGTTAGATAGGCAAGGTTTTTAGGGTCAAAAGTTTTATTATTATTATTATTGAGTTAGCAGGGCTCTTTAATTTACAGCATGTGGGGCAGACAACAGCTCAGATCATGTGAGGGGATATGACCACACCTGTATCAAAGAAGGAGTTAACCATAGAGCTGCTGCGTTCAGGTTTATGATAAGTGAGCACATTCATGAGATGCCCTGTGAGATGAAGTGACAGGCAAGACTAGACAATTTGAATTCATTGACACCACATGGAAATGAAAGTCATGATTTGAACAATTTTTTACCTGATGTGTTGATTCACAACTATGACTGAAATGTAATATTCCTGGATATTTAATTAAAAAGTATTGCATGTACTTTGAATTTAAGAGGACCTCTGTGGTGACCTAATAAGGTAGATACAATAATGTGTAATGTTTATCTTGACCACTAATTAGGCCCCACACCGGTGTATGGTAGTCTGGTGTGTGTAATAAAATCATATCTATAGACACACACACACACACAGTGTTTTCAAAAGAAATTATGCTACTGCACTGATATTTCATTTTGAACACTAGAGTAGCCTTTCCAATACACAATTACATGTGTTGTGACTAACCTGCTCAAGTGGACAAATGGATATTCAGAGATGAGTGCACACACAGTTTGTCTCTGTTGCAGTCCTGAGCCACGAGTGGATATTTTTAAAGCAGTTGAAATGTACTTTAAATCCTGCAAAATGTTTATTTTCCACAACATGCTCATTAACTCAAGTGAAAAGCAGCAAACCAAAACCGCTCAAGCACAGACGGCAACACGCAAATACTTGTTGGTTCATGCTCACCTATAGTTTATTGGATTGTGAAGCCTATTGCTTCATGTTGAGCCACAACTGCTTTTCATTTTAAGAACATTTAACCTGACAAAGCTTGGCAATTACTGTCAAACATGGTCATACAGGTATAGCAAAGTGCTGTGGTAATATGACAGTTGTAGGAATAAGCATTTAAAGAGAGCTTGTGAAAAACACAAAGCGTTATCCGACAGGTGATTCTGCCGACTCTCAGCTGGAGATGATCTGAGTGGTTTGCAGTGTTACAGACTAAAATGTGTATAGAATTATTCCTCAACCATGTTCATTTCAGGTGCTCTGTTGCAATTTTATGTAGAGTGACAAGCCAAAACACTTTGCCTCAGTGCTCTAATGAGGAACTTTTCACCTTAAGTTGTAAATCTTTGAAGCAGTGGTTCTGTTGTTACCTGTGTCAGTGTGATTAACAGTCAGAACGGTCCTCTGAGCCAGATCTATTATTCTGTCCACTTTAAACAATCGCAGGTCCTCCTCATCCAAAGCAATGTCTCCCAGAAAGGCAGCTGAAACAGACAAATAGAGATAGCACATGTCAGACGACTGTACATCAACTCCACAATATGGAGCATCAGTCTGAGGCGCCCAGAACTGCCTCAAGCTTTTCCTGCCGCTCAGACTGAGTAGGCTGCACGGAGGCCCAGTCAAAGCACTTGTGGAAGGCCTAGAGCGTGTTATACACATTTAAAAATATATACTTCATTCCTTTCTTGACTGATGTCCTGTTTACCCTTTCCTTGCTGTGAAATAAAAATAGAGTTGTGAAACAGCAGTGTGTCTGTTTGGATAACAGGAAGGTCGCCTTGTCTGGACTCCAAATTATAGGATGGAAATGTAAGAAACATATTGCACACGGCTCATGAAGATTCATGCAATGAAGACAGAATGAACTCAGAAACCAGACCACTGACATGATTAATTGGGCCATGTTCAGTCCAGATGTTACCAAACAACAAAACTCGCACTGTGTGCTTTGGCGTCCATGGATAGTTAATGAGAGCTATCGGATATGATACAGTGAGACACTGACCCTGCCTCAGTGGAGTAATATGGGGCACCTTGAACAAGTAATAGCTCTTTAATGAGGCCAAGAAGAGGGAAAATAACCAAAACAGTCCCACTTTATAAGGAATGTGTTTTATGGGATTCCTTAATAAATGCCCCATTTCTATGGAGGATAAGCTAGGAGTCCTCTCTGCAGAGAAAAGGCACTCAGTTTTTACAAGCTTTTAACACCAGCACGTCTCTAGAATTTATGGCCAGGCATGTATGCAGGAGCGGGGGGGAGGGGGTGATGGGAGAAACAGAGGGGAGAGAAGGGCAAAGAGGTGGCACTGTAATCCATGTCTGAACAGGAGAGGACAATGAGAGGGGAAGGGAAGAGAGAAAGAAGGCATATCCCCTCTGCCCAAACCGCAACTCTGAATAAGGAAGGCAGATGTGGAGCAGAGAGAAAATGACAGCCTTCTGGGTTTGTGTTTAGAAGTTAGTGTGATGAGGAGAGAAGCAACCCACAGGGGTAAGGAGACCGGAGAACCACTAAACTGTAAAGATAATGGGAGTGATTTACAGTGGTTGTGTTTGTCAAACGTTTGACTCTGTAAATGTTCAATGTGTCACTCCGATACAAGCTTCCCTTACTGTGAAATACACAAGGAAGTGTATTTTTAAATGAAACAATTAATCATTATCTCCTACATTCCTATAGAAGTTTGAAAAAAACACTTGGCTCGCATCCCTTTCAAACATCGGCTGGCTTTGGCAGATGCAGGCTAGTATTCCTCTCTGCAGGTCGTAGAGGATGCACAGCTTAATGTCTGTCTTTGGGATCAGAGGCTAATGACAGCAATAAGAAACAGTGTAGATCACTACCGGCGAGACAGGGCATGCACAGGACAGGTTTAAATTCCAGAGGTCAAAGGGATCCACTAATTTGTGCTCGCAAAAAACACTAATCCACTCCAAATCCCTGAGACACAAAACAGACTTCTCACAATGAGCACCCGTTCTGACAGCCACTGCCAAAAACACCACTGATAAGGGGAAGCTACCAGATGTCGTTCAGTATAGGATGGAAAGGCTGACTACAGAAGGACATCTCTCTTTTATCTTCACATTTTTTTATTTGATTCCCAGAAGTGGCTGAGCACTGAAAAGAACAGGCAGTACTCTAACAATTATTTCCAAGTTGCTGTCATATAAACCCATAAGCACTGAGAAAAAGTATTCAAAACAATTTTATGAAACTCTTTCGCTCCAAATTGTCTAAGGAAAACTGAACAACAATTGGAGGACGTTTCATTTCACATGTAGTGTCAGTCCACACATATTAGCGGTGTTATGTGCAGGCTGTGACCAAATAATGAGGTGCAGGCTTTCTCCCACCCCCATGAGGTTCACACAGGGTTGTGCTCTCTGCCCAATCATCCACCACTGTGCTGAAGACAGGCCGGTTAATCCGCAGTGTCATTGTTCTCAGACAACACTGGAGATGGAAGTGAGCAAATGCACGGCCTGGCGGCCTTAGGACTCATTTCCCCCGGGCACAGCAGTCGTCCTGGAGACGCTGATGCAGGTTTATGGAAAGACTCGCAGGGATTGTGAATTAATCCCCTTGTCTCCTGGCTTTAATTATCCACAGACACACGGTTTTAGGAATCTTTTGTATGCAACTCTGGACTGGGATTGAGGACAGGCTATGGAGAAAGGTGATAAACTCATCTAGATACAGAGTACTGTAATGATATGAAGTACAAATGTGTTGTTCTGTAGATTAAAAACCAGTGATTCTGGCAGATGGCAAGTGATCACCATAGAGTACAGTGCTGCATAGCTTTCCAAACATTATTCATTACCTAAATGACAACAGCTGCAGCTCTAATATCTATGCAGAATAGTAGGGTTGCTGTTCTAGTTCATATGTCCCTTTTTAGTCAGAAAAAACAAACAGTAGGCATTTAAGTTTCTATGAAAATCTGTGAGCATATTAAACAAACTAATGAGACTAAACTGAATATGTGACGATGAAATAATGATGACAAAATGTCAGCCTGAACATGTGTGTGATGAAGTCCAAACTCCCCCAGTCATTTAATTTTTTTTGTTAATCTAACCCATCATAATCCTTCTCATCTCAGACTGGCCCCATCAATCAGCGCATCCTGTCAGATTACACATGAGATCTCAATCAAATTAATCCCATTGATTCGTGTAATGCCCGAGCCTCGACCTCTGCAGTGTCGAGATACTCCAGGACTATTCCCATAAATCTCCTTCCGTGTATACCAGACCACGACATCTGCCACCGAAACCTACACAAACATCAATACTAAACCTAAAACATCAGCCTATATTTAGAAGGCCAACTGTGAGGTCACGATTTACTCCTTGTCATTTAGCACAGGCTTTTCCCCTATAAGACCTAATGATGAGGGATGAGAAGGCCCGGCCAATATGTAAGCCTGGAGTGCATCACAATACCCTGGCACCGCCTTTCACAGCCTGTGTTTGGTAACAAGCGCTATATTTGAATTCCAATAGCGTATTGCATAAAGGTGATGACCATCTGATGACAGTATCACTTTTAGGTTTCATTCTGTTCCAGCTCTTTCTGACAAATGTTGGCCCAGTGCATTTAAAAACTACATGGGGAATATTGACACAAACTGTTTAAGAAAAAAAAAAGCATAATGTAAAATAAGGAATGACGAACTGTAAAATGGGGGCATGTTGCCGTGTAAATATGGTACACCTCTCTCCTCTGTAAAAAATAACACCAGCTGTTATTTCCTCAGCAAATGCTTACCTTGACATTTCCTAACACTGCAATTTGAGCCCAAGGCGGGAGAGGGGGGAAACAGCCTTCTTATCTACACTTTGCTCATTTCAAAAAGTTAACTAAAGGTATAATTAGAAGAGAGATTCTGGCTCAAGCTACAGCGTGAGAGCCGAGTAATTATTTTCCAATAAAAGCCTGAAGTCTCATCAGCCACAAAGCCACTAAGATTAAGACCGAGTTACTGTCATCACACTGCAGCTTCAATCTTACTGACAAAATGAGAGTGGCTTCAGATGCAAAGGGCACACAGCAAGAGGCTGCTCCCCTTTAACATTTCATACTCCATCAAGCCCATTAGCAGACTGGATTTCCCAGCTCATCCCTGCCACTGATTACCGATAGACCCTACTGCCAGTCGAACCCCCTGTAATGACTCATCAGCTCGCCAGCCATTTATCTTTTTGAATGTCAATGATACACTGTATTTGAGCTCCTTACATACAGTAGATGAATAATTCATCGGCACACAGCAGGGATTTTCACCTATGACTTATTTTGACTAACCAGACTTTATATTTCTGGTTTAGACAGCAGACTAACACATACTCATACAGTCTGGTGTGAAGAAAGAGCAGGTTTTCTCAGAACAGATGTCCAAAGCAAAGTTTAAATGGGTGTGTGGATGAACTGAATCTGGAAGAGATCTTCAACCCTCAACACTTTCCATATATAATAGCTATCTGCAGCGGAAGACACCTTAAGTATTTACTAAAGGGGGAGGGAACAGAACAACAACTCTTCCAGATGAACAGCAACATAGCACAGATGAATTATTTAGAAAAAACAACAAACAGTGGATTATTAAGTAGTGACTGTTAAGCAGCTCATTATGGTAGGCTAATTGGGCATCCTTTGAGCCATTTAAATGAGCTCTCCCAAAGCATTTGTTGTTACTTGGGCCACAGACATGGTATTGATGTAGTGCAATATTAGTTCTTACTTAGCTCTGACGACAAACATATTGTTCTAACTAATGCAGCGAGATCGTGCCAATAGATTGGCTCCCTAATTACCTGAACCCCACGGAGAGAGAAGTAGCAGGGGTCTTGTAATGTAAAAAAAACAAACACCCAGTGTGGGCTCAGCTATGCAGCCTGTATTCCATGAGAAGAGAAAAGCATCTGCTTAAGTGTTGCTTAAAAGCCCAACAATGAAGTTCAACAGGCAGCCCTATCACATTGCATAGACTCAGCATAGGACTGAGGGATGGAGCTGGTTAACGAGTGTCATCTGTTTTGAGCTGCCATTTTCAGAGACTCCGATGAATGAAATCCTGAGATACAAATAAATCCAAAGCTTACAATTTTGTGAAAAAAGGCAATTCACTAAAACAGTCAACACAACCCAGCGATCTGGGTCGACTTCATGTTAAAAATTCATGTTAATGCTGCTTAGCGGAAGATTGTTTTACATCTTACCATCACATTATAAAGCTCTCATGCTACCCAAGTGACTGTCTGATGAGCGCTCCTAATCTAGTAGGTCACAGTGGCTTTTCAGAGGCCCTTAACAGCAAGTGAGTGACACTTCAGCAAATTAAAAAGAAAAAAAAAAAAAAAGGACTTACGAGAAAATAAAAGCTCTGAAACATTGTTATCAATAAGAAAGAAACAGTCAGGGTCCGACCTCAAATAGGGAGAGTAATGACGCAAGTGTCAGTTGACGGCAAAAAAAAAAAACACAAAACAAAAACAACAAAATAAATACAAAATCTTCAGAGATAGCAAACAGATAACCTACCAAGCCCCCTTGTGAATGACCAGCACTCACCTCAGCTGGGCCGGTGTGGCAAAGTGCGGCTGGCCCTCCAACGTCCAGCCGTGCTTTCGCTTGGCACAAGGTGAATGACCTACAGTCTGTGTGAAGTGTTTGGGCCAGTCAGAGGAGAGAGCTGGGGGCCCAGGGAGATGAGAAAACCACTTGCATAAGAAAGGACAAGAGAAGAAGGGGGTGTTCAGGTTACCCTGTCTGCTGCCAAAGCCACAGCAGCACGGGAGCACAGATGCAGAAGAACGCATCCAAAGCTTGAACTACAGACGGCAAGGACAGACAATGCTGTCACAGAAGTCTTTAGCAGATTAAGGTGTCTGCTTTATAAATGAATGAAGCCATACATGTCAAACTAGTCACTGCTTTCGTGATTATCATTTAAGTAGAGCAGACAATGAGCGTGACTGGTTCTCATCCATTTTTCATTTTGAAAATGGGTGGATATAATCTCAGTGGGTTGTTTGAGTCTTAAATGACTTCCTGGGATGCTGCCAAGTTTGGAGTTCTGCAAACTAAGGAATTTTCCACTGGTTAACTTCCTAAATAGATGGCATTACTTCAGTGTTATTGCACTGCTCGCTTCAATCAATGCACATTTCTATCATGTGATGAGTTATTTAATCCTTTGTAAATGTTAACATTTTTGTGGGATTTTTTTTGGCTTAACTGGGGAGGAGTGGCATGCATGCGTTGTGGCAAGAAATTAAGAATTTACCAAGCACATTTTAAATAATCTGAGGGAGTTTAGTAAAATGGCCACCACTTGGTCAATTATCCAACTGACCAGCTGTCATAAATTAGACAAGTATCACAAATCATCTTGTTTTTTTTTTTTTTACAAACACTGGAATGGGAGTCATTATACGTCACACCTGCATTCACTTTCAATGCACATTTCCCCCAATCAATTACTAAAAATCCTGCCAACAAAAGAACAGTGTTAGGCAAGGACAGCCATACAGAGGACAAGCGTGAAATGCACTCCTCGCAGAGATTTACTGCATTAGAAACTTCACACGGCACGTAAGCATTTTCCTGGCCGGAAGCAGCAAAACATGAAAATGCTGACCTTGGGGCCACCGAAAGCGATCAAATAGACTCTGAGGATGAGGGGGGGGGAAAAAAAAAAAAAAAAAAAAAAAAGGAGAGACAATCAATAATCCAAGAATCATCCGTACAAGTCCATACAAGATATATAGACACTAGTGTGAGTAGCCTATAGTAAAAGATATTTTCTCTGGTGTATTGCAACTAAGTGAGGGGAAGTAGGGAGTAAAAGGGAGAGCGGAGAGATCTTGAGACATTTTGCTGCTTAGTAGGAAGGAGAAAAGCAGGTGGGTGTTGGAAGAGCTGGAGACGGGGAGGGTAAAGAGAGTGGGAGTTTGTGCTTGTGACGGTCTCCCAACCACCTGTCTGCTGACATGCACAGGGGAAACCATAAACAAAAACTGTGCTGCATTCAAATGGCACTTAAGACTGGATTACTAATAATGAAGACATCCTCACAAACAAGACAGTCACAGCTTCAGATTATCGAGTGGGAATGTCCCTGATGAGACATTTCCGTTAAATATCAATGATTTCTTGGAAACAAAGTCAGAAATATAAAACAACATTGTCGAGCCTGCGTCAGTTTACCCTTCAGTCTTAAGGAGTCATCTGAACATCACGTCCAGTAAATCCACACCAGTGATGCAAAACAATCTGGTATGACCACTTGAATGGTTCAAATTAAAACAGTGAAGCACAAACCGGAAGCAACATCTTCAGTGACTTTACATGCGACGTGATTTATCTACAGCCTGACCTTTGTCATGTTTATGTAAAGCCACAACACCCCTAAAGCACAGTCTCTGCGTCTCCCTTGACACTTACTCTTCTTCTCAGGGGCAAGGTGAAGAAAACAGGAGGGTAGCTGAGAGTCAGAGGACTGAATTGTGTTTTACACTCAGCTGCCACATCAAAAATTGTCAAATGCCAAATCAGTAAGCTCTTCCAGTACTTTAGAGGTCATTTTGACTGAAGCCATCTCTCTGGATCTGTAACCTGAATACTTTCACCAGATGGAAAACACAATCTGTTCAAACTCCCCCAAAGGGATTTGGCAAGACAGGGAGTTCACAGTACACGCACACACATAGGGAAAAAAATAAATTACATTGACAATAAAGATATGCTTTTGCCAAAAAAAAATGGAGATATGCAGGTCTCACCACAGCAGAAAATAAGCACACATATTTATACCTTGAGCCACAAGACAACAGAATTATTGTGTGCGTAATTACTAAGCTCCACTGTACTCTCCTTTCCCCCCTCCTCCACTTTGTTTTAGTGGCTGTGTGAACAGCCGGTAGAGAAAAAAAAAAAAAAAAAAGACTATTTGTGCAGTGACAAAAACCGACCAGAAAGAGAGCAGAAGTCTTAAAAAAAAAATCAAAGTGCAGATTTCCTTTGTTTGACCAACAGCTCAGGCTTTTTAATACACAGCAGACAGCCTGCAGGAACTACATTATAACATTTTGAGGAATAAAAGTTGTTAAAACCTGTAACTTTTCAACAAACACTTCAGCCAAAACTTTTCAAGTCTCGAGAAATTCAGAGACTCATGCTTCAAATTTTCATTCCTGCAATCCGTGCAGCCACTCTCCGAGCTGGGTTATCCTAGGCGAGTCAGTGAGGGCTTCAAATGTTTCAAACTGCAGAAACTATGTCACTCGGTACAAAACAAATGCACACAATGTCTTCTAAAGCCTTTTAAAAACTCTATCCACTACTGTCATCGCTCCAAAAAACGTTTCTCTGGCCGAGCTCTTGAAGCTCCACAAACAGATTCGTGGCGTGTTTGCACCTCCACATGAAAGGTAAATCACAGCGTTGTACAGGAAAAAAGGGGGAAAAAATCTTACCAGCTTTACAGGGATCTTTATAGTCGATCGCCTCTGATGTGGCAGTGGGGTCCACATAGTAGCCTGGATCAATCGCCTCCAAATCGATCGCCAATATCACGCCGAGACAAGACAGAACAAACAAACATCTCGCCGTGAGATCCATTATTGTAGTGGGGGAAACGGCGAAAGGCGAGGTATAAAGGTAAAGGAAGAGAGAGAGACGAGAGAGAGACGAGAGAGAGACAGAGGGAAAGAGAGAGAGAGAGAGAAAAGAGTGAGTGAGAGAGTGAAAGACAGAGAGAGAGAAAATGGGAGGTTTTTGGGGGAAACGAGATCCCTCCGGAGGGCGGGTTTTAAATCCAGCCTCTCTCCGGTGTCTTCTTGGCTCTGGGGGCAGTGATTTCTCTCCTCCAGCCGGAGCTTAGGGCTAGCGCAGAGTACTGCCTGAGAAACTTTGATGATATGGCAGTTCCACTGGGGCGGTTTCATTGCTCCCTAGTCGGTCCATCAAGGGTCCTTGAAGAGCCTATGAGAAACTATCCTTTGGTTCACTAGATATTATCTCATTGTGAATTCTGGTGATAGCTTTCCTTCTGCTGTCTCCACAGTCCTCTGTATATAGACCTTAATTAAATATTAAATCGACCAAAGTACAGATATCATGTTCAGCTCCCCGGTGGAAGGCCCCGTGGTGTTCAATTTTGGCTTTCATATTGTCAATAAAAGTAAAAAAAATATATATATAATTTAAAATGAAACTGCACCCACATGCCAAATTTGTGGCTTATTATTTTCCGTATCTTTGTATAGTTTAATCGGAATCAGAATCAGCTTTATTGCCAGATATGTGTACACATACGAGGAATCTGACTCAGTATTGTACATTGCTCACGATGTAAATACAATAATACAAAATCACAATAATAAAAATAAAATAAAATCAGACACAGACTTCAGTGTAGATAACAAAATATACACACTATGAACAAAAACAATATAGACATATTCAACTTGTGTACACTTAAAATAAAATCATTCATTTTTCCCCCTCTAACACAAGAGCGCACGGTACTATTTACGCACGCATTTCAGCCACCCGCTCGCGCTACCACGCGTGCGCGTGCACAAACAAACAAACAAACAGTCTGAGCTTGACCTTTCTGGAATAAGCTTACTCACATGCAGTAGGCCCTGTAAGGAGTCACGAGCAAATTTAAGTGATTAGAGCGCTGCCTGTTGGCGAAGTGCGGAACATTACACGAGGACGTTGTAAGTCAAAAGTAAAAAAAACAAACATACAAGGTTGGTGCATGCCATGATAGTTTGGAAAAAAAATAGTAGTTTTATTAATTAATTAATCGGAACAGGGGCTTTTCTGGCAGTGAAGACTCATTCATCATATTTACTGCTCACCTGAACTTAAAAAAGCACACATTTGTATATAACATTAATAATCTAATCTATAATATTACTGATTCATTTATTTCCCATCTTTTCAGTACTGTCTAGAAATATATATATATATATACATATAAATGTACACACAGTGTAAAGCATATAAAGCAGTGTAAGACATATTCTTTTTATTTAGGCTACCTGTACCTGTATTAATATTTTCCATATACAGTTAGTTCTAGTTTAATGGCAATCCTACATATAACATTTCTTCTGACTTGAACTACTAATGTAGCAGCAGCAATGTTCTGTGTATATCAGTACATATCAGAGTTAAAGCTTATGGTCCTTCTTTTAGGCTCCAAATCCTATTTTAACTGAAAGTAAATGTCAACCAAAAAAGGTATTCAGAAAGGAAAGGATCCAAGTATTCCCTCTGTGACTCCTCAGTGTATCACACAATTCACACCGATTTATTATCAGTATGTGGGAGATTGGATGCAGAGACCTCAGATGGATTGCTTGAATATCCACTGGTGCTGATCATGGGGGGCTACGCCAGCAGCTCTGTTGTTCTCTGTCTGACGGGCATCATTTCTCCTGTCCCTGCCTATTACATACAAAGCCTGGCTTATATAAGACAGAAGAGACACCCTCCTCTCTTTATCTCATCTGACTGCTGCCTGTGTGGAATTTAAGACAGGATGTCTGCTGAGATGAGTGGGCTGTATTTATGCTGCTGCTGTAAACACGGCAGTGTAACTACCATGCACGAGAGTGAGTGCCTTCATTATATTTTTAATAAGATGAGTTTCTTCGCTTGCTCAATGCTGTGTTGAACACACAGGACCAAATATTTAGATTAGCAAATAGAGAACACAGTTGAGTGACTTCAGACAAATCAGTTTTGTTTTTACTGTAGCAGTTTCCAACAAGAAGTCTATATACAATAAAGTGATGATACAGTGCAGATGGGAAATACTGCCTTACACAGTAGCTTAGACTATGGGACATGAGGTTATAGAGGCAACAAATGTGATAAATACTGTTTATCATAAATACTGACTACTGCTCATGTATTGCAGCTTTTTGCATGTTATTCAAAGAGAGCCGTGAACAGGTGCACATTCCCATGCCTCTTTGACAATCCTCTGTAGCATCTGCAATCACATGATTGTGACAAATACTGACATGTTATTAGGACTGAAATCTAGTTTAGTCTAACATATTGAAATACTGTAATCAGGTGAATATAATTACTGTGATAAATACTGAAGCCATGACTAACATTCAAACTTAGCACGGATATGGAGATATCAAGTTGTGACATACAAAATGCAAAAATAAACTTAATGTACACTCTTAAAAAGCTAAAGATTGAAAAAAAAGCTGAGATGAAGGTGTATAGTCAGCATCAAGAGTTGCACGTCTGTCCTTTTGTAGGCGGTACAATTGTGTTGTCACAGTCCAGGTAGGTTGCAGTTTATCCTCACATAATATAATTTCCTCCTTATAGGATGCCATGCGACATGTTTTATATCTGCCTGTCAGAATTTTCTAGCATGAAAACCAGCACTGAAGTGTTAGTGGAGTCGGTGCTACCCATCTGACAGCGACTGCCTGGCCTTTCCCTCCACCTCGACAGGGGAGCTCCCTGGAGGACGTGATGTAGATGTTCTGCATGTTGTGGGGTGGTGTGTTCATCGTTGCACGGAGGGTGCAGTCTCGTCAACAGGCTGTGGCTGGCTCATAGATGCCTCTGGCACTGCACAAGCTTACATCAGGTGTATCACCACATGGAAACCGTGAGAGGAGATTTTCACTGCTGTAAAAGGGCACAGTGAAATAAATGAACTCACAGTCCAGAAAATAATGTAATAATAAACCTATTTATATAAAAGTCTTGAGGACAAAGAAATGTTTGAGGTTTCCTTCTTTGGCTCTAGAACTGACTGACAACAGCTTGACAGTATCTTCATGTGATAATGTAAGGATATTTTCAGCCACATTATCAGAAGCGCAGCTCCCTTCTGTACACAGCCTACTATTTACATAAATTAAGGTAAGACGTAGCTGGGGAAGTCATTTTCACTCTGCCTTCATGGCGGGTTTTATGTACTTATTAAGATTGTACATCGGAACACGGAAAAAATAATTTATTGGTCAAAATACTTGTGACTTTAAAATAAGGGGGCTTCTGTGAAAAAAGCTGTTTGATAAATAAGGATCACTAATGTCCACACTTGAACATTTTAGTCAGTATCATTTCAAACAATAAGGAACCTCATCAACGTACCTTTGTTTATACACTTAAAAACCTTAACTGCCATCTGTGGACCTTAAAATGTACGTATTGATGTTTTTAACTTGCTTTTACGATCTTACCTGTAGCACTTTGAGATTTGCTTCAAATGTAAAGTGCATTACAAATAAAATGTATTATTATATAAGCTACAAAATACTATGATAAAATGCATAAAGAATTTAGGGAAGGTTATTAATTATTATATTAATTCTATGGTCTGCAACATTATGTTAGTTGCCATAGCAGTGAAGATAGTCATATGCTGCCCAAAAAGATACATTTCCTTGTTTTGTTTGCATTAAAATGTTGGCAGTGTCAGAGCAGAAAAGGCAGATGTTGCATGAAACAACAAGTAGCGGCAAACGTGCTTTTACAGATAAGTTACCAAACAATGACCTCCAAGTACAATGTGTCTACATCAGGAGCCATCAGATGCTTGAATGAGACACACCTTAGGCTCGTGGCTGCAAGCCGGCATCACAGCCTCCCCAGCTTGGCTGAGAGATCCCACTCTACTCGGCTGTGCTCCACGAAGGGTCACCGTTATCGAAGTGGGGGCTTTCTGCCCTACTGACAGACAAACAAAACTGTTCAGCACTAACAGCGAGACATGCTATTCCGCAAAATATACAAAAATGGACTTCTGGATTTGCCACAAAGGTTTTAAAACATGTTGTGATGGAGGGCATCGAGAATGACCTTTTTGGTTTGTGGTTAGGTTAGCAAATTAAAACAATAGCAGGGTGTTGGGCAACAAACATAATGAGAAGTTTTAGTCTAGCGAGAAATCCAACTGCTTCACACAGCAATGAAAAACATGAGTTTGATTCCAGTCTTTATTGTAACAACAGGAACAGAGCTTGGTTAATGTGCTCATTTTATTGCTTTTCAACACATCCCGAAAAGAGGACAGCAGTCATACTTAGGGATATTATAAGCAGATGATTCAATGGAAGTTTACAAAATGTGACTACATGAAGAAGCAAACAAAATGAACACAAACATAAAATGATAAATCTAACAACCAAATCTGACATACAAAAGCAGCCTAGACTGAACGTTGTCATTAAATTTGGTCAACTATACAAACATTGATTTCAACTTAATTCAAGATTATTTTGTATCAAATGGTTTCACACATTTATATTTTACATTTGCATCCATTTCTACATAAACATTATGTGTCAAGCATAAGCTGGGAATTGTGACCTTACATTTCCCGCTCTTTCTGAACTTGAAAACAAAACATGTCGTATGTGGCTTATCTGCCCTCTGATGCTGTATAGCTGCACGTCTGACACCGCAAACCTTATAGCAGTCAGCTTCTTCCAGGCAAACTATCTACGCACACATGTCGACAGAGCTGTCCGCTACGGGCCTCTACTGCTGCAATCCTCCCTGGCTTACAGACGTCCTGAACTACTGTTTCCAAAACAAAGGATGAATGAACCCTGGGCATTCAACGTGGCCGTCGTGTTTTGGCAGTTCGAGACATACCAGCGGTCTGATTGGTGATATGGGCCAAACCGGGCAAGCTGCTGGCAAGTTTGGCCAGCCCTCCATTGGTGAGCAGCTGATGGATGGCGGTGGTTTTAGCCACTCCTGTGGTGACCACAGGCACCGCCCGGAGCAGAGTACTGCTGCTGGTACTGACGGAGCTCAGGACCTGACCCTGGGGCTTGCCACAAACCACCTGAGGGTGGAGGAGGAGGATACACACAAATAGTTTAAGGTTTAGTCATACATGTAAACAACAACAGCCTTTCTTCTTTCATCTTTTAATCCCACCAGTAAACTTTTGTAACATGCAGTATTTACTAACTAGAAATTGGCTGTCAGTCTAGCAGACATAATTCCTTTGTGACTGGAGTTTAAAAAAGCAGAACGTCCACTGTGGTCATTCAAACTTTCACATAATGTTACCATGTAACCAAGATGTACCTGGGTGCCGCCTGTGTTGGCTGCTGTGGACGGCAAGCTAGGAGTTTTGGTGACGATCTCCTGAAGACTGAAACTTAGGCCTTGTAGCAGACTGCTGGCGGAAGGTGCTGCAAACAAACACCAATGC
Organism: Micropterus dolomieu; assembly: GCF_021292245.1. NCBI lineage: Eukaryota > Metazoa > Chordata > Actinopteri > Centrarchiformes > Centrarchidae > Micropterus > Micropterus dolomieu. Next base: position 27,819,917 of record NC_060170.1, read on the forward strand.
AGTAAATAAATGGAGATTAAATTTGGGTGAAATCAAAGCAACAGGAACACAACAACTCCTGCTTTTACAAACTGCTCCCACCCAATCCCCCTGCAGGCCTAAACTAGATGGACACACACACGCGCGTGCACGCACACACCTCCCCCCCCACATGAAAGTCATGTCCAAAGGTTAAGTTCTGGGACTGTGACAAACAGCGATGGCGCAAGAGGTGATCAATGATGATGTTTACTTAATTATGTTGTCCTCACACACTGTTCCAGTGTTCAAAACTTTAATCCCACTCTACAAAGCTGTTACAACTGCACTGTGTGTTGAGGCAACTGCGCTGAGATTAGCTGCACAGTTTAAAGTGCAAACAGGCGTGCAGGGCAGGACAGGACAGAGATACCTTGGGCAGTAGCCGGAGCTTGCGCCTGGACTGGTGCGGAGGACCCTGACACCATGCAAGGCTGCACGCTGTTGAATGAGCTGGAGCCTGGGGACAGGGCACCAGACACCTCTGAGAGACTACCAGACCTGCAGTGACACACATAACCACCAATCTACTCAGGAGCTACCCCAGCAATTGCTGTTTGGCTATCACTCAGCTCCCAAACTCTGAGTACACCACTCATCAATCCCTCTGCACCAGACACACTTTTGTCCAATAGGGCGGCAGTGGGAGTGGGTGTGGGTGCAGGCATGATTAGGGGTTTAAGCGCTCTATACTGAGTGTGCCTGTGTGTAGCACAACAAGCTAGCTTACCGATGGCCTGTTAGAAGTCCCGAGAGCTCCTTAGCTCCAGCAACAGTCTGCCCCACTGTCACGGTTAAGGGCTTCCCAGAGACACCCACTGCATGGAAAAAAAGGATCATATCATGGTGGTCAGTTATTTAACTTGGTAATATACATGGTTCTACTTTCACTTTAGCAAAGCAAAAACACATTTTTCTTTTCATTCTATCTAGAGATCTGTATGAAGGTGAACTGCTCAAATCTTCTGATTCTTCCCATCATGTCTGCCCACTGCTGATTTTATCAATCCACAAGAAAACAAAGAACAGTATCTGTATACTCTGATCATACTAACAAAAAAGCCCAGGAAAACTTTCTCAATGTTTAAATAAAACAGAATGACTCCTCTAAAGTATTTACCAAGCGGCTACTTCTAAAGTCTCAAATGTAAGTAATGGTACAAGGTTTTGTACCTTCCTGTGGAGCAGGGTTGATGGCGCCCCCTGCTGACTCGCTTTGGGAAACAATGGTGACCTTGATCTTGGCTCTTTTGGAGGCTTTGCTTGGGGTGGGACTGGGCGTCTGCCTCCTCTTGCCATGGGACCTCAGTTCATCTCTGTCCAGGCCATCCATCTGATCACTGGTTACCGGCACTGCATCACACACACACATAAACACAAGTATTCAATAGACTGCTAAGGTGACTTGAAAATAAATGGGCCGTTTCATCCTTCTGCAACCCTACCATTGATTGATACATTTTACACAATTTTCATTGTCGGTAATATAAATCTAGTGCTCAGGAATATAAAATTTATTATTATTTAAGACGTGTAAAATTCAAAGCATGACAATGACTGTTTAGTGAGCAGGCAGTGGAGTATTTTACTACGTGACATTCATATAAAGTCAGGGCAGTGGAAAGAAGGAAAGAAGTGAAAAGACAAAGAGGAAAGAGAAAGGAAGAAGGATAGACACTTACCAAAAATACAAGGAGGGGTGCCAGGAGGAAGATTTTTCCTCACAAGCATGTTTTGTTTCATAAAAGCAGCAAACTGAGCTGGAATGAATTGGAAAGAAAGCCGGAAAGGAAAGTTATAGGAAGAGAAGAGAGAGAGGATGAGAGGAGAGTATTTCAGTCACGTTCCATCTTGCCCTGACAGATATCGTTACGTGATAATCTCGTAAAAATGTTATTTGCCATCATGTTCCTAACTCACATACATCCCGCTTTTGCAAAATTCAGCAGAAGCTGAGGTGAATGACTCATTCTAACAAGTTTACATAAACAAGTGGGGTGAATGTGAGAGCTGTGTACACACAGGTCCCAAAGTTCACAGTGCACGGTTCACAGTTGAGTGCAGTGTGAACTAACCTTGTGCTTGCTTGTGTGTGAGTACTGTGCCAGAGCGCTGCATGTGTGTTTTGAGGAGCTGTGTTGCTGTGATCAGACTGGACTTCTGTGCTGGAGACAGACCAGATGTCTTGGGTTTGGGACTTGAAGTGGGACTGCTACAGACACTAGACAGGTCCTGAGAACACAGTGAAGAGGAGAAACACTGGATGAATAATGATCCATTAAGTCAGTAAACATGCTGACATTGTAAACCTAGTGCTCTTAATGTTCATTAGACGCGACACTTAATTTGGACATGGTTGGAGCCAGCCTAAACGAGGTCTGTATATTCCTCCCAAATGCAGACACATTAAAAGGAAAGAAAACATTCTTAACCAAATCACTTCCCAGTGCTTTTAGACATTTTCAGTGATACAAAGTTGGTATGGCACTCAAATTTGAAAATGTGAGAACATGCCATTTCCCTTTTTTATGAAAACACAATGACTTTCGAAACCGCAACCATTTCTGTTATTTTCCATGACTGGACAGCTAGTCTAAAACTACAAAGTAAACAAAGCAATCTTTAGATGTGATGCAACTGTATTCAATTCCATGTAGAAACAGAAATATTATTTAACCTCTTAACATTCCTGTAAAATTCATGCAAAACACCTATTCAAGGCATATCCAAAGTAAATTGAATGTAGTTCTTCAACCATTTGTAGTATATACACATGGTTTTGGGCTTCTCTGAAAGATTAGACTCTGGAGTGTCTAACCCAAAAGTCAGAATGATTGTAAGTGCTACTGGAATTGATTAATACAAGTTTAAAACACACTAAAACTAATATATTTTTCATTTGGGACTTATTAGCTTGAAAACACTGTAGGGACACGTCATAAAGTCTTACCTAGTCCTAGTTTAAATTTTATACCACTACCATGAAAAATTACTATTTTACACAGGTTTTTCTAAGAGTTTTTATTAGTGTATTTTTTCTGAAACAGCTCTGCCCCTCGGCAGCAGGCGGCTGCATCGCTCCGTATCAGCTGGTAGCTTGACGCAGATGTGTTTTGTAGATGATGAACTTCCTACTTAAAGTTGGATATCGTTATTTTCAGGATTTTATGGCTACACAAAGTGCCGGTCATCGGGACAATTGCTTGCAACTGGCTCGGCCTACCCACAAAATAATAGAGGTTGGCTTCCATACAGCGCGGGCTCTCGTTGGCTATTGTAGGCTGCGAAATGGACATGTGAGCTCCTACTGGGTCGGATTTTGTGACAGGTTATAGTTCAGTGGCTAATTTGAATACAAGATATTGTAGTGCTTTACATTCAAATCTGCGTTATTACGGTTATAATGACATATGAGCCACGTCTGCCGGCAAATATGAAACAATAGCGCAGCAGTCCCTGGGGATTTAGTGATGGAATAATGTGTTTTGGACTAAATATTTTTACTGGACTGGATTGTCTGGACCTTTGACAACATAACAAGACCATTTTTGTTGGAATATAATCGATCGGTGGATTACGATGAAGCTTCATAGGTGAGTCGCATCAATTTTGATTGTACAGGTTGGTCTGACAGAGGCGCTGATTACACCTGCTGTGGTGACTGTATATTGAAATAGTTTGCATGGGTTGAATCAAAAGGATTTTAGCTTTCAAACTGTGTGTCATATAAGTATGAAGTTAACATAGCAGTTGTGTGCACATACCGAAAGCTGCCGCCAGGACCCGACAGCCTGTGGGCCGGCCGTTGGAATGTTACGAGGTTAAAGCACTTGTATAGCAAAATTAATAAATCAAAAATAAGTGACACTTCTATTCCTTTGAAAAATGTTGATAATTTTAGCCGCTGTTAACGGACCTCTGAACCTGATGGTGAGATGGGAACTCTAAGCGCAGGTGAGGAAGGTCGTCCTCTCTCCATGTCAAAGGGAAGCTCCCGTCGAGGCCTTTTCTTCTTCTCCGTGTCCAAATCCCTCATCTCCCCTGAACCATGGCCGTGGCCCTCTGCCCGAGCAAGGACGCCAGACAAGAAGTCAGCTATTTCGTCCTACAGTGATGAAAGAAGAAAATCAACATCATAGAGTTTGTATTCTCAAAAACGTACTGCAGATAATGAAACACTCAGAGGAAACAGGGTAAATTGAATATTTACAGTTACCAACCTGAATGCAGCGGTCCACCATGGTCTGCGTCAGTCCCTCTGATTTCATCTTTGCTGAATTGATTCTGTAGAGGGAGGTCATTTAGTATTACTATTACTACTGAATGACATTTGAATTTTATACATTAAGAAATCTTTTGAGACCCTTTCCAAAATTAAAAAAAAACAAACAAACAAACAAAAAAAAAAAACTCATCACAGATTGGAGTTGAATGAATTGAGTGACATTAGTCCTTTTACAAATCCAATGCAAGGTATATTAGGTTTTATCTTTTCCAGGCAAACACCGTGGCTGTTTCTGAATCTGGGATAATCACAATTTGAGTTGATGGATTGGTTTTTGTTCCTCTGTTGAGACCACGCAACCTTTGAGTGCAGTGTTGCCCTGGCGCCCATCATTACTCAGAGGTCGGAGGTAGATGATGAAGCGGTGGCTGTAGCTTCAGCAGCGGTGAGTAGGGACATGGTATAGCACAGTAATGTGCGACAGATACCCGATTTATCAACTTTTAATACTTTTTAAGACCCCATGCACCCTGATTAAAATCTGTATACTCAGCAGGAAAGAATACAATATGATTTCTTGCGAATCGTAGGCCGTGACTTACCTGAGGTTGTCATCTGCTCCTCCCACCACCACCATGCTGTTGTCTGCCCTCAGCTTCTCTCTGAGCTCCTCCATGCCTTCTATGCTACACTGCAGAGCATTCTGTCCGACCACAAACAACACTGGGGTCTTCATGTCCAGCAGCGGGTCATCCACATCCTGCAAACCAGTAACACATTAATATTCATTACAACTTCTGACAGTTCAATTTTCTAAATAGAAATAATGAAATAACAGAAAAAGAAAAATGCATATCACTAGAAGATAATGCCTTAGGTCTTACCCCTCTTGGCCCGTTGACTGTTTGCAGGGGGAAGCCGAGACACACCACAGCGGTCAGGTACTCCATAAGGGATACCTGTAATTAATCAGTATTTAACTGACTAATGATGCTTTAAAGAAAAGATGATCATTTGCATTTTTTTCATGGGTAAAAACCATTAGCCTCACATTAGATCAGTATGATACATGATGACAAGTCTTACGTGACAAGCGATGAGAGCACCAGCGTTCCAGCCAACCAGGATAATGGGTTTGTGCGGGAAGTGACTGTGAACCTGGTGATTACATTTATAAAAACATAATCAATACAGCTGCAGACACATCATGTCCAAAAAAAAAAAAAATTAAACAATACAGAATCTGTATCCTATATGGTTCTATTTTGCCTTCAGCGACATGTTGTGTTATTCAAGAGACATTTTAACACAATATAGTAAGTTTGTGGCTTAATGTGCACATCCTGAGCAACGAATAAGAAAGTACACTGCAAGGGCTAAAAAAGACTGAAGAATGAAAGAATTAATTATTTTATAACAGCGACTTAAACTCAAACCCAACCTGATAAAACCAAATGCTGCTGTCCAGTAAGGCCACAGGGGTAACATCTAAGCAAAGAGCATGTTTTGCTAATTTGGCTGTCTTTTAACCTATTTTGAATGTGCACATCAACTACATGAATTTCACAAACAACTTCACTATAACACTGCAACCACAGATACCAAATAGTGCCAAAAGGAAAAAGAGCATCCTACCTCCATTACCTTGGCCCTGACAGTGCCCAACATGTGCTCTAGGCACTGTGTGATGCCAATATTTGCTCCACTGCTCACATGGCTGTGCACTGGGATGACCTGATATAGAAACAGCTGTTATAGGCACTGTGATTCATAAAAACACAGATTTATGGTAACAAAGAGATTTAACTAAGAGAGACTTAGGACCTTTCCCAAACAAGAGAGCTGAGACTGCCAGAATCTCATTCGCCGCGAGGTAGCGAGGGCAGGATTAGTTGGGCTTGATGGTGCAATTAGGATGAGTGGGGATCCAGGAAGCTTGCTCTGAAACATTTAAAAGAAATCGATCTGGTCTTTAACTGTTATAGATCATAAAGAACAAAGTAAACCAAGTTGTACAGAAAAATGCTTTTCAATACAAACAGCGTGAATGCTTTAGTATTACCGGTTTGTTTTGAGATAAGACTCCAACAGCTGGGTCCCAGGGCCGTTTCAGTAGCAGTGACAGGGCCTCTGCACTTGGAGCGCCAGTCTTTGCAGATGTCAGCAACATTCTGTCAATCAGCAAGGGCAACTTCCAAGACACAAAGAGGAATACTATGAATCAAGAATACTAGAGCTTGCCGATACTGGAGCAGACATCTGACAGGAATTACAGACCAATTCTTACTCTTCACTTAATTACACACATCATACCTTGCTTTTGAGAGTCTGCAGCACATCCAGGTAAGCAGCAAGCATGGCGAGGCTTAAGGATTCAATCATGGTAGTGTGCAACCACTGCGTCAGTTTGGTGTCCCAGTTCACACTGGCTAATGCATGCCGCACCTTCCTGGCACACTTGTCCACAGCTATCCTTCGCAAAATAGGCTCATTGGAAGCCTAAGAGAAAAAAGATCACACAAGACACCCTGTAACGTTTCAATAATTTTGAATTGAATTATTGAGAATGTGCCTTAACTTTAAAAATGCGAAACTCAAAATAGCAGATGTTTTCAAATTTTGCTACATGGTGGTTTATCAATAAATTCCACACATGATTTACCTTTGTCTCCACAAGCCAATCAAAAGATAAACAGTTACAATACTGATTTTGGCCAGTATAAAATTACCATTACCATTTTAGAATCTTATTACTGATCTACTCTCTTACTTGAGGGTTTGTTGCAAGACCAAAACAAAACGGTGCTTTCAGTAAACATATTGTACTGGGTTTTTTTTTCTCTGGCGAAATTCATAAAGGGTGCTGAAAAACCTTCAAAAATCTGAACAGAATAAGACCAAATAAGCACTACTTACATTTTCATTGGCCAGGCGGGCTAGTCTCTCAGCTTGCAGAGCTTTAAGTACTTTATTGAACAATTTGTTCTGGGCCACTGACCATCCAGTCCTGAAAAGAAATAATGATGTCAAACAATGCACTGTAACTGAGATATGTTCAATCATAACTTCTATTCTCAATGAAAACAAGTGTCAAGTAAAACAATAGATAATAATTGAACAGTGGATTGTTGCAGATGTTTGATTACTTGTTTATATGTTCCTCCCAGTCTTCCGGGGGTGGAGGACTCTCAGCAACCGTGCGAGCAAACAGAACGTGCCGCTCACACTCCTTCATCACACTAAGAGCTTTCTGATTATCATACAGAGGAACGGGTGTCGGTGTGACAGTTTCCACATCTATTACAGAATCAGTGTCTCTGCATACAAGGAAAGAAGATTGATGTTACTGTAAGGCAGCAAGATAGTTACTAAAGCTAAGAAACAGAGCGGGAGGCTGATGACGGTCCCGAAATGTAGTCTAACATGTAGTTCTGTTAGAGATTATGATTAGGCGCTTTTTGACTCACGACAAGGCTTCAGGCTGGCGACGAGGGGTAACAAAGAGTGTTCTTGTGGGCCGGGCGCTGCTGGCATCTGGATGGGCATTCCATGGCTTGGCATAGCTATGGTCCAGAAATACCAAATCCAGCTCTCTTTCATGAGCTGACAGCTGGAAAAGCAAGGATGTGCCCATCTTTCGTGCTGATACCTGGAAGTCCTTATCCCCACCACGATGCATCGTCTTCCTGGGCCCCAAAGGGCCCTGGGAAGAGCTCAACAACTTGTGTGGATTCAGACGTAACTGGCAAAGAGGAGCTGAAATGTATTATTTAAAGGCTGACCCCCCC
>NC_060170.1:27828047-27834729 GCF_021292245.1 Micropterus dolomieu
AGCTGAGACTGCCAGAATCTCATTCGCCGCGAGGTAGCGAGGGCAGGATTAGTTGGGCTTGATGGTGCAATTAGGATGAGTGGGGATCCAGGAAGCTTGCTCTGAAACATTTAAAAGAAATCGATCTGGTCTTTAACTGTTATAGATCATAAAGAACAAAGTAAACCAAGTTGTACAGAAAAATGCTTTTCAATACAAACAGCGTGAATGCTTTAGTATTACCGGTTTGTTTTGAGATAAGACTCCAACAGCTGGGTCCCAGGGCCGTTTCAGTAGCAGTGACAGGGCCTCTGCACTTGGAGCGCCAGTCTTTGCAGATGTCAGCAACATTCTGTCAATCAGCAAGGGCAACTTCCAAGACACAAAGAGGAATACTATGAATCAAGAATACTAGAGCTTGCCGATACTGGAGCAGACATCTGACAGGAATTACAGACCAATTCTTACTCTTCACTTAATTACACACATCATACCTTGCTTTTGAGAGTCTGCAGCACATCCAGGTAAGCAGCAAGCATGGCGAGGCTTAAGGATTCAATCATGGTAGTGTGCAACCACTGCGTCAGTTTGGTGTCCCAGTTCACACTGGCTAATGCATGCCGCACCTTCCTGGCACACTTGTCCACAGCTATCCTTCGCAAAATAGGCTCATTGGAAGCCTAAGAGAAAAAAGATCACACAAGACACCCTGTAACGTTTCAATAATTTTGAATTGAATTATTGAGAATGTGCCTTAACTTTAAAAATGCGAAACTCAAAATAGCAGATGTTTTCAAATTTTGCTACATGGTGGTTTATCAATAAATTCCACACATGATTTACCTTTGTCTCCACAAGCCAATCAAAAGATAAACAGTTACAATACTGATTTTGGCCAGTATAAAATTACCATTACCATTTTAGAATCTTATTACTGATCTACTCTCTTACTTGAGGGTTTGTTGCAAGACCAAAACAAAACGGTGCTTTCAGTAAACATATTGTACTGGGTTTTTTTTTCTCTGGCGAAATTCATAAAGGGTGCTGAAAAACCTTCAAAAATCTGAACAGAATAAGACCAAATAAGCACTACTTACATTTTCATTGGCCAGGCGGGCTAGTCTCTCAGCTTGCAGAGCTTTAAGTACTTTATTGAACAATTTGTTCTGGGCCACTGACCATCCAGTCCTGAAAAGAAATAATGATGTCAAACAATGCACTGTAACTGAGATATGTTCAATCATAACTTCTATTCTCAATGAAAACAAGTGTCAAGTAAAACAATAGATAATAATTGAACAGTGGATTGTTGCAGATGTTTGATTACTTGTTTATATGTTCCTCCCAGTCTTCCGGGGGTGGAGGACTCTCAGCAACCGTGCGAGCAAACAGAACGTGCCGCTCACACTCCTTCATCACACTAAGAGCTTTCTGATTATCATACAGAGGAACGGGTGTCGGTGTGACAGTTTCCACATCTATTACAGAATCAGTGTCTCTGCATACAAGGAAAGAAGATTGATGTTACTGTAAGGCAGCAAGATAGTTACTAAAGCTAAGAAACAGAGCGGGAGGCTGATGACGGTCCCGAAATGTAGTCTAACATGTAGTTCTGTTAGAGATTATGATTAGGCGCTTTTTGACTCACGACAAGGCTTCAGGCTGGCGACGAGGGGTAACAAAGAGTGTTCTTGTGGGCCGGGCGCTGCTGGCATCTGGATGGGCATTCCATGGCTTGGCATAGCTATGGTCCAGAAATACCAAATCCAGCTCTCTTTCATGAGCTGACAGCTGGAAAAGCAAGGATGTGCCCATCTTTCGTGCTGATACCTGGAAGTCCTTATCCCCACCACGATGCATCGTCTTCCTGGGCCCCAAAGGGCCCTGGGAAGAGCTCAACAACTTGTGTGGATTCAGACGTAACTGGCAAAGAGGAGCTGAAATGTATTATTTAAAGGCTGACCCCCCCCCACACACACACAAATTTGCTGTTTACAAACTATACTATAGCAAATTACACATCTCTGGGTTTCAGCCTGCTGGTCAAAACAAGACATTTCCAACGTTTCCTTGGAAAGTGATAGACATCATTCAATATTTTTGTGAATTTCTACTGACTAAACGACTAATCGCTTAAATAACCAGCAGATTAAATGATAAGATAAACATTCGTTAGTTACAGCAGACGTTCACACATGCAGGTGCTTTGTCTACGTTATAGTGAGCACCAACCATTGACGTTACTGCAATGTACAGTATGTTGTTAGCTTAATATAACATAAATGACCTGCTCTGGGTTGAATATCACTTTTAAACCAAACATTAGCACATTGATTGAACGTGATAATAATTTACGTGGCGATCAGCCCAACATTTGCCATTTGTAAAAGGACTAACGATGCTGGCCTGGCATGCTAACGTTAGCATAGCAAGCTAAAAGCTAACAGATTGGCGCAATCGCTGTGTCCAGCTGCTCACCTTTTCGCTCTACAACTCCATGTTTGTACTGTCAGTTGAAACTCTTGTTCAAGGCCAAAGAAAGACGTTTTTTCTTGGAAAGTCCTAAGGCTTATATAAAACACAAATATTTAGTGCGTAACGTTAGCTTTACGAGCCTCACTTCCTTTTGTTGTGTGATTTGTTGCCATGTTCGGCTCCACCTCCCTCCTTCTCAGAGCACTAAAACAAGAACTACAGCAAGGGCTACATTTCAACCAAACTGGCAACCTAGTTTATGGCGCGTCAGTGAGTGACGCAAAACATGGACTGGATCAGGGTCTAGATCATTTACTCCCTCTACAAAAACACTCGATATGCCTGTGAATTGTCTTATTCACTTTAAATGCGCTATAGGATATTTCATGCACTAAAAATCGAAAGAAGAGGAGACTTTAGGTAGGTAGGTAGATTTTATTGTCACAATACAACAAGTTGTAGAGTGAAATTGAGTTTTGTAACTCCCTTTTGGTCAATGTGTGGCCCTGCGATGGACTGGCGACCTGTCCAGGGTGTACCCCGCCTTTCGCTCAATGTGAGCTGGGATTGGCTCCAGCCCCCCGCGACCCTCTACACAGGATAAGCGGTTGACGATGGATGGATGGATGGATGGTAACAGAAATAAACTATAATCACTGGAGTACTGCTGAGGATGAGTTTAAGAGTCTGATGGCTTGGGGAAGGTAATCTTGATGGTGATCTTGACTGTGATTTTCGGTGTTTATTGCCTATTTCAAACAAAATTGTCTTTATTAATATGTTATATAATTTGGAATATGTTTCAAAATGCTATTTAGTATTAATGCTAACACTGACCTGAATTAGCCTACCTTTATTGTTGAAGGAAAGGGAGTATGAAATCTGTTATCCCAGCTGCCAGAATGCCTACTGACACCAAAGCATTTTGCTGTTAATTCTTGTAAAAGTAGACATGATAATGAGGAAATATATTTTGAAATCTTAACATTAACCTATTTTTAAAATGATTTGTCTTTGTTGTACATGGTAGTCTATGTTGTGTTTGTTTTTCTTTTAAGACAAATATAATCAGTGTGACCTCTTCCAGTTAACGGACCACCCCTACCCTCCCCTTATTTAACTCCAAAGGTCCCTACAGATAGGCTACACATTTAAAAGAGAGAGCCCTTCATAAAAAATACAGTGTTTTTAAAAGTCTTGCCTGAACACAGCTCAGACCAGACACGTTTGACTGCCACGATGGTGAGTTTTAAAATTGCTGAGTAACGAAATTCTCGTTACAATTGTTTGATGATAGCTGTTTTGGTGGGGTAAAGTATAATGCCAAAGAGAGTTGTTATAAAATTTGATAATAATTAGTTTTGACTCATCTTATGGCATGGACCCTAAGTCATGTTGTCAAAATGGCAACAGAATGATTCATCTGAGTTTTAGAGATATGATACACTGTTTAACTTTGGAGTTTCCCTGCTTTTTGCCAAATGCATGCTAGGACAAATATCCTGATTCAGCATGCTGAGATCAAATGTTAAGACTTGATGTTTGTTTCTATTTTCCTATGAAGAAATATTTGGCTGTGGCTTTGCTGCTTTGTGCTCTAGCGTCACTGACAAACGCTTCGTGCTTCCAAAATCCCATAAAATCAGGTGAAAGAAAAGGAGAAAAAACACAAACAGTATATTTATGGTTTATACACACAAGTTTTCTTTATCAGAGTAAAATCAAAACAGTCACACATGATGCAACATTATGACCACTTTACCACTTTTTGTTCCACCAATAGACATGACCCATTGTCAGGACAATGTGGATAACACGTGGCATGCAGTAGGATCTTCATGGAGGAACAGTGCATGTTGGGACTGTACTTGCACTGGATGTTGTGCTGGGTAAGTACACAGATCAAAACATTTGTGTTTGTTTTTTATGATAAGAAAATGTGTTCATCTCTGTATTCTTACTGTATGTTTACTGTGTGATTGCAGATTTTCAACCCCCAGGTGGTTCCCTGACGACTGTGTGTCAGAGTTTGATGCAAAGAGGTGTGAATACATTGTGCATAAGAAGGACGACCCAACCATACTTTGTCCAATTTATGTTTCCGTAGGAAAGTGACTGAGTGATCTGAGTGGAAAACTGCCTGTTGTGTTGGTTGGAACACAAGACCACACAGTGGCCAGAAACTGAAAATAAAATACTGCTAACAATGAAATTTCTAATTAATAATTAATAATTTCTTCATGATTTCCTCCTTTTTTCATATCTCTCTTTGTACGAGGGAAAGGAGAATTTCTGGTTACATGTCAAGGAACATTGATAAATAAAATGGCTTTCAAGTTTGTACATTTTTTACACATGGCCTACATTACAAACTGAGGTAGTGGTGATTAAAAGATTTTAGGCATTTAGGAGACAGGGGCAGTCTAACAAAAGACGCTAATCGGTTGCATTTTGAAAAATGTAGGATCAAGTGTTTATGGAGCTTGACCCATACTGTGGGCATGCTAACATTTGCTAATTTAGCGTCCTCAGCCAAAGTATTGGACAAATTAGAAATTTGACCAGATGATGAAAGAAGTTAGGGGATCACCTAAGTAATTACAATTCATCTTGAGGGGAACATGAATGTGTGTATCAAATTGCATGGTTATCCATCCAACAATTGTTGATATTTCACTCAAAACCAAAAATGTAACCTCATGCTGGCACTAGAGGAATAGTCAGGGGGTCGCCAAAGTCATTATGATACATTTTCTAGGAAACATTTATGTTCTGTGTTTATGTACAAACTTTCATGTCAATCCATCAAAGTCTAGATATTTCATTCTGGAGTAAAGTGGTGGATTGACCAACCCACAGAGTGATATTGCTGCGATGTACTCTGGCTGACAAACGCTCAGTGCTTCCGTGCGGCCATGAAACCAGGTAAAAGAAAAGGGGGAAAAAAGCATAACAGTATATTTATGGTGTATACACACACGTTTTCTTCATTAGAACAATATCAAAACATTCACACATGATGCCACATCGTCACCAGTGAGTAACCTCAATGTCTGACATATTTTTTATTTTTGTTGGAGTTGTTGTACTGGGGAGAGAGAGGCATGTAGATGTGATCCCTCACTGGCTTCTTTCCAGGAAACACTGCCTGTCGTGTTGGGTGGAACACAGGCAGCACTGCTGCCGGAAATTAAAGAATAAAATATTGCTACAAATGAAATTTCAATGAATAACATTTTTTTCATGATTTACTCCTTTTTACATAACTATGTGAGAAAGAAAATACATAATTAGAAACAGATGATCCACAGAAAAACTAATAACTAAAAACAGTCAAGTCTCAACAGAATGGTGTGAGGCTTGCTGCTTATGTTTAGGTAAGGACAGCAGTTTCTTGAAAAATTGCCTAATATCATTGTTTATTCAATATTGATATTTTTTGCGCTTTTAATGAACATAATTTCATATACGTTCTTGATAATCGCAGACTAAACACCATGGCTTGACAAAGGAGGCGAGGCCATGAGCGAGTCAAGGAGCTGCGGCTAACTCAGACATGTTACATACTGTACAGTGGGTACGGAAAGTAATCAGACCCCTTTAAATTTTTCACTCTGTTTCATTGCAGCCATTTTCCAAAAATCAAAAAAATCATTTTATTTCTCAGTAATGTACACTCAGCACCCCATCTTGACAGAAAAAAAACAGAAATGTAGAAATTTTTGCAAATTTATTAAAATAGAAAAACTGAAATATCACATGGTCATAAGTATTCAGACCCTTTGCTCAGTATTTAGTAGAAGCACCCTTTTGATCTAATACAGCCATGAGTCGTTTTGGGAAAGATGCAACAAGTTTTTCACATCTGGATTTGGGTATCCTCTGCCATTCCTCCTTGCAGATCCTCTCCAGTTCTGTCAGGTTGGATGGTAAACGTTGGTGGACAGCCATTTTCAGGTCTCTCCAGAGATGCTCAATTGGGTTTAAGTCAGGGCTCTGGCTGGGCCATTCAAGAACAGCCACGGAGTTGTTGTGAAGTCACTCCTTCGTTATTTTAGCGGTGTGCTTAGGGTCATTGTCTTGTTGGGAGGTAAACCTTCGGCCCAGTCTGAGGTCCAGAGCACTCTGGAAAAGGTTTTCGTCCAGGATATCCCTGTACTTGGCCGCATTCATCTTTCCCTCGATTGCAACCAGTCGTCCTGTCCCTGCAGCTGAAAAACACCCCCAC
>NC_060170.1:27834829-27856022 GCF_021292245.1 Micropterus dolomieu
AGCCACAGTGACCTTTGGGTTCTTCTTTACCTCTCTCACCAAGGCTCTTCTCCCCCGATAGCTCAGTTTGGCCGGACGGCCAGCTCTAGGAAGGGTTCTGGTCGTCCCAAACGTCTTCCATTTGAGGATTATGGAGGCCACTGTACTCTTAGGAACCTTAAGTGCAGCAGAAATTGTTTTGTAACCTTGGCCAGATCTGTGCCTTGCCACAATTCTGTCTCTGAGCTCTTCAGGCAGTTCCTTTGACCTCATGATTCTCATTTGCTCTGACATGCACTGTGAGCTGTAAGGTCTTATATAGACAGGTGTGTGGCTTTCCTAATCAAGTCCAATCAGTATAATCAAACACAGCTGGACTCAAATGAAGGTGTAGAACCATCTCAAGGATGATCAGAAGAAATAGACAGCACCTGAGTTAAATATGAGTGTCACGGCAAAGGGTCTGAATACTTATGACCATGTGATATTTCAGTTTTTCTTTTTTAATAAATTTGCAAAAATTTCTACATTTCTGTTTTTTTCTGTCAAGATGGGGTGCTGAGTGTACATTACTGAGAAATAAAATGAACTTTTTTGATTTTTGGAAAATGGCTGCAATGAAACAAAGAGTGACTTTCCGTACCCACTGTATATTATATTGTTTGATTTCTTTCCGTTATTTTGTCCATACACCTTTTATGCCCCAAACAAGTGAATGTATACTGGATGCAGTTTCCCTTGCCCTTTGTTGATCAACAAACATTTATTCTTCTAACTGACTGTGACAGCAGTTGTGATGGGCAGGGGGCAGCCAACAGGGACCTCTCTGTGATAAACATGTTTTGGTGTTGCTGTCCCAGTGACTAGAGAAAACTTATGGGATCAAAAGCATGAACTACAAATAAATACATCTATAATGTAAGAGTTTAATGCAATCCACCTTGATCATAATAGTGTATTAATTTAGCAAAATTAGCATTAACAATTACTCTGCCTATAATCTCAACACATGGAAAGTTGACTGAACGTGTTTGTTTATCTTTGAATGCATTGCTAAAGAGCGTCTCATCTGTAGATTTTCAGGGGAAAAGAAAGACAATGACAAAAAGACAACTTTTTAACAAATAATCAATGCCAATCTTTCTGTATGTCTCTTGCAAAGAGCCTGAGGTGCACAGCCGGGGTCTGAGGATCTGTCTGAAAACACACAAATAAGTCGCATTACATTCCATTAATTTCATGGCAGTGAATCTGGAGCTCTGCACATCTTCATTCAATTATAAGAAGTTGAGCATTTTTCCAATGACAGAATGTATGTGTTTTATGTAATGTGCTAGATCAAACAAATAAATTGATAACCAATAGAGGATCTCACACACTAAATTAGTTTCTTAAATGTCTTTAACATTAAATATTTGTCACCCTATTTTACTGGCATCAAGTTATATATATAAGTTATATATATATTATTATTTCATATTCAGCTGACTTGCAGTTTGGTTCTGTTTAATTAACTGGTATTCAGTCTTTTCATTCTGTGATTAAAGCCTGGGTTCAGCATTTTGTCTGGTCATTAACAACTATATTTTAAAAGTTTTTCAAATTGAATTCTGATCATTCATTCTGATTGGTTATTAGAGTTAATTTAGTGTGCTTATAATAAATGTTCCCATATATCATTGTAGCATGTTCATGTTTTTTGCAGAGTAAGTAAATTATCACTGATTCAGATTCATGTCAAAACAATTAAATGAATAAATGAAAATCTTTCAGGTATGTTTCTTAAAATAAGCCGGTGCTAATGGTTTTATTATACTATTATAGTGCTCTAAACCATTATATATTATTATACTCTGCCTCTTAGGAGAGATGGCTTTTACAGAACAATCTCAAGTTTGGCATTATGATGACTTGTTTGTTATATATTATAAATATGAGTAGGAGCTCTTTTGATGAGCTGCCAACAGTAGAAATGCTAAAAGTAATTGTGTCATTAACAGATTAGTATTGATAAGTGATTTATGGGGATCACAGTGATGACATAAACATAGGACCAGTGGTGGAAGAAGTACTCACTTAAGTAAAAGCAGCAATACTGCTCTGTAAAAATACTTCTTTTGCTCTTAATCTTTTGCCCTTTCAGAGAGATATTTTATCAGCAGCATTTTAAATAATGAATGCATTGATGTGTAATGTTTCAACTGGTGGAGGTGGAGCACAAGTGAACTATATGTATACTGTTGGATTACAGCTTAATCTATAGCATATATATATAAAAGTTACAGTGCAGTGGACAATCAGCGTTAAAAGAGTTAAATGGAAAATAAAAACAGGCTGAGGGGTTGAGCAAATAATTGAGTTACAATTATTAACAGAGAATAAACAGAGAAGTACACTTAATCTACTCTCTCTAGCTAGTCTGTACTCGGGTCCATAGCAATCTTTGGGTCCACTGTAACTCCAAAAACCCTCAGACACTACAGAGAAACCAGGACATGTCTGTCCGCAGGCCACTTTGATCCAGTTATACTCTGGACCCACTTGCGTGTTTACGGATGGACAGAGGTTCCTGTAAATCACTCAGACGCGAGATTTAAGATCACTCTGTTCAATCTCACTCTCATTATCTTTTCACTCAACTACCTACTCATTTCTCACCGTGTAAATATTTAATTAACAAGCAATGGTAAAAAACTAAAAACAAAGTAAAAGAAAACAGGACAGTAAAAGTTACAGTGCAGTGTAAGTTATCAATCTACTAGTAAAAGGCAGTGGTAAAAAGAAAAATCTTAAATATTTAATTAAAAGCTATGGTAAAAAGAAAAGTCTTCATTTAAAAGAACTGACAGTTTCGGCAGACCCGCAGTTATCTGGGAGTTTGTTCCAGATATACGGAGCAGAATAACTGAACGCTGCTTCTCCTTGTCAAGATTTGACTCTGGGGACAGAAAGCAGACCTGCCCCAGACAACCTGAGAGGTCTGGATGGTTCATAACGAAGCAGAAGATCAGAAATATGTTTTGGCCCTAAACCATTTAGTGCTTTATAAACTAACAGCAGGATTTTGAAGTCAATTCTTTGACATGCAGGAAGCCAATGTAAAGACCTCAGAACTGGAGTGATGTGAGCCACCTTTTTGGTCTTAGTGAGGACTCGAGCAGCAGCGTTCTGAATCAGCTGCAGCTGTCTGATGGATTTCTTAGGGAGCCCTGTAAGGACACTGTTACAGTAGTCGAGTCGACTGAAGATAAATGCATGGATAAGTTTTTCCAGGTCTTGCTGAGACATAAGTCATTTAATCCTTGATATATTATTCAGGTGATAGTAGGTTGACTTTGTAATTCAGGTCCATGACTACACCAACATTTCTGGCTTGATTTGTGGTTCTTAACATTACAGATTGAAGCTGAGCACTGACTTTCAATCTTTCCTCCCTGGCTCCAAAAACAATAACTTCAGTTTTATCTTTGTTTAATTGAAGAAAATTCTGGCACAATTCTGGCTCAATACAGTTACTCAGCACTTATGGGATTATGGGATCATAGTCCCATGGTGAAATAGTTATGTAAATCTGTGTGTCATCTGCATAATTATGATAACATATTTTGTTGTTTTTCATAATCTGAGCCAGTGGAAGCATGGAAATGTTAAACAAAAGAGGCCCCAGAATGGAGCCTTGGGGAAAGTAGTCCCTGTCCTTTAAGTAGGATTCAAACCAGTTTAGTGCTGTGCAAGAAAGTCCAACCCAGTTTTCAAGTCTGTCTAGTAATATGTTGTGGTCGACCGTGTCGAATGCAGCACTGAGATCCAATAATACTAAGACTGAAATTCTGCCACTGTCAGTGTTTAAATGGATGTCACTGAAGACCTTAACAAGAGCTGTCTCAGTGCTGTGGCGTGGTCGTACACCTGACTGGAAGACATCAACACAGTTATTTAGTGCCAAGAAAGCGCTAAGCTGTTGAAAAACAGCCTTTTCAATGATTTTACTTAAAAATAGGAGATTTGATATGGGCTTATAATTAATTAGTGAACTGTCTAGATTGCTCTTTTTTAAGAGTGGCTTAATGACAGCAGTTTTCAGGGCCTGTGGGGAAAAACCTGTGAGGAGAGACATGTTTATAATTTGTAGTAGATCTGAGGCCATGCATTTAGACACATTTTTGATAAAACCTGTTGGCAGAATATCAAGGCAGCATGAGGAGGATTTCAGATGTTGTATTATGTCCTCCAGGTTTTTATGGTTAATAGAATCAAATTGTCTCATGCTATATGACTTGTTTTTAAGCGGACACAGGGACAAGAAATATCCTGTACCTGATATGGAGGCACTGATTGCTTGTCTAATTGTTTGAATTTTGTCTGTGAAGAAGGCAGCAAATTCACTGCAGGCTCTGGTGGATAGAAGTCCATTATTAGTGTTTTTGGTGATGATGTCGGAGAAGAAGGACCGCCTTGCATTTCTCAGTTCTAAATTATAAATGCAAAGTCTTTCTTTATAGATGTCATAATGAACCTGGAGATTTGTTTTCTGCCACCTGCGTTCAGCTCTCTTTTTTGAGTTCTAACCAGCGTTGCACTTCTCCATGGAGATCTTCTCTTACCAGGGACCACCTTCACCTTGGCTGGTGCAATGGCATCAATAACATTTGTAATTTTAGAACTGAAATTATCTACAAGCTCATTGACTGAGACCCGTGAGAGGGCAGGTGTCGAGGAGAAAGCCTCAATAAATTTTTCACTAGTGTTTTCGGGGATACGCCATTTAGTGATTACCTCTGTTTGTACATTTGTGTGCACGCCGATAGCACTCTCAGAGAAAACACAACAATAACCACACAGTCAAAGTCAATACAGATTATAGACAGCAGTTCACCAAAGTCATCAAAAACGTTTGCACAGTATTTAGGGGGCCTGTAGATATTTAGAAACCATAGAGAAGAGGAATTCAGCAGAAGAGCCACATATTCAAAATTCCCATAATCTATCTTATCGCATATCTTTTTGCATTGGAGGGAGTCATTATACAAAATGGCAACTCCACCTCCTCTCTTATACACTCTAGCTTCACTCATAAAACTGAAGTTGGGAGGGGTAGTAGGGGAGTTGTGCACTGTATTTGTGACATGTGTCAAACCTGGAGGACTTAGAACCAGTGGTTGAGGTGGATGGTGAGGGGGGTTTAGGGTAGAGAGAGTGGGAGTGGAGCGAGGGAAGGTGCGGGGAGTAAATTTGGTCCCAGCTCTAACCAGGTCTTCCATGTGATCTGTGAAGTCCAACAGGGGGGAGAGGGGAGAAAGGGTGTCTGGAGATAAGGGTGACTTAGATGGGTATTGGGAGGGTAAAGATGGTGAATCCTCACTGTTGGTTTTCAGTGAGGGAGGTGGAGGCTCTTCCTCTTGGCTCAGATGTCTCCCGTGATCAGTGCTCTCTTCCGGTGGGGGCTGAGGTGGCTCTCCTTTAAGGTTTCTGGCGTGTTGTGTTATGTCTTCTTCTTTCTTGTCTCTTGTCCTTGGCAGAGGGAACAGGATGAGTGACGCAGAAAGTAAAACAGGTTGGAGCTGAACAATTTTACTCCTGACTTGTTAAGTCCATCTGCCTTAAAAAGATGTCTGCGGTCCCACAGAAAGTAAAAGTTTTCAATGATATGCACTGAATGGACAGTACATGCCATTGAGAGCCACGTGTTCAATACCATCAATCTGCTGATTCTCTCAGCTCCTCTTCGGATTGGCGGTATAGGGCCACTGATAAACACCTCAGCATTCAAAGAGCTGACTGTGTTCAACAGATTATTAAAGTCCTCTTTCAACACTTCAGACTGTTGCTTCACAACATCATTGGCCCCGATGTGGAGTATGATGTTTTTCACAGTAGGATGTTCAGCCATGATATGCAGGATTCTTTCTGCCAAGTCAGATACCGTATCCTTTGGAAAGCAGAGTATTTTGGTGTTCTTCCTGCACATGCTTCTTACATCGTTTACAGCAGAGTCACCCACAATGTAGAGGAGTAGAAGACTCAAAAACAAAATTAGAGATGAGTCAACACCTCTTTGACACAGAAACATAACATAATAAGCTTCCCAAAGGTAGTATTGATTGCAGTTTCACAGTATCCAGGGTCACTGAGTTTATATTTATAATGGGCTGGTTTAAAAGTAGCCAGCAGCCATTTATCACCACCAGGTGGCAGGACAAGCCAGTAGATTCTGGTGTTTTCACTGTATTGTCTTCATCATTCTCAATCTCTCCAGAGAGAGAGAGAGAGAGAGAGAGAGAGAGAGAGAGAGAGAGAGAGAGAGACCTGAAAATACAAGGAGAGTTTTGCAAAGACTCTTAGACATCCAGGGTCTGAGGATCTCTCTGTTGCATGGCCTTGTCATTAACAAAAAGCAGCAGAGTGGGAGGTTGTGGAGCTCGTCTCATCCTTGTGCATGCTGTGTTGGACCCAGTGATGAGAGGGTCCCAACAACAGTGAGACCCACGACACTTGTGTTTTTTCTCTCCCCTCCACTTCAATCTCTGAGTTACACACACACTGCTCTATCTTTTGGATTATTGTTTTTCTTTGATGCTGAAGTCGCCTGTGCAGGATTGAAAGAAGAATCTGTAAGGAGGATTAACTTTGCAACTTTTTTCTCTTTTTTCCAAAATTTTTCTCCATTGAAGTTGGTTTTATTCATCAGCTCATCTGTATGAGATTTTCTTCAGCTGGAATAATGCCTTCGTGCCGGAGTAGAGGCTCCTGGTTTCCAGTGGTATTTGGTGCTGCACTGGTTGTTCTCACTGCTGGTAATGCTGGACCAAACCAGGACACGCGGCAGGCTGGGTCGTCCTCCTGCTTTGGAGGCTTTGATCTTTACTTTGTTTTGGACAAGTGAGTTATCTGGCACACATTACCTGACACACACAGAGGGGATGGATGTATAGGGTCGTGTCTGAAGCCATTCATGTTAAAGTACGTAACAAACAGTAGTTGATATCAGGAACAGTATTTTATTTTTTGAATTTGCAATTTTGATATCTTGCATTGTGTTTATCTCCAGTGATTGAGCTTGACTTGAAAATTTGTTGGTGGCATTAAAAAGGTCTCATGACGATCATTACTTTAGGCACTATCGAGAAAGCATGTTAATGCATAAAGTATATGCATCATTTTATGTTGTTCTCCTGCTTCTCCTATCATGGTCTGCCAAAATGTTTTGATGTCATCACCATTTCTGTTATCATTACCCCCCACTGGTGTCATGCCATGCAGGAAAATGGATGGATGAACTGTTGATGCATTGCTCTGATAGGCCTTAATCTACATTTCATCTTGGCACATGTTTACAGATGGTAATGATTAGTGGTGTGTTAAGTGTTCCCCCATTAATCAGTCAGCTGCAGGCTGCACAGTCTATAAACATTGTAGCGGACTGTTGTGTTTGGTGTCATCCTCATTCACATATAGAGCATGTGGGCAATGTTTATCAGAATTATCCACCAGAAAGTGCATTAATTACCTGTCATTGCTATATTTCTTAATCTTTAAGTCCTAATATAGTCAGTGTCTCTCAAGTAGGACACAGGATGTTTGGACTTCCTGCAAAGTCATTTGGATACATTGGTCTTGATTTAGAAACAGCTTCCATGTTTATCTTACCTTTTTTGGTGAGCTCTGCATTTCCCTTCAGCCACAATGAATGTTTACCTGATCAAATCACTAACATTTTGATGAGGCATGAAATGGAATGGTTTCTTATAATTTTTGCAGTTATCTGGGGGATATACATATACATGCATTTGTAAGTAAAACTTACACAAATTTCCATGCTCTATAGTCCCAGATTTAGCTAAACAGGAATTGAGCAATCTCATTAGCAAAGCCAAGTTAAGTTATAACAGTTTCAGCTTCTCAAAAAGGGTCATTGTGATACTTGGGCAGTGTTTACCTGAGTTTTCCTGACTGGGAAAGCCCTTTATATTGTAGATAAATATGCACACAGCTCTTCTGGCACTGACAGTAAACTTAACCAGACTGTTTCCTTTGGACTGTAACAGAGAACTCATGACATTTGTGTTTTGCAAACCTGGCTTTAAACAACTTGTTTTGTTAAAACATTTTTTACCACAAGCCAAAATGTTTGCCAACTAGGTCAACAAAAAATATATGACAGAACTCAGTTAACCCATAATTTTTCTTATCTGGAGATGGGATTGGAGGATTACAGTCTGCCATCTCCCTCTCTCCTGCTCTCCCTTAGGAGATGGTGATGGATTTTCAAGTTGTCCTACAGTATATGTCAGTGCCAGCTCCAGGCACACTGCTGTTTCTCTGAGAGGAAATTAGGCAATTGTGTGTAATAGAGAGTAATTTTTTGCCATGTTTTAACGACACAGATTTATATTACATTTGTGATGTGTCGTGCATCAGTTAGCTGTCCCCTTTACTTTTCTCAATGCTGGATCTTAGCCTGCTCTGCTGCCTTTTAGCACCGATGTCCTCCACCTGCCCTCACTGTCCTCTTGCAGTTTCTGGCTGATCTCTCTTCGCCTCTCTTCTTCGTGTCTGCACTGCCCTTTCTCCATTATGTCCAGATGTTCTGATGTTTCAGCCTGTTGGCTGGGCTGTTTGTGCTGGGACTTGTGTCATGGTAACTATGGAGAAATAAGTGTTTTTTTAATAGATGGTGCAGGGTTCTAAAAACACAGTTTAAATGAAAGTCATTTTGATAAGCATCAGACACTGATACATGCAAGCTTGTGAACGGTTCTTTATTAACCTGATACAACTGTATATTGATATCTACAGATAATTAGATAATTAGATTAGATGATAGATAACTGTACTGAGAAGCTCCCGCCCCCCCAAATCTTTAATCCCTTAATCTTTGTTTCCTAACAACAACAGAGCAGGCTACAGAGGACTGTGGTCATCGCTATACAATCCAATAAAACATCAAGTAAAAATGTGACTAACACCAGCTCAGTTTTAAGCAGTTTTTTTCGCGAAGAGGGAATTGAGTGCAAGGCGATTAGCATCTACAATGACCTGGTTGTGTTCACAGAGCTGTTTTCATGGAGTCTTAATGAGCTTATACTCGTATGACTCCAATAACTGTGATATAATTGCAGGTGCATTATAAAAATGTTAACAGTAATCTAAGGAGTATGACATCATTGCTACTCCTCAGAGGCAACCAGCTGTGCTGCCACAAACATTTACTCATGCAGAACTATTCTGCAGGCTCTTTCTATTCTCATATTCCTTTTAGAAGTCTATTCCATGAATGGATTACTGACCTACCAGGCACAGGCCCAGGGTTGCAAAATGTAAGGGGGCAATGACGGCAAAGATATGCAAAGTGACTGCATAAGGCACAAAATTACCACAAAGACACGTAAAATGACCAGAAAGAGATGCAAAACGACTACAAAACAACTACAAAGAGATGTTTAACAACTACAAAGTGACATAACATGACTACAAATGATTATAATGATTGATGCATAATGATTGCAAAGAGACGCAAACTTTCAAAGACAAGCAAAATAGCTACAATGAAACACAAACCCACTACAAAGAGACACAAAATAACCAGTGACACAAAACTACTACAAAGAGACGAGAGACCATTAGTTGCAATTGTGTGTCTCGTTTAGTCTTGGGGTCTTGCTCCTTTGTAAATAATAAAATTTCTGTGCTCAAGGGCCCAGTGTTTCAAAATGTCTATAGTCTATGGCTAATTTGACAACACTTAAATAGTGTTATAGAGATGAGGGCATGTAGTTTAGATGCACAACAATGGTTGAAAAAGGCATCCTCAAATTAATATTGCTTTGTATTCTCAGATCTGGGAGTGTGCAGAATCACTGGGCCGAAATCTACCACTTTGTTGAACATCTAGCTCATAAATTTATAAGGTAAAAAAACCCACCATCGTGTCATCAAATGTTTCAAGAAATGATTACTGGTCTAATTAATAAGAGAATATTTTTCTCTTCTCCTTGCCCCAGTCCACAGTTGCGGATGTCCTTCATTGTGTTTTCCACTGAGGGAAGGATCTTAATGAGCCTGACAGAAGACAGGTGGGTTCTGATCCCCTCAAAACGTCTTTTAATCCTTTGCTTTTCTATCATCCAGCTGATAGGAATGAGCGTAATACCAGATTTGGACACAGGTCTCACATAGTTATGATCCTTCTGAATGTTTAAAGACCAAGAAGAGATTCTAGACAGATACTTTCCCTCGCTGTGATCTGTCTAGTGTCATCAGTCTGGACAACTACTTAATCGCATTGTGGGCAGTTCATGTGTCGAATCTTTCCTCAGCAGAGTGTCTCAGCAGCCACAAAATCTTTTCACTGTTTCACTGCTTCCCTCATATCTTATTCTACAAAGGGCTCATTTCCTGTCTATCTGCGTGACAGTTTCTTGAGCCAAGACACACGAATACTGTTTCAATTCATTCATCTGTTACACATTGCTGATATTTTCTGCTGCTCTTATGGAAACTATTACTCTGTTACCATGCCTTGCCGTGTCTGTCTTAAGTAAAAAGTATGTACACAAATTAATTTGACAAATGAAATATTTTCAATTAGATTAGATTATCAGCAATTTGGATTACTTTGTTTTATGTATGCCTGCTCAGGGAACACATTCGCAAAGGCCTGGAGGAGCTCCAGGGGGTTCGTCCTGGAGGAGACACCTTCATGCATGAGGGCATCCTAAGGGTGAGTCCCAGCTGGTATCTGCTTTATCTCTTCTCTGGCTCCAGAACAAACACCGCACAGTCCAGAGAACTAAATGGCTGTTGTGTTAGAGCATTGAGGAGTACCTTTATTCGCTGCATGCTACCAGATACATAGTCTACTGATTCAAACCAGCTTTTCTTTTTTCACAGGCCAGTGAGCAGATATACTATGGGAACACTGAAGGTGTGTATTACTTTTCTGTTTTTTTTTTCTTAGATAGGCAAACACATTGTTTCTGTGTAGGGTACACCTAAGTTAGTATAAATCAGAACCTTTAAGAATGTATGATTGATTTTATCTCTTTCTGTGGGTATTTGCAAAGTGGTTCCCAAAAAGCGGGTCACCCAAGAGTGAAATAAAGGAAAATAATTTTTTTCTCCTGCATGAAATTGCAGCTGACATGTCTTTTACTTTTGAAAAACTGGATGGTTTTACTGCTTCAGGCATACAAATGATTAAAATTAAACAGCCTGCTCACAGCTCAAGGAAATATATAACTCTGAATGAATGTTTTGGAGTTGACTTTATATAGTGTCAAAAGCCAAAATGGGTGGTATCAATGACTGTTTGAATTTACTCCTTGATGTGGAATTACCTTTGTGATAGCTCAGAATGAGTGTGTTAATTTCTTAATAGGCCTTCAGGAATGTAATTCATAATTGTGCAGTTTAGATTTCAATAAATTAGACTGTGAGCCATCAGTGATTAAAAAGTGAGTGATAAGCGATTAGATTTATACTGAATAAGATAAGTGTGAAATTGCAGCAAGGGTGACCAAGTTCTTTCTGTCTGCAGGTTATCGCACTGCCAGTGTTATCATAGCTCTGACAGATGGAGAGCTGCATGAGGATCTTTTCTACTATGCTGAGAGAGAGGTGAGAGAGATGAAGAGACGTTAAATGGGTCACACACCTTATAACCAGTTGAAACGTGACTGAGCAGGTGATGGATCACATCAAACACTGCCAACCTATACATCACCATTTGATCCTCTTCCTTTAGTCGGGAAAAATGGGGTCATGGTGTCTGTCAGATTTATACATCTGAGCCCAGCCGTTTTCCTCACATCTGCCCTGGGATTAATGATTTATTCGTTCCTCAGACCATTTAGGCACTACAGGTGAAGGCGTGCAAAAGACTGAGGCTTTAATCAGTTTTGCACACCCTCAGACACATGTTGATGGCAGGGATGAAATGGGGTTGATGTTCTCAGTAGCTGGAATTGTTGCTCCTTACAGCTGTGGGCTGCCTTATGTGATCATTTAGTGTCAACACCAAAATTCATAGGCATTATTACTTGGAAATTAGCTATTTGGCTTGTGTGTTCTGTTTGGCATTCAGTCATCTGTGTGACTTTTCTGTTGTTGTATGACTTTGGAAAAATATTTTTCACCAGGAACATGGTGTTGCCCAACTTCTTGTAAAACCTTGTTATAGGCTAGATAAAGCCCAGATAAACACAAGCCTTTTTAGGCTGTTTTCAATGATGTTATGAAATGCAGAGGTATAATTGAACCCAGGTGCTGAGTTTCTTCCTGTTTTTGCTGTGAATCTGTGCATACCTGACAGGCCAACCGCTCCAGAAGTCTGGGTGCCTCAGTTTACTGCGTTGGGGTGAAGGACTTCAATGAGACACAGGTCTGTTTTTTTGGTCTTTTCCTCAATGCCCCATGACATCTAAGCTACAGGGAGTAATGTGTATAGTAAGATTGTAAATGTGAGGCTTTGTAAATCCAACTTTATTTTGAAACCAGTGTTTTTAAGTGCTTTACATTTCTCAAAGGCACAGTTCAACCAAATGTTTAAACATTCTGCCACCATATCAGTCAAAACCATTTATACAACCACCAAACATATAGCAAATAAACCCTTAGCCTGCTAACTCTCTTCCCAGCGAGCTGTAGATGTAGCTTCAGAGTTCTAACAAGGACATGAGATGTCTCTAAACTATTTATACAGCATTATCCAAGTGTTTGGCAGCCAAATTATTACAATGTGAGTCAAGAAGCCTTTTTTTCCTGCCTTATGTAGTGTGGAAATTGTTATTGTCAGGTAATATTGTTGACTATGTTAATATGAGCCACTACAGTAATACTTAACTACTTTTAAACGTGTATTTTGGTCTTTTCAATGTTTTCTTGCTTGTATTGTTGTCTTTTGGGTATTGTATTGTTGTCTTTGCACTTGTTGAAGCACTTTGTAACTTGTTTTTGAAAAGTGCTCTACAAATAAAGATTATTATTATTATTATTATTATTACTTGCAGTTTTTACACTTGTGATTGTAATAACCTGTTTCCTCTCTAGTTGGCAAAGATTGCTGATAGTAAGGACCATGTCTTCCCTGTAAATGATGGATTTGAGGCCTTGCAGGGGGTCATCGACTCGGTAAGCATTTCAGTTTTGCCCACGAAAAGGTTACAGCACTTACATTAAATATATCATCAATAGTACCAGTTACATTGTGGACAGGTAGACAGTTGACAAGTAACATGTCTTAGTGGTCTGTAAGAAATCATCTTGCTTTACTGGATTTACTGGAATGTAATCTCTCCCATCGCTTCTTCTTTAACCCGTCTCTACAGACTGATCAAATAGCACACAGGAAACAAGACAAAATAGGTTTAAAGCACGATAACTTATTCTGTCTGGAGCCTGGCCAGGGATAGAATTCCAGGAAAACCTGCTGTGACTGTGACTTTCCTGCTTTTGATCATCACGGCTGATGTCTGGCCAAACACGATCAAAGTGTGTGCTGTATCTCTTAAGACCCACCTCAGTGGAGTTGACTTAAATAGATGTATTTGCTAGCTTGAGAAATCAAAAACAGTCTGTTGTGATGTGGCTGTTGTCACTGGGATAGCAGATTTGTTGAACAGAGTTAAAGGTCAAGCAGCTGACTGTCATCTGGAGCAGATTAACAGCGAACTAAAAGCTGCTGCTTTTTATTCATGTGAGCGGGGCAGTGGGTCATGAATCAGTCTTTTTCGTCTTCAGGGTTGCAGTTGGTATGTTCCTGGAGAGCAGCGAGTACAGATTCATCTGCAGAACAGAAATAGGAGTAAATAGTAACTTCAAGCCCATAGATCCCAGTGGAAAATGGTTAATTAATCATCACATAAAAGTTATGGCTGCACCTTAAACCAGTCATTCAGTTTAGAAAAGAATACATTCCCATTATCAGAAAGAGACAAACACTGTAAGCAGTAGGAAAAATCTCCTTGCGTTGCGTTTATTATTAATAAACTATATAAAAAATATTCCAACATCAGAGAAGTGTTGCATTGATAAGCCCTCTTCATCTCCTCAGATCCTGAAAAAGTCCTGTATTGAGATCCTGGCAGCAGAACCCTCGAGCATCTGTGCAGGAGGTAAGACAAGATTTATCTCCCGTTCACCCTCCTCAGGCCACTCAATGAATGAAATTAGACAGGGGTGCATCTTTGTTGACCCTACATGATTTAACCCCTGTTGACATTGGCTCCCTGCTGTATGTTTAAAACTAATAATTATTGCATAATCATTTTTTTCCTTTAAATATATTTTTGACCTCATTAAAACCCAATATATTGAAAAGTAAAGAAGTGGCAGCACTTCCCTTTACCACAAATTAGGCTTGCACGTTTGTGGAAGGTGACACAAAACGTATCTCATACCTGAAGAAATATTTGCCTAAAAGTCATTTACAGATACAAAAATGTACAAATAGTGATATGACCTATGTTTTGGGTCAATTAGACCCCAGAGTGGTTACAAAACTCCAATAAGAGAAATTACAATGGCCTAATTCGGAATTTGTGAGAGATAGTAAACAATACTTTTCAGTACTATATATATAGAGAGAGAGAAGATGGAAACTTGTGTATTTAACCATGTTTACAACCGGAGTCTCTGAGATTGCAAACTGAACAAAATGATTAGATAATGACATTATGACAACAAAGGCATTTTAGTAATTGTAATAAAGTTTTATTGACGTGACGTTTGTGTTTCTCCTCTCCTCACTCAGAGTCCTTCCAAGTGGTGGTAAGAGGAAACGGATTCCTCCACGCCCGCAATGTCGAAAAGGTCCTGTGCAGCTTCCGCATCAATGACACCCTTACTAAGAGTGAGTGAACCACTGAATATCTTTTCATTGTCCCTGATCATCTTAATGTGCTGTTTCATCACACATTAGTATTTTTACTGAGTACACATTGACTCAAAGCATCAAAGCTGATCGCTCAGTTCATTTACAACAAAAAACGCTCAAACAAACAGATTGGCCATTGTAAAATTCATCTGAATCTTTTGAGCATCTCAAAAGTTAAACACCAAGTCAACTGCACAGCTGGATTCCTCTATAATCAAAAATACAGCCATGCTGGTGTTACTGGTACAGTGGCGTTTTTGTTTTAAACAACACACTGGGTAATTTTACTGCCTGGAAAGGAGCCAGAAACAAGAGATAAAGGAGAATGAGTACCGCACATGAGGCAAAAGGAGGAAAATGCCTTAAGGATACAACCAGTTATCCCATGATCTTTACTAGTGGTTTACAGTAAGGGCTGTTAAAACCACTTCCCATCAGCCATGCTGCATTAGCTGCAGGATTTGCTGGTCTCATTACAAAGCAAGATATTCACCAGCACTGAGACATAAACAAGTGGAGTTTATTGTTCAACTCCTTGCCTGAGGATCTCAAGCTCAATGTCCTTTTTTAAATCTCTTCTTAAAATTCACTTTTATCTTCTTAACTGATGGCATTTGTTGCAGCTATTGAAATTATTTTATCCTGTTTTATATGTTATGTTATATTATGTTTTGGATTTTGACTTGTGTTATTGTTTTTATTGTAAAGCACCTGTAAATTGTTTTTGAAAAGGGGTACATAAAAAGGCTATCAACTCTATCTTTTCAGCTATCTCATGTATATACTGTATGTTACCAGATGAGCTAAACACATTTTATGTTCACTTTGGCCTAAGTCAGCTGTACGGTCTACTCCACCTCCAGAAGAACGGCCACTGTCTGTATCCAACTCAGATGCGAGAAGAATCCTACTGAGAGTGAATATGAGTAAAGCTGCTGGGCCTGATAACATCCCTGGCCGTGTACTAAAAACGTGTGCCAATCAGCTAGTAGATGTTACTACTGACATTTCCAACATCTCACTGTCACAGGAGAGTGTTCCCACCTGCTTTAAGACTGCCACCATTGTCCCAGTACATAAAGAGTTTGCAGTGTGCAGTCTGAACGACAACCGCCCTGTGGCACTCACCCCCATTCTGATGAAGTGCTTTGAGAAAATGGTTTTCCAGCACATAAAGAACAACATCCTAGTCAGCCTGGACCCTCACCAGTCTGCCTTCAGAACCAACAGATCCAAGAGCAGATGTCATCTCCACTGCCCTCCATTCAGCACTCACACACCTTGAGAACCTTGAGTTGATTGTTGATTTTAGAAAAAAAGGAGGCAAAAGCGCACACTCCTGTCTACATCAGTGGAGCTAAGTGGAGCGGGTGAATAGTTTTAGGTTCCTGGGAATCAGCATCAAAGGGAACCTGTCATGATCATCTCACATAGCCACGCTGGTAAAGAAAGCTCAGAAATAGATGTATGTCTTAAGGAAACTTAAGAAAGCAAAATTCTCATGCAAAGTTCTTATTAACTTTTACAGAGGAGCAATAGAAAGCATCCTCACTGAAAACATCACAAACTTACATGGAATGTGCACGGCCCAGGAGATGAGGGCTCTGTAGCAAGTGATTAAAACCACCCAGAAGACTATTTGTTCCCATTTACTGTGCATCAGTGGTATCGGTGAGGTGCCTGCACAGAGCCCAAAGTATACTAAAAGACAGCACCCACCCCAGCCACAGCCTGTTAACCTTGCTGCGGTCTGGCAACAGATACAGAAATATCTTCTGTCATACCACCAGATTCCAGAGCAGCTTCTTCCCCCACTGACTGAGACTCCTAAATTCGTCCTCATTATATTTCAATGACTTAATTTTTACCTACGCATCTACTGTATATCATTACTGTAACTAATGTTTGTTTTTGTGAGTAGCATAAAGGAAACTACAGCTTAATCTTGTTATACTGTGTTGTAAAATGATAAATAAATCTACCTTGTATGCATTATATGTAGATGCAGTACTTCCAGAGAGACGTCCCTTAAACGGTGGTCAACATTCAGCACAGGCATCTTACTCTTTAAGTCAAATTCTTGCAGCAAACAAAAAAAAGTCTTAGAAAGCTTAAGAATTAATCAAAACTTAACAATTCCTCAGAATCACAATTATTTCTACATGATACAACATCCAACTTCCTGCAGACAAACAGCGTAAATGGAAACATTTTGAGTAAAATCATCTCTTTATGTCCCATTATACTTGGATGCTCCTCCTCCAGATTGATTCACCTCTCTAGATTATTTACACACAATACGCTGGAGCTTGTTTGCTTCACATCAGGGGTGAACTTTAAATGAAAATAATTAGGCTACGGTTAGCTTGCCTGGAGATAAATATGTGATTGGCTATATGGAAAACCATTTCTCTTCTCTCTAATCCATCTGTACACTTGCCCTTAGCTTAGCACAAAGACTGAAAACATAAGCAACAGCTAGCTTAACTCTGTCCAAGGGGAACAGAATCTATTTACTAGAGCATAACAATGCTTAACACCACAATTGGTTGTTTTTACACTTCTTTAGACGAGATACAACATGAGCTATAATTGAACTTTAGAGGTGAACTTTAGAGGTCCGCAGATTTTGTCACCTTTGGACAGAGACAGGTCAGATGTTTCCTTATTTTATGCTAAGCCAAGACACCCATCTCCAGACTGTTTCTTAATATTTAAGTTACCACTTACTGTACAGTGCTTCTCTAACAACTGGCTTTAAGTATTCCTTGTATTTATCAGACATGGCTAAGATTTTAGCCATGTCTGATAAATTCAAATACTTAAATTCATCTAAAATTCAGCTCAAAGAAGCCGCTGTTTTTACATAATCTTCTATAAACTCAACTTGCGACAGTCCATTCCAGTTAATAGTCATCCTCTTAAGCAATAATTCAAAATAATTTACTGGTTAAAGTTGAACTCTGGGCATGGGTCTGCACCTCACGGTAAAACATGACCTCTCTCTATGCTTGGGGAGTAAACAGTAAAACACCATGACATGGACTCAGGATGTTAGCCACCATCTTTATCCTCATGGGACTTAAACAGTGGAAATTAGCTTTTTACTAGACTTTCTGCTGTAATTTGTCGTTTATAAGGCTCTCAATCCTTTTTGTCATGCTTTAATAGTGTAAGGCCACTCTGAGTGCAAAGTCGTTGCAGAGATGAACTCTGAGTGGGACCATATCTGGGCCAGTTTGTATTGGCGCTGAGCTGTTATTGGAAGCGTTGCACCGCCCTCCCCTCTGTCCTGCATGGCGTTTTAAGAGAAGAGCAGCCACGACCCATGCGGCTGCTTGTGTTGATTTCCTCAGTTCTGGGGTATGCTCTCACCCTGCCAGAATAAACAGACAGGCTTGGGCGACGATGCTTGTTTGAGCCGCTTTCCTAAAAGCCAGCTGGACAAGGAGAGAACCTAGATTTGCCTGAAAAACAAAACCTGTGGTGGTATTGGTGTTTCTGAGAGGGATACAGATGTCTTCAGACAGAAGACATCAAAGCTCTTGTTTTGAAGAAACGCTCCCCCCAGACAGTTTGTTAATCATTTAACTTTTGTGAACATGTGCATGGTTTCCACTCTTATTGCCCAATACCTATTAAATTAAAATTAGGTTATGTAGCGTTATTCAGTCAATAAACTAAGCTACACAATGACATCATCTGAAAGGTGATTCAGTTCATGATTTGTGGCTCGGGAGCTTTTATGTGTCAGTGAATACTACTAACTGTTACCACAAGACAAGACAGAAATGTATGGCTGATTCTTTCACTGTTTTTCATGACCCCATTCCTTCTTCTTCTCTAGTGGTGAAGCCTTTGATTGTGGAAGATACATATCTTCTCTGCCCTGCACCAGTACTTCAAGATGAGGGCATGTAAGTCCTGTTATTGATTTCAATAAATGTGAGGTTTCACATGACACCATCTACTCCGTTTACCGCATAAATGACAGCCGAGACATTTTTTACTTTTCTTTTCCAGGGCAGCAAACCTTTATGTCAGTATGAATGAAGGTCTCAGTTTCATCTCCAGTTCGGTCACCATTACCACTGTGGGCTGTGTGAGTACAATACAATGTACTAGCATTTAGCTTTAAAGCTTTAAAGTTGTATTCTTTTCAATTCAATTCAATTCAATTTTATTTATATAGCGCCAAATCACAACAACAGTTATCTCACAGCGCTTTTCATGAAAGAGCAGGTCTAGACCGTACTCTGTGATGATATTTACAGAAGCCCAACAGTTCCCACCAAGAGCAAGCACTAGGCGACAGAGGCAAGGAAAAACTTCCTTTTAAGAGGCAGAAACCTCGAGCAGAACCATAGCTCAGGGTGGGCGGCCATCACCCTCGACCGGTTGGGGTGAGAGAGAGAGAGAGAGAGAAAGAGAAAGAGAGAAAGAGAAAGAGAGAGAGAGAGAGAGAGAGAGGGATGTAAGGAGAGAGAGAGGGATGGCTGCATTCCAACTGTAAAAAACAAACCAAACAGGCTAGCACTAACAATAGATAACAAACTAGTAAAAACAACACAAACAATGTACTACAAACTTAAGATGATGTCTAACTGATGGATGCAAAGTAATTAGAGTATTAAAGCAGCATCAATAGAATCAGTCTTCAAGGACCAATTCCATGGAAGATAAAAACAAAAGAGCCTCTTCCCGCGCAAATTATTAAGCACAGAGAACTGGTTTACATAACTTCAGTCTGTGTTGATGTGTCTGTCTCTGTCACAGTCTGATGGGACCATCCTGGCCATAGCTCTTCTCATCCTGATGCTGCTCCTGGTCTTGGCTCTCCTCTGGTGGTTCTGGCCTCTCTGCTGCACTGTGGTGAGCTTTAAACACTAATGCAATAATAATATGCACGCATGCTGCATTACAAATAGCTTCTTGTCTACTCTTTTCAGATTATAGATGGCTTCTTTTGGAATGCAGTGACATTGTTTGCGGACAATAAGACAGGGAGAAATGTCTTTTCCAGGTCTGTCTCATCTGGCTAACGCCCCCCAAGGCTTCTTATTAACCCAAACAACATTCCCATGGTGAGAGGTTAGGGTCTATGAGTCAATAAGGGTGTTTGGCCCTTTTGGATCCCGGCAGCTGAATTTTGTCCACAACCAGAAGAGGTCAAGGCCACCGGGTGAAAGTGTGTTTAAGTAATTATGGTGCTGTTGAAATAATTTGAGCTTCCAGAGGTCACAGCAGGTAATACTTCCTCAATATATTCACTGAAAGATCTAGCAAACCCTTCCATCAGTAATAAGGCTGAATAATTTGAATTTCCAGCTAGTGGTGGGGAAACATAAAAAAAAATGCGTGGGTAAAAAAAAAAAAAGGCTATTTTGGATTAAAAGTTTTAGATGCAAAATAAAAGAAAGAAAAAGTTTCGTGAAAAGTATTTTTATGATAGTCTTGTGCACTGTATACAGTAAAAAGAGGAAATGTGCCTGGAAAAACATATTGGTGCCATTATTTAGACAGTTGTGAAACTGAGAGCATCACAATATTTCAACAAACTTTCTTTCTACCAGCCAATCTTTGTCAAAATCTCTATTTCTCATTTTAAACGAAGAGCGTAGAGTCTCTCTTCAAAATTCACTCCAATGTTTCCAGTGTTGGAAAAAGGAATGTTGAGAATTGCCAGAAATGTCAAGCTTTTACAACATGGCTATCCCTCCCTTTTACTTTTTTTTCTGTTATTGTCCATTAAGTTGCAAATTCAAGTCTGTGCAGCAGGTCTGTTTAGGAAAGCGATTCTAGGTTACCATGGGGAATCGTTTTGTGTTCCAGGATTTGGAGAAGCATGGAGGAAAATGACAAATAAGAATCAGAATCACTTAATTTGCCAAGTGCATTTTATGTAGAAGAAACTGTCTTTATTACACTGGTGAAAAAACACACCAATAGCTCATGCTGTGACATATAAGACATAGACGACAACATGCAGTGTAGCGGCTGTACAACATACTCAGTAATAATCTGATCAACGGGAAAAACACAATGTATGAATACTATAAAACTGTATGGATACTATTGCTCCATAGAGAACATAAGAGCAAATAATACACTATTCATGAGCCTGTTACTTTTCAACAACCGCAGGCCAAAGAAATCTGGATAGCAGATTTCTAGGTCAGTGCATTGCTCTTGTAAGGTAGTAGAGGAAAAAACAATTCCTCAGCCACGTGGTGTTGCGTAATCGTCTTGTTGCACACAGAAAACACATTGCTGTGACTTGCAGATTAAATAAAAATCAATTTTGATACATGTGTTTGTGACTTTTGTTTTGTTGTCACCCCC
>NC_060170.1:27856122-27872140 GCF_021292245.1 Micropterus dolomieu
TTTACATAACTTCAGTCTGTGTTGATGTGTCTGTCTCTGTCACAGTCTGATGGGACCATCCTGGCCATAGCTCTTCTCATCCTGATGCTGCTCCTGGTCTTGGCTCTCCTCTGGTGGTTCTGGCCTCTCTGCTGCACTGTGGTGAGCTTTAAACACTAATGCAATAATAATATGCACGCATGCTGCATTACAAATAGCTTCTTGTCTACTCTTTTCAGATTATAGATGGCTTCTTTTGGAATGCAGTGACATTGTTTGCGGACAATAAGACAGGGAGAAATGTCTTTTCCAGGTCTGTCTCATCTGGCTAACGCCCCCCAAGGCTTCTTATTAACCCAAACAACATTCCCATGGTGAGAGGTTAGGGTCTATGAGTCAATAAGGGTGTTTGGCCCTTTTGGATCCCGGCAGCTGAATTTTGTCCACAACCAGAAGAGGTCAAGGCCACCGGGTGAAAGTGTGTTTAAGTAATTATGGTGCTGTTGAAATAATTTGAGCTTCCAGAGGTCACAGCAGGTAATACTTCCTCAATATATTCACTGAAAGATCTAGCAAACCCTTCCATCAGTAATAAGGCTGAATAATTTGAATTTCCAGCTAGTGGTGGGGAAACATAAAAAAAAATGCGTGGGTAAAAAAAAAAAAAGGCTATTTTGGATTAAAAGTTTTAGATGCAAAATAAAAGAAAGAAAAAGTTTCGTGAAAAGTATTTTTATGATAGTCTTGTGCACTGTATACAGTAAAAAGAGGAAATGTGCCTGGAAAAACATATTGGTGCCATTATTTAGACAGTTGTGAAACTGAGAGCATCACAATATTTCAACAAACTTTCTTTCTACCAGCCAATCTTTGTCAAAATCTCTATTTCTCATTTTAAACGAAGAGCGTAGAGTCTCTCTTCAAAATTCACTCCAATGTTTCCAGTGTTGGAAAAAGGAATGTTGAGAATTGCCAGAAATGTCAAGCTTTTACAACATGGCTATCCCTCCCTTTTACTTTTTTTTCTGTTATTGTCCATTAAGTTGCAAATTCAAGTCTGTGCAGCAGGTCTGTTTAGGAAAGCGATTCTAGGTTACCATGGGGAATCGTTTTGTGTTCCAGGATTTGGAGAAGCATGGAGGAAAATGACAAATAAGAATCAGAATCACTTAATTTGCCAAGTGCATTTTATGTAGAAGAAACTGTCTTTATTACACTGGTGAAAAAACACACCAATAGCTCATGCTGTGACATATAAGACATAGACGACAACATGCAGTGTAGCGGCTGTACAACATACTCAGTAATAATCTGATCAACGGGAAAAACACAATGTATGAATACTATAAAACTGTATGGATACTATTGCTCCATAGAGAACATAAGAGCAAATAATACACTATTCATGAGCCTGTTACTTTTCAACAACCGCAGGCCAAAGAAATCTGGATAGCAGATTTCTAGGTCAGTGCATTGCTCTTGTAAGGTAGTAGAGGAAAAAACAATTCCTCAGCCACGTGGTGTTGCGTAATCGTCTTGTTGCACACAGAAAACACATTGCTGTGACTTGCAGATTAAATAAAAATCAATTTTGATACATGTGTTTGTGACTTTTGTTTTGTTGTCACCCCCACCCCCTCTCACGCCATCTTTTTTTTTACCCCCCCACAGATCATCCACGAACCCCCACCACCAGCTGTGGAGGAGAGTTCGGTAGGAGCTGCACCATCCCCAGTCTGTTTCCTATGACTCCAAAAAGCAAAAAGAAAAGCTCATTATTTAAGATTCAGACAGCTGCCAGTGTTTAGGTCGTGTAATTGTTGTTTATTCTGACATTTTAAACCTCAGTAACCATGTGGCGTCATTCAATCGCTTCCTGGCACAATACTATGATTTCACTCGTTTAGTAATTCATCAAATGTGATGTGGGTTAACGCCCTCTTAGAATAACAATAAAAAAAAAATTTATTCATGTTTTTTAAATCAGCTTTTGGACCTGAAAAATAACGTGAATTTAACTGACTAATAACATTATTTCACGCGAATCAAGAAATACATGTTTTTAAAAACATTCTGACTTCCCAAATCACAATGCAATAAGAGCAAGCTAACATGAGACTGTGGGGCACATCATGCAGCAGTTATTTGCACCAATTAAACTTAAAATTAGGTTTAATTGGTGATTTTAATCCAAAAAACAGACTCAAATGAGAACCATGGCCTCAAAGACAGCCTTCAGCCTTTATTATGGCTTCCTCTGTCTGACATCCTGGTAGATTATGAGTCAGACAGGGTGTATTAAAGAGCTGAAACATCACAAGTTTGGCCAGTGGGCTTTGTAATTTCCTCTGATCTGACAACCAGCACTGAGGGGACAAAAGTAAGGGTTGGGTTTGGAGTGGGCACACAGACAGAAAGGTATTTACTTCAGATGGACTCTCAAGTGACCAGAGAGAGGGCATTTTTACCAGGTAGCTCACAGGTGTTTATTTGGTATGTACAGTATACATTTATGTAAAAACAGTCAAAGGTTCATTTACCCTTTTATTGTCCCTTTATTTTATATGGTTAGTCTGCCACATGGCTCATTAAATCAAAATAAAACCTACTTCCTGTCACTCTCCCACAGGATGATGAAGACTTTGAAGCCCCTAAGAAGAAATGGCCGACTGTGGATGCCTCCTACTATGGAGGAAGAGGAGTTGGGGGAATCAAAAGGATGGAGGTGAGATCAAGTAAATCTCAAGTCGTCTGAACTATCTGTTGTGCTAATTAACACGGAGGAGGGGCTTAAAAGCAACCTGCTAAGATGTTACAGGTTTACACATTGGGGTTGCTGAAAGGCATTTGTAATTAAGGTCGTTTGATTGATTTACGACCACAATACTTCCAGAAAGTTCAAATAACACTAGTCCTCTCAATAAAATTCTCCGCCATTAGGTTCGCTGGGGTGAGAAAGGATCCACCGAAGAAGGAGCAAAGCTGGAAAAGGCCAAAAATGCCAAAGTGAAGATGCCTGAGCAGGAGTATGTGCCGCCCCCCACGCGGGTTCTCAACAACGGCATGCACAGACCTCCGGGGCCACGCAAGTGGTACTCACCCATCAAGGTGCAGTACCAACAAAAGCAGCCAGGAGGAAACTCTCAGGGGAATGTATTTGGTCTGCAGATGCTCTTTCAAGTTTCATTGTTGACAACAACTAAAAATAGCAAACATCTAGGAATTATTATTATTATTATGAGTTTCTAATGTTCCACATAAAAAAAGAAATGGCAGAAGATTTGTGAGATATGTGTTCAACAAGTCTGTGAATTAAGCTCAGTTTACATTTAATTAAAAGCATTCACTGTTGTTTAATAGCTCTGCTGTTAGCATGTGTACTGCATGGAGTTACATCTGCTACAAATTACTCCATGTTAATCTGACTGAGGATATGTAAGTAATGGCATTATTAAAATGTCGTAGTGAAGTAGCATGAGATGTGTTAAGGTATTAATGCTTAGGTGAGTACTCGCACACAGTCCCTTCCTCCAGGGCCAGCATGGGGTTAAATAAGTCATTTCGAAGCCTTCCCTGTCA
The DNA here is from genome assembly GCF_021292245.1 of Micropterus dolomieu. NCBI lineage: Eukaryota > Metazoa > Chordata > Actinopteri > Centrarchiformes > Centrarchidae > Micropterus > Micropterus dolomieu. The sequence goes on from NC_060170.1 coordinate 27,859,681, forward strand.
GCGGGGGATTGCTAATAGAAACCAGACTCGAGTTGGACTGACCTCCAGGGAGCAGGGCTGCACAGCCAGCAGTTTTGTGAAGGAAAACAGCTGCTTTTACTGCCCTTATCCTCAAAGTATTTGCTGTTTAAAAACTATGAAGAGTCAGTTCACAATGAACTGAAACCATTTCAGTTTGTCACTATGTAATGGCTGCAGGAATTATATAATACTGGCCATTTCATTGCAGCTCGAGCTAGTTGCACAGTGTGGAACTGTGTTTTTGAGTGCCAAGGAGAGAAAACAATAACGGTTGACTGTCAATAGAAAAGAGCTGTTGTTTTATCCCTAAGAATAAAGTAAATCTAAGATTATTGTTATTTAAATGTTTAATTTCTTCTCTGTTTCTATAGAGCAAACTGGATGCATTGTGGGTACTTTTAAGAAAAGGCTACGACCGTGTGTCTGTAATGAGACCTCATCCAGGTGACAAGGTAAGAATAACTCAGATACACAGGTAGGCATCAAACGTGCACCATTAATCAGCATGTATTTTACAGACTGACGTAAGGCCTTGGCTGTGCATGAGCATTTGGCAAAGGCGGAGATTCTTTTGTATCTGGAAATGTTGAGAAAATGAACCAGCTGTGAGCAATGAAGAGAGACTCATGGGAAAACTTGTGGTGAGTTGAGATTTAGACTGCAGCGTCTGGCTACAGCCCACTGCAATGTAAAGAGGTCTGGGGAAGTCATTATAAAAAGGCTAATGTAATTCCTCAAAGGCCAGCTGTATGGGGTGTGCGATGACCTCTGCTGTTGGCAGCTGACAATTAGTCTGAGACCGGGGGATCTGTGGGAAGTGTTGAAAAACTGAGGGAAGTCTAGAGTTTATGTATTACCCTCAAAGTTAAAAAAATATCTTTTTTTTAATTCATGCTATATATAGTATGAAATTTGCTTCAGTTGTGAATGTACAAACAATAGAGACTGTGACGTCTGCTGTTAAACACAGGCCTTTGTAGATAGTCTGGGGAAGAGCTGGTACGTTTATTTTTACAAAGCTGTGTAGAATGGCACACAGCTGTTTTAACACTCAAGTCTTGGAGAAAGATAGCTGAATTGGGAGGATGAAACGATGCTCCTGTGGTGATGACTTAAGGATGTTATCATCATCATCATGAAGGTGAGAAGGAATAACAGGAGCCCAGTTTCCAGGCGTAAAATGTGATTTATTTGAAACTTGTTGTGAAGATACCAACTACAGGCTGATAGTGTATAAATGGGTATTCCATCAGTTGTGATGGTGCAGCCATCTAAATATAAGTACTTCACTTAGTGAAAGCATCGTATAGCTACAAGCTAAGAAGTCTGATGTCTTATTCTACTCACTAACAGAAAATCATATACAATAGCCACAGCGCTAAAACACATTTCACTATATAATATATATTTCAACCACTGTAGCTCCGACAAATCACATCATCATGAATTATCTGGAGAGAAAGCAGCTTGTAAAATATGGTTCATCAGTTCAAATGCAATACACCTGAAAATCTTTGTCAGGCAAATGTAATTCAGTTGCTGAATAATGCATCTAAACACTTGAGTAAACATTCTCCAACAAGCAGACACAATCATCGACAGTAAAAAACTGTCTGAACTGAGCTGAAGAGACGTTATTAATATCCATCATCCACAACTGTTTTAGACTCTATAAAAGCCTTCACCTTCAGTTGATATTGAGATTGAAATCTCGACAACAGCAACGGTATATTTACTGTATGTGAGCTACATCTGCAGCCTGCAGTTTGTCTAGTGCTACAAAGACACAAAGCGGAGGACTTGAATGTCTGTGACATGGCCGTTAAGTGCAAAGTGGACAAGGTGAAGGCCATGTGAAGAGGATTTCATGTCAGTGCCTCATGTCTACAGTGCGGCAATACAAAGCACTGAAGAGCAGAGCAGGAGAGAGGACTTCTTTGTAAATGAAGATAACTTGAAAAAAGGAGGACATGAGCCTCTCAAATAAAATCTTGTTGAAGTCACATGAAAATGTAGAATCACTTGAGCACAAAAATGAACCCCTCCCAGAGGAGAACATGTTTCCACAGAACCTGTCCATGAAACCAACGGCCTTGAAGGCAGAACAGGAGAGCTTGGAGCAAGACACAGAAAGCTTGCAAGAAGCCATTTGTCTGACCAGCCCAAGGAGGAGGAGGAAAAGACAGAACATCGGCATATTCAAACAATGATTATTAAGGTTTGCCACGAGGCACCGAACAGTCCAGGATATGAATAAAGTATTGAGGCCCAGAAAGAGGATGAACTTCGAAAGCTCCTGAAGGAGGCGAAAGATGAAATAGACTGTCTTGCTCTGCACAACAACCACCTTGCCAAGACGATTAGGTCACAGAAAGAAATGGACAACGTCCTCCATGCAACTACTGGGGACTTATGGGGCGGGTTTCCCGTTATTCGGAAGGTCGGCAGTTCAATCCCCAGTTCCTCCAGGCTGCATGTCGAAGTATCATTGGGCAAGATACTAAACCCCGAATTGCCCCTGGTGGCTGTTCCACCAGTATATGAATGTGTGTGAATGTTAGTTTCTGTTTGAGCACTTAGCTCAGTGAATGAATGTGAGTGAATGGTGAATGCAGATGTAGTGGTCGAAAAGACTAGAAAGGCGCTATACATATAAGTACGGAGCATTTACATTACATTACTTAAAAGACAAGAGAGAGAGACACTCATGAGGTTTAAGGAAGCTAATGAAAAAAACATCAAGTGAGTAAGAGGAGCAGGGGGAATGCTGTAAACACAGCAACAAGGGGGTGAAATAGGCAGTCTGGATGGAAATGCATGGGTGAGATTGCACAAGAAACCATTTTCTGTTTGACTGTTTTGTTAGTTCCAGTTTGTTTCTAATGTAATCATTGTCCTCACATTCTTTTTATATAAAATGTATTAAAATTATTACACAAACTGGGACTAAATATAAAGGTTTGACACGAGGCACCGAACAGTCCAGGAATGGGATCCACTCAAGTGTAGTCCTCTTGTGAAGATGTCAGTCAGTTAGCAAGGGCAGTTTATCTTGCTTCCAGGTAACATACAGTGCTATTAGATAGGCCTACTGAAGAAAAAGACAGTCTAGGAATATTCTCCGTTTATGTAAAGGAGCACGGGAAGCTACACCTGCCTACTAGAAATGAATCAAACTTGAAGGCGAACCAGTCTTTGAGGTGGGCTAGCTCGCCTTACTACACTCACAGTCAAACAATGTCACCAGCTCTGGAATTATATTCAGAGGGTTACATTCTTTGTTTTTTTCCCAGCACAGTAAGTACAGCAAACACACCACTCTGTGTAGTGTGTACGAGTGAATCCTCACTATAAAGCTCTTCATTAGTGCACTGGAAGAAAAGCTATGCTCTAGTATCCTTCATGATTTGCAGTAAACAAGCATGTTCTGGATGCAATTAAGAGTCTCCTGTCAAAGCCTTGCTTTTATAACTTCCCCTAAATGAATGCCATGGTGGGAGGAAGGAGGGCAATTGATCCTACTGCCTGCCTGAGAGAAACTCAAGTCAGGTTCCTGTAACGTGTCATATATTTCTGAGCCTCTAAAGACTGCTGTGTTTTTGATAATTAGTAAAGGAATCACGGGGCACAAAACAGTGGGATAAATAAAAGTACTGACAAATCTGTAGGTTAGCTGTAACACATGTGCAGGAGCCCAAGAGACGTTAAGATCCATGATATTCACTGTCCCTCATGCACAAAAGGAATCCTCGCCATATGTATGACATGCAACATTTTGCCTGTTTTATCTCAGGGGTCATTTCGCCCCTCTGGTAAACTGGAGGCACAGAGCAGCGCCGTCATCCTTTATCAGTCCACTGCAACTCCATGACTCCCTCAGTGCAGCTGCTCCCGGGGTGTAGCTTGTTTCTGGAATATGATAGTCTTGCTTGCATGATCTCACTTTGGTTTGGACCAGGAAACAGAGAGAGAGAGTTCCATCTGAGTAGAGCATAATTGCCCACAAAAGCTGTGATTGAGAATTATAGCATATGCAGAGGTAAAACGCAGTCATGTAGGTGTGTGTGGCCGATAGACAAGGCTTCTATAAGTGAGAGTCACAGTCCTATCAGCTATTGCCATCAGTCCATGCGATTTGTCACAGAAAGCAGCTAGGGACATTTTTTAAAATCTTAGATTAATTCAGCTGTTAAAGTTGTGTGTTTTGTCAAAGAAATAAGGTTCAGAAAGTTCTTCAAGTTAGGATGTCAACAATAGGTTTGACCACGCAGGCATCATGAGAAACAAACACAGCAGTGGACAAATATTATAGTAATCAGAGAATGTGAATGACAAATTAGATGGCAGGTCCTGCAGAACATTTAAGAAAATATCTGAAAACATTTTTTTATATTTCATATCTGCTTCTGGGTTTTTAAGCCCAGTTTAGTATGGTTTAGTGTTACATAAACATCTACTCTATCACTGCTTACATATGGAGACACGAAATTGACAAAATATAGTAAAGGTTTATCAGAGAAGTAAAAAATGTAACTGAATACACTAATGACTAATAACTAAAATGGAGCATTAAAAAAATGTAAAGCTTACTTTTTATTTTACTTACAATCTGTTTATCCCTTTTTTTTTTTTTACCACCAATTGACAAAATAAAACAAACCTCCTATTTTGTCTGAATTCTGAGTGTACACATTTTATTCACTGTATATAATAATATAATAATTTAATTCCCTACTACCTCATTATATATGCCTCATGCAGCAATCCTAAGTGAGATAACCATGAGTGAATCTGAAAATTCATTTGTTACAGTTGTTCATACAGTATGTTGTTTATCATAACTACTCTAAAATATGCTTTGTTTTCAAATTTCAGGGCAGATGCATGAACTTCACCCGTACAAAGTCTCCCCCTCCTCACTACCCACACTACAACCACCACCACCCATCTCCCATCTACAACCCTCCCAGCAGGAGTCCTCCTCCGCCGCAGGGCACCCTCCCACCGACCCCCAGCAGCCGACCTCCATCATCTCCATCGTTCTCCTTCTCCACCCTTCCACCGCTGCCTCCGACACCTCCTCCCACCTCCACTACTCCCTCTCCTTCCATCACACCTCCCCCTTACACGCCACCTCCCAACCGGGCTCTACCACCGACCACCCTGCACATACCTGCCCCACCAGCGCTACCACCGACCCCTCCACCCTCCACCTCCCCGAACAGTTCCCTGCCTCCTCCTCCTCCTCTGGGACCTCCTCCGGTACGAGCACCTCCACCTGCCCGTGCACCGCCTCGCCCCGGCCTGTAGAGCTCTGGCAGCATACAGGAGAGAGTTTTAACAGGATTTAAAAAGGCAACTCATAGTCCCACCGGCAATCAGCACGACCATCCTTGATTGTACCTGCAAGCGAGGGCATGAGTGCCCCGTGCCACGCTCATTGGACTGTGGCCTTTCTGCCTTGTGAAGTGGAGCAGTGATGCCTTGTTTTCAGCTATTTGTCTACAGTGACTTTTGTACACATTTAGCCTGACAGTGCAGTTGCTCTGATGCTTGAATTCCACAGACATTCCCTACAAATGAGGTCATGCAGGCCGGCTCAAAAACATTTGCCTCCGTGGTCCTCAGAGATGCTTCTGGCCCTGTTGTCCCATCCATGAGCACACAGATTGGATGAATCTTGACAAACCCGATAAACAGCTTGTAATAATGCCTCTGTCTGGACAACAAGAAGCACAGTCTTGTTCAAAATAATCATGACATTAAAGTATGTGCCTGTGTAACATTCTTATCTTTCCTGATACGAGTTGTTCCACATGCAGCAGATTTGGAAGAATCTGAAAATCCTTGTTTTTGTACTCTTGAATGTTGAGCAATTGCATGCAATAGTGTTTGAGTCAGCAGTTTTGTTGTTTTTATAACATTTCTACCTTGTTTTATACAACATAAATACATTTTTATTTGTACTTTTATTGTGGAGTAGACAACAGTTTCTGAGATTTTTAAGGTTAGAAAAGCATTGCTGATAAACACATGTACAGTAAGCTTATTGAAACAGCAATGCAACTTATGTGAACCTGTTTATGCAATGTTTGACTTCCATGCCATTTAAACCAGACTAATGTGAGTCATAGCTGGCCTATCATGCACATCAGAGTTAACAATAAATCAGGATTTAGACACTAAATTAACCCTATTATTATAACCGACCTGACCAAGATGACTGTAATCACTGCTATAGCTGCATTGCGCTCTGTCTATCAATATGTTGACAAACATATGTCAGAGTCAGGGAAACGCAATATGTGTAAATAATCATTTTGATATAACCACGTGTGTTCTGTGTGAGTGTGTGTGTGTGTGTGTGTGTCTGAAAGATTGAGAGAGACTACTATGTATTCAGACAGCCAGTCTCACAGTAGACTGACCTGAGTCAGTATGCCAGTTTGATCAACTTAAACAAAAATAATCAGGTTGTTTTACACATGATGCTTTCAATTCCTCAAAGCACAGAACATGATAAAAGCATGGGTCATTTTACGTTTGGTGTAGGTTAAATAAAAGATTAATATGAAACTGTAGTTAGAGGAGTCTCAGCAGAATGCAGTGTAGATTGCGAGCTCATCTTTAGAAATCAGAAAGGGTCTCTCAAAGAGTTTTACATAAATGTCATGGCAGAACTGATGAGACAGTATGTAATTTTCCAACAATACACCATGTAGACACCTATAGTTTCATTGAAAATGAAAGTAAACAATTTAAGTATTCAACTGGAGTCCTTGTCTGTATTTTTCTTCAAATATAATCACTGACCTGTTAACCATTTTGATTTACCTCCTGTTACACCTGTGAAAACAGCCACTGAGCCTTCCTTTACTCTCTAAACTTTCATTGAAAGCCTGTAAAGACTTTAAGGGTTTACCTTCATATTTCTTTGACATCTATAGTTCTTCTACTTTACAAACTCTATAGAATATATCCCACATGTCGTTTTCTACAGCATATTAATATATAATACTATTCTACACTCTAAAGTAAAACTTTTTATCCTCTTTTCTTTCTTCTAACAGTAAGTTAGACGACTGATATTTCCACTGGGGCGATTGGGTTCACACTGTGCAGAGTGGCTGTTTCTGCAAAAAAAAGACAGAGAAAGGAGTATGCAGAGCATGGCTAACTAATTCCAGATGTTCATATGTTGCATTATGTCACATGCACGAATGGAGTGAGCTATCTTGGAAAATATTAGACACCATCTAATCCTCAGGAAATGTGGAACGGCTGCAGGAAAGGTGTGCTAGTGCTAATTGTTGGTGACAAAATCTAGCAACAGCAGACAGGACAGAGTGGAATAACGAGCTATAGCTTCTGAATGTCTGAACTGAAAGTGACTTTGATTAAATTTTGAAGTTTTCTGTTGTCACTTGAAGTTGACAGTATGCAAGGAAAGTTTATATTGGGCTGTTTTCAGGGAATTTTCCATGTCAGACAAATTCAATGCAAGATGTCTTGAGTCATGTTGCCAGCTTTTGTTTCCACTCTGTCTGAACCATTATGGCAGATGTCTAACATATATTTATACAAACATTGCATCACAGATTATGACTGTTACACAGACTTCTCCCATATGATAAAAATTCAACCACAAAAGGCGCTTGTGTTATGCTGTCTCATTTAAAAAAATTTTTGGGTGGAGGCCATCAGTTTGAACTGCAGTTTCTCCAGATTTTGTCAGCACTGTAAGTGTGGCCAACTTTGTGTTAAACCAACATTCACTGGTGCCTGGCCTACATACAGCATGTGTGGTAGATTTGATTATCAAAAACATCAACTTGTGTTCCCGTGCACAGAAATCATTCAGTATTCAAACAAAAATTCATGTGCTTATCTACTTTATTTTTTGGCATTATTGTAGTTTCAAGCTGTCAGTTTTACTTTCAAAGGGTCATCAGGAGCAAGCAACTTCTAAAAAAAATACCAGGTGTGTCAGCTGATTGCATTAATTAGGCTGGTGACTGGCCACAGGCTTACACACCTCTTGTGAAATAAAATAAACAGTCAATGCTGTCAGCGTCATGAAAACAACATCATTTCCTTAGAGCCGTTTAGACCATTGTTTAAGGTAAGTTCATATCTGGTAATTGCAAATGTTTCTGTAAGTGGTAGGATATTCTAATTTTGAGACAGCTTTGGTAAATTATGTGTTTTTCTATATTGTCCATAGGTGAATGTCATTTCCATTAGGTTAAAAAGGAACTGGATGACTGTAGGACCTTCATAGTTAAGTGACCTCAGTTATCCAACAGCAAGTTTATTTTTACCAGATGATTGAATTCATGACAAGATGGGACAATCATGAAGATGAGATCCACTCAGAGCTAGAAATATTAACTTCACCAGCTTCGTATAGGAGAAACAGTATCGAGCCAAAAAGACATTTGCCTCATTAAAAACTTCATTGCATGGATTCCCAAAAAAGGCTCAATGACATGGCTTAGAACGTGTCAAAACAATGGAGGCATTGTTGGTGTTATTCGTCGTTAAATCTGTGCGTTTCCTGTTGCAAAATGTCTGATTACACTGACCTCAATACACAGAATCACTTCAGAAAAGGTAATTATTTACTTGGCAAAGCTTTATTCAAGCCATGTAACAAAATCACGGTGGTCACAACACATGCTGATAGTTTTTCAATCCCACTCAGACGCCATAAAGCAGCTGTGTTTGGTTTCCAGGTGAAGGATTTGGCTGCAGCACAGACATTACCTGAGAAGCTTCAAATCATGCCCTTTAACGATGAGAAACTACCCACAATGCTCGCCGTGGCTGGAGAATGGAGGCCGTCTTTGTCCAGGGCTGTGGCAGTCTTCTGTACTTCCTCTGCAGCCGCACTCGAAGCCATTATTGTACTTAACGACTGCAACGAAATCCTTCTGAACATTGCACTCGGTTTTACCAACAGTTTAGTGTTTTGCCTGTCAACCATGCTGAGGCTGAATGCGTTTCTCAGGCTAACGCTGGCAGGTGTGCTCCTCTCACACGAGGAGCCTGACCAACATGGACACTCGCTCTGCTTCCCCTGGTCTTCATCACAGACCTTCACAACGAACAGCTGCACTCCTCTGCGCTGCGGAGGAGGCAGACCTGCAAACAGGTTAAAGTCGGTCCGGTCACTATTGCTCGCCGTGCCTGCCGTCTGCCGCTGTTCACTGTCTGTTTGCAAGACGATCTTGACCCTCATCAATGTGGCACAGTCGGCCCTGTCAGCTCTGTGCCGGAACTCCAGAAACGGTGTCTCCACCATTATGACTCTAGGTGGATGCATCAGAACATTAGTGTCCACCTTACAGACAGTGACTGGTTACTCTACACAGGTACTTGGAATTGTTTGGGATGTGTCATCGCTTATAAGCAGCCCCTGAACTCTTTGTATATAATGTACATAATCTAGATAAACTTGTAAAATTATTCCAAATGTACATCTGACTATTTCTATTACCTGCTTATAAGTAGTGAAATATTTGCTGTATTTCTATTGCTTTTAAAATTCTAATAAAAGTGCAATATTTGCTGTATTTCTACTACCACTCTATTGACACATTTACTGACCAGTATAATCAAGCACAATATTTGGCATCATTTAATATTGAGCATGTCCTGAACAACTGCACCTCTTCATCGAATGAGCGCAGGACACTTTAAGGGAAGTACTTGACACTTTATTGCATCAGTTCCACTAATAAATAGTGCCCCACACCCTCAGTAACCAACAGATGTTGCTAGGATTCAGTGCAGCATCCTTTGTCAATGCCTCCAGTCAAGAAATCTGAATTTTCTCATGTATGTGGGTTACGAAAGTATCTGTAATATTATCCAGTTTTCAAACCCTTTCACTGGCTCGAGAAGCTCAATGTTGGAGGGGGAAGAAAAAGAAAAGTTAAGGCTTGATTGCAAAAGCAAAATTAATAAACCTAACATGTGATGGGACAAAAAGCAGCTCCTGATTCTTCACTACACAACATCGCTCTTTACTTGGCCTTCCAAACAAAGACCTTTGGATTCTCACACACACACACACACACACACACACACACACACACAGGCTTTCTATCTAAAACATCTACAGTCTGACATACTGCCATAAAACCCCCTATATGCCCCATTTAAGGCCTTGAAGCATCTACCAGCATCAGTATGTTTAGATACAAAAACAATATAGGATGAACATATAAAATGTCTACATTTTGGTTTACAACTGCCAAACCCAATAAGATTTTTGGTTTGAAAGGACATTTCAAGAGACTGTAACATTCACATTTCAAATCAAAGAGTAACTTCGATAATAAACTTTAAGAAAATGAAACGTGACAAAAAAAAAAAAAAAAAAATGCATCAAATGGTCCCAGTATTGCAGCTATGTCATGGTGGAAGGCCATGGGCTGCTAACTGGGTGCAACTTCTACTTAAGGTTAGTAACTTCATCTTGCTTGATTTACTTCAGCTTTCAGTTTAAATGTAAATGTAAAGCAGAGACCTGTTATAAGCACTTAAGTCTCTTTTGAACAGTGAGGCAACAGAGTTGAAAATAAGAATCAAACACTAAATTGTGCACAAATAGCTTTAGAGTATAATGTTCAGAGAAGAATAAATGCAGAAACTGTTTATGGCAACAAAAGGTCACACTGGCCCAGTAAATGAGGCTTATTCTCGCCGACCGAGACAAGGGTCTGAAGTCCGAAACACTAAGGTTTAAGACAAGAACAAACTTTTGCAACCTACCCAAGAACATTTTAGACAGTGTATTCACACACTTTTCTGTGATCGGATTTGTGATGCTGCTTCTGCTAGAAGTTATGCGTCCTCAGACTAAAGTCCAAGAGAGAAACGCTGCAATTATGAAGTGGTGACCTGCGGCTTGGAATGATTTAAGACTGTCGCTTACTTCAACTGTGGAGTGAAGATGCTTCAGATGATTAGCTGCCAAAAAGAAAAATATCCCAACTACAAATCATTGCAGTAGAGAAGAAAAAAAGCCAGTACGGTCTTTAAAACCTAACTTCTGTCAGTCTACTGCTTCAAGATGCTCCCAGTGAGACTAATCAGCGCAAATAAACATGGAGGGTTTTGAGCGTGAAAGTGAATAAACGCTAATGGTCACTGTCCGTTGCTACGGCTTCACAAACCCAGAGAGTAATGGAGATAAAGAGTCAGTGCTAGCCCAGACCTGCCACCACAAACACCACAACTCCAACACCAAAGAAAATAAAACGGTGATATACAGATGATATACAACAGTGAGATAAACAACGGTTGAGTGAAAGATTGCATTAAAAAACAGCCATGACACAAGACACAAACGAGACAGTTTTCTCTTGGTTTCTGCATACAGACGCTCCCTCGCCGCATCCATGTGTGTTTGAATACGTGTCCGCCAGGCTTTTGTTGTTAGGTGATGAATGTGGTGGTGTCGCTCACTCTACTGTCACAGACTTGGCCAGGTTTCTTGGACAGTCAACCTGTGTTCAAACAGAAGAGGTCATTTACTACATGACCATATAAAATGGACAATAAGTAATACACACCTTCTGATGTTGACTTAATGCTACTGTCAAACTATCAAGTACGTTTACCAAAATCATAAAGAACTTTTATGTGCCAAATGTAGCATTTATTTTATGTCCAAAACCAGCATCAACACTGGCTATGTTTATATGGCGTACTTCAGTTTAGCTGTTTACTTTGACCTCTGATATCCTGTAAGACTTCTTGTATACTCTTATGACTATTTTCCACACATGTGAACACTGACTGCGGCTGCAAATGGCGGAGATGTGGGATTTGAGAAACTGATATTTTACTGCATTTGCGTCTTAAGTGATAGATGAGGTTTTAAATCTCATCTGGCTAAACAGTCATGTTCAGTTACAGCTGAGCCTGATGGACCAGCACTTACGTCATAGCCTCGGAGGACCGCCAGGTGGAAGGACAGCAGCTGCAGTGGGATGACGCTCAGGATGCCCTGCAGGCAGTCTACACAGTGAGGCACTTTGATGGTGCGGCTGGAGTTCTTGATGGTCTCGTAATCATCTTTGTCACAGATTACAATGGGGCGGCCCTGTAAATCAAGCAGATCATCTGTCAATGTGATGCTAAACCTCGATACGAGTTGCAAAAAAGGTGAATCTAAAAGATCCCCCCCAAATTTCCCCATCAGTTGATTTTCACACCCACATGTGCTGTAGATTACTGCATTGCAATGATGTCACACTGAGGTGAGCCCCTCCTTTGTATTTACTGAGGTGAAGGTCAGAGGCGTGGCACAGATAAGACTGTGAAAATGAGCTTAACATGCAGAACGTGCTGTGGTAAAACGTTCAGGGACTTTAAAATGGTGTGTGTGTGTGTGTGTGTGTGTGTGTGTGTGTGTGTGTGTGTGTGT
>NC_060170.1:27872240-27907214 GCF_021292245.1 Micropterus dolomieu
AAAAAAAAAAAAAAAAAAATGCATCAAATGGTCCCAGTATTGCAGCTATGTCATGGTGGAAGGCCATGGGCTGCTAACTGGGTGCAACTTCTACTTAAGGTTAGTAACTTCATCTTGCTTGATTTACTTCAGCTTTCAGTTTAAATGTAAATGTAAAGCAGAGACCTGTTATAAGCACTTAAGTCTCTTTTGAACAGTGAGGCAACAGAGTTGAAAATAAGAATCAAACACTAAATTGTGCACAAATAGCTTTAGAGTATAATGTTCAGAGAAGAATAAATGCAGAAACTGTTTATGGCAACAAAAGGTCACACTGGCCCAGTAAATGAGGCTTATTCTCGCCGACCGAGACAAGGGTCTGAAGTCCGAAACACTAAGGTTTAAGACAAGAACAAACTTTTGCAACCTACCCAAGAACATTTTAGACAGTGTATTCACACACTTTTCTGTGATCGGATTTGTGATGCTGCTTCTGCTAGAAGTTATGCGTCCTCAGACTAAAGTCCAAGAGAGAAACGCTGCAATTATGAAGTGGTGACCTGCGGCTTGGAATGATTTAAGACTGTCGCTTACTTCAACTGTGGAGTGAAGATGCTTCAGATGATTAGCTGCCAAAAAGAAAAATATCCCAACTACAAATCATTGCAGTAGAGAAGAAAAAAAGCCAGTACGGTCTTTAAAACCTAACTTCTGTCAGTCTACTGCTTCAAGATGCTCCCAGTGAGACTAATCAGCGCAAATAAACATGGAGGGTTTTGAGCGTGAAAGTGAATAAACGCTAATGGTCACTGTCCGTTGCTACGGCTTCACAAACCCAGAGAGTAATGGAGATAAAGAGTCAGTGCTAGCCCAGACCTGCCACCACAAACACCACAACTCCAACACCAAAGAAAATAAAACGGTGATATACAGATGATATACAACAGTGAGATAAACAACGGTTGAGTGAAAGATTGCATTAAAAAACAGCCATGACACAAGACACAAACGAGACAGTTTTCTCTTGGTTTCTGCATACAGACGCTCCCTCGCCGCATCCATGTGTGTTTGAATACGTGTCCGCCAGGCTTTTGTTGTTAGGTGATGAATGTGGTGGTGTCGCTCACTCTACTGTCACAGACTTGGCCAGGTTTCTTGGACAGTCAACCTGTGTTCAAACAGAAGAGGTCATTTACTACATGACCATATAAAATGGACAATAAGTAATACACACCTTCTGATGTTGACTTAATGCTACTGTCAAACTATCAAGTACGTTTACCAAAATCATAAAGAACTTTTATGTGCCAAATGTAGCATTTATTTTATGTCCAAAACCAGCATCAACACTGGCTATGTTTATATGGCGTACTTCAGTTTAGCTGTTTACTTTGACCTCTGATATCCTGTAAGACTTCTTGTATACTCTTATGACTATTTTCCACACATGTGAACACTGACTGCGGCTGCAAATGGCGGAGATGTGGGATTTGAGAAACTGATATTTTACTGCATTTGCGTCTTAAGTGATAGATGAGGTTTTAAATCTCATCTGGCTAAACAGTCATGTTCAGTTACAGCTGAGCCTGATGGACCAGCACTTACGTCATAGCCTCGGAGGACCGCCAGGTGGAAGGACAGCAGCTGCAGTGGGATGACGCTCAGGATGCCCTGCAGGCAGTCTACACAGTGAGGCACTTTGATGGTGCGGCTGGAGTTCTTGATGGTCTCGTAATCATCTTTGTCACAGATTACAATGGGGCGGCCCTGTAAATCAAGCAGATCATCTGTCAATGTGATGCTAAACCTCGATACGAGTTGCAAAAAAGGTGAATCTAAAAGATCCCCCCCAAATTTCCCCATCAGTTGATTTTCACACCCACATGTGCTGTAGATTACTGCATTGCAATGATGTCACACTGAGGTGAGCCCCTCCTTTGTATTTACTGAGGTGAAGGTCAGAGGCGTGGCACAGATAAGACTGTGAAAATGAGCTTAACATGCAGAACGTGCTGTGGTAAAACGTTCAGGGACTTTAAAATGGTGTGTGTGTGTGTGTGTGTGTGTGTGTGTGTGTGTGTGTGTGTGTGTCTCTTACCTGGCGGGCAAACACTTGCTGCAGGGCATTCTGACATTTGCTGTAGGTGTGGTCTCTCATGATGATCATGATGACCGGCATGAGTTTATCCACCAGGGCCAGTGGGCCGTGTTTCAGCTCGCCAGCCAGGATGCCCTCTGAATGCATGTATGTAATTTCCTTGATTTTCTACACAGGATAAGAAAATCTAAGCAAGTTTTTGTCATTGCAGCTTACACCTCAGTCCATATCTGTACTTACACTGCTTTTCTAAAAGTTGCTGTGCTCAGTGTTTTACTTTTCAAAAAGGAGGTTAGAGACAATTATCTATCATATCACCCACTGCCGAAATCCCATCTTTTTGGTGTCTTAAGAGTAAAAAGGGTAAAATATTTATTGTAGCCTGGCGTTATATTTATGACACTTTTCTCATTACTGACTCACATCAGAAGAATCAATAAGCTGGCAGAAAATAAGGATGTACTTGCTCACCAGTGCTCCTTCCAGGCAGGTAGCATAATGGTAGCCTCTGCCCATGATCAGTACACTCTTCTGCTGGTACAGCTCTTCTGCCAACTTCTGGATCTCATCATCCAAACTGAGGACCTCCTTAATCAGATCTAACACAGACGTAACAGAAAACCAGATATGATTAAAACTTAACTTGACTAAAAATGTTGGGCAGGGACATTTTACCATTAGGG
The DNA here is from genome assembly GCF_021292245.1 of Micropterus dolomieu. Lineage (NCBI taxonomy): Eukaryota > Metazoa > Chordata > Actinopteri > Centrarchiformes > Centrarchidae > Micropterus > Micropterus dolomieu. Next base: position 27,875,001 of record NC_060170.1, read on the forward strand.
ACATGCCATCATATGCTTTAGATCCAGAGAAGCATGAATGTGCTTACAGCTGACAGCTGACAGCTGGTCCTCCATCCCTCCCTCTCTCTTGCTCTCCCTCTCATCACTTACTTCATCTTCCAAGAGGATTGTTTGAACAAACATTAGAAGTCAATGTACTTTGGATGTACTTGACATGTGACTGGAGCGCTGGTTTCATATCCCTATACATTTTCTCTCATGTGATCAGACTTCCTTGGCTGAACAAGAATACTCGTGGCTTGATTTACCTGGAAGCACTCTCAGACCCTGGATTATCTCACGGCGTCTCGGCTGCATGGAAATCCTGTCGTCACACATCAAGAGTGCAAACATGATCAGGGCAACAAACTGGCTGGTGTAGGCCTGCAGAGCAAGAAGTCAGAAACGCTGAGTGTTATAAATCTATATAGCACTATATTGAGAGGTGGGGCTATACAATGACTGAGTCACCTTTTTATAGTTCATCTCCCTGTTTTCACAGTGAACTGTCTCCAGCTAATAATCTGCACCAGATGAGAAATGGAAGGAGGAGAGGTGGGTTTCAGTGCATGCCAAGCAGCATTAAAAGCTAGCGCTTCTCATCCTGGAAAACTTGGTGAACACACAACTCCACATCAGAGATCACAGCACACAACCCTAGCACATCTGAGACTTCATGCCTGCCGTCATCACCGCCCACTCACTCTCTCTCTGTGTTCCTTCATCTCACGTTTGGAGGCCTTCCATGCCCATTTGGGAGATTTAATCAGTGCTCGGGTGAAGCCAAGCCATTTCACGGGACCCTCTAGACTCAGAAATGCCAGTGTCTAAGGCCAAGAAAATAGCTGTAAAACATTTATACTGCCCACCCCTCCCCCTACAGCACGCTAACCACAGTCTCTCAGAACTCTTGACAGTGTGCGCTGTTTGGTCAGATGTGGCAACATATTCAATCCACATAGTAAACTGTGGTGTTTTTCTGTGTTCACGTCACCAACTTCTTTTTGTGGTTTTCGTGCAGAATATGCCAACTGTTACCCTTCAAAAAAGGTGACCACCCTTACATACAGCTGACACGTGAATGGATTTCCCTCACGCAAAAAACAGTTCAGGATGAGAAAACAAACTTTGTAACCCTGTAAATTCCCAATGGATACAGTTATGTAATCCAGAAAGGCAGTCCTTATCCCATTCCCTGTCAGTTGACCTGCCAGAAGGATTTGCCTTTTGTTAACATCAAAGTATTTTGTACACGTCTTAAATCTTATAAATATGATCACAGTAAATGGAAAAGCCCCCCCCCCCCTTCCAGTTCATACAAAAACAACCTCAAATGCATGAAAGAAAAAAAAAAAAAAAAAAAAAAAAAAAAAAAAAAGAAGAAATAAAGCCCAAGTAGATGAATTTGGAGTCATTTAGCAGTTGGGTGCGATACATGTTCTCCGGTGATTTGATGAGCTAGGTTGTGCAGCATTTAGTTGAGCTGGGTGTGGGTGTGTGGCCCAGCCAGCCAAGCAGTAAATGATGGCGTCGCCGAGGCGTGCTCAGGGGCTTTGGAGCAGCGCTAGAGTCGCTGAGCCAAGCCCAAGGGCTGGGCCAGGGAGGGACTTGCTCCCATCTCTCTCCCCACTACTTCTTTGCTCTGCATCTGAATCCAAACCGGGAGTGAGGTGGTGGTGGTGGGCAAAAAAACCCAAAGGATCCTAGCTTTACATGAATTGAGATGAGAATATCAGTCCTCTCCCCGTGGGATCAGAGAGGAGGAAGATGTCAGCTTCCAAGAGGAGAAGCCAGACTCACAATGGAGTTTTCATCTGGGTTTCATTCAGGGTCAGTGGGTGTTGGGTTCATTTGATGTGAGTTGCACTTTCTAACTAAAATGTGGCAGTTCCTATGGACATGTGCTTGAGACAAAAGAAATTATACATTTTAATCTCAATTGAGCAATATATGTAATGAGGCTTGGTGAGCAGTATCTGGTAATTTATAGTAATCTCTGTTAGTGGTTTACATCCACCTGATTTGTCACCAACTGGTCAGTCTTGTCCATAAGTATTGACAAACATCCTCAAGTGAAAGTTATAAAACTGGCAGGTGTAGGTCAATTAAAACTAAGGCTGCAACTGACGATTATTTTCTAACAGCGTGTTCAGACCAAGTCAGGCACGTGCTGATTAGCTGCAGGGTTGTGCAGCAGTATGGGTATGTTTATTTGTGCTTTAGAACTTAGCCGCCAGAATCAGAAGATAATTTCTCATCTTATTCACCAGCTGTCTCGCTACCAGCGCTTTCTCTCCTCATTCACACTCTAGGTCGCTCGACCACCGCTGTCACCATCTCTCGCTCAAACACAAACCAAACAAAGCTTCTTGGTATTGCTAATTTACTTTGTAGACTGCAAGCCTGCTGGGTACAAGAAATAAACCAGGTGACGTATCATAGTTTGGTCCATGATTTGGATAGCGCCTTGTTTCAGTGGTATTTCAAGCTGACTGTAGACCACTGTGGCCGGATTGGCCACTGCAACGTGATGTCGGGTTGTGTTTCTCCAAAAGTAGATTCGGTTTCATCTTTTCCGCAGCAGGTCGCTGCGTTCCCCCCCCCCCCCTTCTACTTTGTCTGCGGCCCCCACTGCCACAGACTAAACACACCACCCACATTCAAACTGAATGGCAAGACCTGCGTTTATGAGACCAAGGCTGAATTCAGACCAAAAAGATATTAAATTTCATATCACAGAAGACATAAAACCAGCAAATTAACATTTGAGCAGCTGGAGCCAATCAGTTTTGGCATTTTTTTCCCCCCCATTAAAAACTGACCAACTGATCAATTGCCCATCAAATTTGTTGCAGATAAAACAAAGTCTGGATTATTGTGAATTACTGTAATAATTTCAGGCAAGAGAATTATTTAAATATTTTATAGCAGCAGCCTGGGAAGAAGGAAATTTTGTATGACCTACACCTTATGTGAAAAAACATGGTTGTAGATACAGTAGATATTTCCCAGATATTCCAGCTGACCGAATACATGAGACGTTGTGTGATAAATGAGTCTTATGATTAACACATTTGTGGGTTACCTTGGTGCTGGCTACTCCGATCTCAGGCCCGGCGTTGATGTGGACTCCGCAGTCTGTCTCCCTAGAGATGGAGCTGCCCACTGTGTTGGTGATGCCCACAGTCAGAGCTCCTCTCTCTTTACAGTAGCGCAGGGCCATGAGGCTGTCAGCAGTCTCCCCTGGAGGATTAGCACAAATGGAAAAACATAACAGTTTAGGCAACAGTTCTGACAATAAAATTATGATGATTTATTAGTTTGCAAGGAAATGATTTAAAACAGCTTCACAGAAAAACCACATGTATTTTGCAAAAAGTAAATACCACCAAAAAAAAAAAAAACCAATTCCCTCCCGTCACATTCAGAAAACTCCACTGTGCTGTACAAGTTTGACTTAACAATTTGCTAACACCCAAGCTGAGCTCAAGAAAAGAAATCAGTAAGAACCAGAGTGGCTCCCAGGGACGGAAAGTGGAGGACATGGGGGAATGTGCACTAGATCAAGTCCAGATGGCACCGGCGTCCCCACCTGACTGGCTGATAAAGAAGCAGACGTCGTCTCGGAAGACGGGAGTGTTCCTGTCCAGGAAATCGCTGGCCAGTTCCACCATGACAGGCAGCTCGGTTAGCTCCTCCAGGACCTGGCGGGTCTGTGAAAGCAAAAGAGCGCTGCTCAGCATCATTCTGTTAAAACAAGCCAGTCGAGCTCAGAGCAGAGAACACACCAGCACACAAACCTCATACCTGTGTCTACACAATACAAATGTTTTTTTAGTGTGATGGCAATACAGACATGTTTCCATAATGCGCATTTGATCAAAGAAGAAAAAGCAGTTTGTTAGTAATAGTGGCTACTCACTGCCACACCGGCATGGTAGCTGGTGCCGCAGGCAATAAGGATAAGTCGCCGACACCTCTGGATCTCTTTGATGTGGTCCTTCAGTCCACCCAGGATCACTGAAAAAGCAAACCGAACACACAACCCATCATTATTTTCCACGTCATTAACAATCAAACAAAAAAAAAAAGGGAATGCTGAGACAGAAGATTTATTTTAACATGTACGTAGCTCTGTTTAGCTGCCATTTGAGCAAAATGCATAAAGAGGCAGAATAGAAAATAGTGTCCTCATAAGTTGTGTTATTACGCCAATGCTTCACTGAGAAAAATAATTAGACCCAACTCTAACCTGTGTTGTTGTCAAAGTTGATCCTCCCTCTCATGGTGTTGACCACAGACTCTGGCTGCTCAAAGATCTCCTTCTGCATGAAGGCACTGAAGTTGCCTGTGGTGGGAGGATCAGAAAAGAGGGGAACATTTCCAACATTAGAAAAACAATAAAAACCCCCAACTAAATGTCTCTTAAGAACATGGTGATGGACTTTTTATAAAGTGTGAGCACACATGAGGCTGTCTGAGAAGGGTCATGTTGACACACATGAAGTACCTGTAAATGCAAACCACAGCCTCCCAAAGGATTAAGAAAACTCTTTACAATGTTTTAGTTTGTGTTTGTTGCTTTGTCAACATATTCAGAGCCACAGTGCAAATCACAGCTTAAATGAAGGACAACAAAACATGAGACATCAAGGAGATAGTGTTTTTCCATCAATAATAAACCTTGGCACTGAAATATGCGAGCATTTGTCAGCCTGCTTCTGACAGCAATTTGGGTCAAGCAAATTAGGTTATTCAGCAGAAAGGCTCCAGAAACTGAAAGGGAGGAGAGTGGCTGAGTAATGACAGGACCACAAAGGAATGTCAATACCGGCCAAGATCAGTTTACCTCTGCCCTCTGCTGGATCACTGAGGAACAGTCGGTGGGAAAGGAGGAAATACAAAAATTCATACTTACAATTAAATAGTTTTTTGGGTTTGGTTCAAAAAATAAAAAGAGAGAAGCAATTTAAAGCCATCACTTTCGGCTCTGCACACTTGCAATGGGCGATTTAACTACTTTGACATTTCACAAACTAAATGATTAAATCGAGAAAATATTCAGCAGATTAAATAATACTATAATTAGTGAAATAATGATAATGCAGCCATAATCCCCATTAAGGGAGTAGTTTGGTTGGCCTTTTGGGAAATGTGTTATTCGCTTGATTGATGACAGTTAGATAAGCAGATCATTACGTATCCCACGTCTGGACTATAAATATGAAGCTGGAACAAGCAGCCAATTAATTTAGCTTGGCATAAAGACTATCCTGAAGAAATAACCTGGCACACAGCCTCCCTTTAAAAAAAGGCAATTTGTAAATTTTGTGATGAAAAATAGTTTTTGTGCAATTAAAACAACAAGATGTTGTTGCAATGTTATATGAGATTGGAGACACGGAATTTAATCTTCTCATACAACTCGACAACGACAGCTTTATAAAAAGAGACAACTCTGTTCAACTGATGTAAATACTAAATAAAGTTTTTACAATTTAAATTTCAGATCATGTGTCAATCAAAGCAATAAATGCTTCACTGTCTTCCTAAACACAAACTGAAATGTGTGTCACCTCAGGCACAGAGGGGGAAGTGAGGGTCATAGTTCCACAACTGAGATGTCATCTGAATGCTTTCTTAAAACTGATAACTAATCCAGCAGGGTTGTAACTACCTGGATGATGAAAAGAATGGCCTATGGGCTGGTTGTTAAAAAGCCTGTTCAGCTATTTAAGCAGCCAGTCTCCCATTAATACTCACAATAATAACAGGGTTCAGGACAAAATTACAAGGCAGTGTCCCAATGATTTACTTGCAAACAGGGCTTAGAGACATGTATGGTGGGGGTAGACAGAACAAAGGCTGACATACCACCTACCCTTCATGATCTGCTGGAGCTCCATCTGCAGGGTCTGGATGGCGCGGGCTGGATAGTCTCCAGCTGTACGCTTTATCCTGTGGATGGACAGGCGGCCTTCCATCACGGCGGCCACGTCGTCGTCCTCCAGGAAGATCACCCGGTTTGTGTGCTCGATCACAGCGCTGAGAAAGAGACGGACCAAAAAAAAAACGACATCAAAACTTTTGCACTCCACAGATAAAGCGGAGATGCATGGACATGGAGAACCTTAAAGGCGGTGTAGAAAAGGTTGATGCAAAGACACAGGCATCTGCTTACCTTGCATCAGAGGCAAAGTAGTATTCCACAGCCTTCTCATCCACAGGGAACAGACAGGTGTCCTGGTCTGCCCTGGGTAGGGCACTGCAGCCCTTTTTGTCTTTAGCAGCTGAGTAGAAGAAAAGAAAAACTGGGCCTCAGTCACACTTCAGGTGTGGATTAACTTAGACTAAAAACTGAATTTTAAACTTACAGGAGCGGTAGAGCACAGGAATATGATCTGTGGACAGCTTGTGATCACTCCTCACTCCCATCAGCAGGGGACTTCCCCTCCTGCACAGCAACATTTTTTTATGAGTCAACAACAACCAATATCTGTATTAACAACAGTTTGACAGCTTTAGTGAGAGTGTACCTTGTGCCAACTGCCTCTCCAGGGTAGTGGACACTCTTGAAGACCAGGGCAAAAGCTCCCTCCTGCCCGGTGGAAGAAAAAAAAAAAAAAAAAAACATCAGACAGGCTCTTCTATCTGCTATCACTTCAGGAGAAGCATTGTGCATTCACGTGGCCTTACCAGCTGCTGGATCACCCGTTCCACCAGTGTAGAAAAATTGAGGTCGTCACTCTCCCGGTTGTCATACATGTACTTCACCAGCTTGGCGATGGACTCTGTGTCAGTCTCAGATTCAAACTCATAGCCTTTGCTCTCCTGTGGAGATGTGGAGAGAGTGAGTTAGTTCTGCCACCTGTCTGTGATGAAAAAGACATGAAGAATAGATGATAAAAGAAATTTCCTCACCAAGAATTTCCTCAGGTCTTTGTAGTTGGTGATAATTCCATTGTGAATGACAATAAACTCTGCAGACCGAAAGATTGTCATAAACTTTAGATACCGAGATCCCTGCACCCAGGTGAAACTGACTGAGCTGTTGTGGAATATATGGTAAAGTGTTGAGCAAGTTAGCGTTGCATCTTTAACACCACTAACCATTTGTCTTGTCAGATCTGTGTGGATGGCTGTTAACTGGGCTTGGTACACCGTGAGTAGCCCAGCGGGTGTGAGCAATGCCAAGGTGAACATCAAACTCCACGTCCAGGTCGACATCCTGCTGTTCTAGAGGTCAAAAAAACAAAACCAAGCACAGACAATATTAAGTATCCCAACTGTACCACAGTATACAGGATGAGAAATGAACCATTCATTTGTTGCTGATTTATTCTTGTTACATGAACAACTACATCTTAGCTTACTGTGGATCTCCTCATCCAGAGCTTTCACTTTTCCAGAGGTCTTGATCAGTTGGATAGACTTGGCGTTTGACTCCCACTCCTTCCCATTGCCACCATCAATTCCCACTCCTGCCAAAAAAAAAAAAAAATAGGTATTTATTACAGTCGATAAATGACGACAACAACAACAAAAAGAAACTTCGAGACAGAGACTGATCCTTCAATTGTGTTTTGTTGTAGTTGCAGATTTTGTCCACCAAATGGCACTCTGCAACTTCCCTGTTGGCTATACTTGTGTTTGGAATACCACTAATTAGCTGACACAATCAGCCGTACTTTGTTTAAAGTACTTTTCTATTAAAAAATAAAATAAGGTTATTTTTAAACCTTATGTCATGTTATCTTGCTGAGGTCACATAACTACACACGGTATATGTCTAAAAAATCCCATATAAGCTGGGCTATAGTATCATTTTATTGTGAAGCACTTTGTGATTTTTATCTGTGAAAGGTGATATACAAATAAACTTTACTTGTTATCAACTGGTTGAAAAAGAAAAAGTGTGCTACACTTTAAGATCTGTGTGGAATACAAAAGGGACTTAACATAAAGTAAATTTGCTTTATTAGGGGTGCGGTGAATCTACATAATGGTTGTTCAATAATTCGCAGCGAATATCAGTGTTGCTTTTTGTTCCTCACTCATTAGAATAACTAAACAAAACATAAGTGTGACTGATAAGATCAGTCTAATGCTACACTCACTATCAGAAACTTGGTGGCATTATCAGAATGAGTGTCCTACAGGCAGACAGTGAAGGAAAGAGGCCTGAGGGATTTAAAAAAAAAAAAAACACACACACACACACACACACACACACACACAGTGTACTAGTGCTACGAGCCCCCCCCAAGCCAATCTCTCACCGGCTGAGTCATAGCCTCTGTACTCTAGACGTTGCAGTCCTTTGAGGAGGATCTCAAGGATCTCACGGCGAGTTCTTGGCACATGGTAGTTGAGATAGGCAAAGATTCCTGCAGAGTAAAACAAAATGTCAAGATTCAGTTCTGGGTTCTTACTTCAAAGGTCTGCTTAGAAGTGCAACTGAAAGTGAAGGTTGACTGAAATGCCTGTCGGAGAGGTACATCCACATTGTTAGTTAGCGGACGCTCAATGCTTAATGCCGTTTGCAGCCCTGCTGCCTAGTGATTAGGGCTGGGTCATATGGCTGACATCAATATCAAAATATTACTAAGAATAGGCCTATATCTGGATATAATGAAAGAAAAAACAAACAAACAAAAAAACAATAAATAAATCTAAATGTTCTCTAACACACAAAAATATGCTAAAAATCATCCAGTCACAATACAAAAAAACACCAGAAGATGATGTGTGATAATACTGAATTTCTGACCTACACTAATAACATGAACAAATCTGTCAAGGCAGCTGAAACCAAGAAGAACGTAATGCAATTCCTTAAGAAATGAGAAAGACCATTTAGTTACGTCAGCCTCTATTAGGATACTATTTAGGTTTCCACATAAAAACTCTATGGTAGGTCATGTCATAACAACAGATATTGTTTTCTGTCAGGGATGTAAGACCTGTTGAGAGACAAAAGCCTAGAGTGTATCTAGACCTGGTGTCTGTCAAGATAATATCTCCTGCCTAGGGAAAGGGTGGTGAAGGAAGTAACTGTCACAATAACACAAGACATCTAAATATAGATTTTCACTTTTGGTCCAAGATACTTATATTCAAGTATACACAACTGCACATTAAAACTATCATGGGGAAAAAAAAATAAAAAATAAAAGGCTTATCATTTATAAAGTGTTTAGAGCGTCACTCTGTAAAATCAGACTGCCAGTTGTTTGTGTGTATTTACTAAACTGGACTCCATTGAGTAACTCACACTGACAGGAGTGTTTGCTAAAGGAAAGGCATGAAAAACAGCCCTGTTACACAGCTAACCATTGACAGATCAACGCAAATGTAGAGCCAGAGGGCTGCGTGGTTCAACAGAGGATTCATTCAGAAGAGCAGATGGTCGAGGAAGGTAATGAGGGCCAAATTGCAAAGGGAAAGTGTTATAAGCTGGCTAAAAAAATTAAATCACAAGACCTTTGCTTAAGAAATAGGTTTAACAGGAGTAAAAATTGAATCAGAACAAAGTAACATCTTAATCAGTAGATATTTACAGATAAGCATGTGTTTTTGGAATCCCAAATTTTCCAACTAAGGAAGTCTATCTGGCCGACTAGTAAACTAAGTGATTATAGTGACAGTGATGCATTACAACTTATCAGTCACAAGTGTGTGTGAGTGAGTGAGTGAGTGAGAAAAAGGAGTCAGAAATCAGTGGGCACTGACAGATAACATCACTAGCAACTGATCATGACCAAACGCATCATTTTCTAGGTAACGTTACTTTTTCAATAGAAGTTCGACGTTAGTGCAATATGACAGCGATAAACGAGCGTTAACTTACATCCAACCGGGCACTTTTATTCACGCTTTCATTTTAAGCCCTTAAAGACTCCATTCACAACAATGTCTTTAGCATTTAACGCTAGAGTGTTGATGGTTTGTGCTAGTGGAAAGTTACTTCCAGGATGGACATAATGTCACCGCAACCGACGTTAGCAGTCTGGCGTTAGCAGGAAGAGAACCGGACATCATTTTAACGCCACTCACACATGTCGACTTCACATCACACAGCATGTACAGTAAAATTAAACACTGGTTGCTTTATATCTGGCTAACGTTAGCTAACAGCATCAGCAGCGCGCATCTTATATTCGCTAACTGAGGTTAGCCACCCCTAGCTAGCTCATTCAACTGACTTGTACATTTAGCCTAACACAGCGATGCTAACAGGATTTCATATTAGATATTGGTGTTCTGGTAAATAGGGAATAAGACACATGTAGAATTTATTCAATACTCACCACACATGTTTACAGCTTGCCTGTCAGTTACAGCCACTCGGGTAGCTAGGTGCGCCTGTCAGATAAGTTTCACCCCCTTCTGATTTAACTGACTCATAGCCAACCGCCTTCTTCCATGCAGCCTTCTGATTGGCCGAACGAACTGTCCGTCAAGTTGCACCAGGTTGCACCTACCGACGCAGGCACTCCTGACGTGGCATCAGGATGTAGATCCGTGGGCCGCCCATTTCCTAAATCGACGTGACTGCGCATGCATATGCTCTCTGTTAACTGGAAATGAAAGTAAAATCGAGCTAAACAATGCAGCACGATGTTTGCGTTCATTTATAATTTGCTAATAAAATGACAGATGCCTATAAAGCCTCTTTATTGCACGGACATTGCAAGGGTTTTTAGAAATACTATTCCTCCAGCACAACCCACCCACCTTGTAAGAAATTGTAAACCTTTTATTCATGAATTTTCAAATAATTATTTAAATCGTACAGATTATCCCTGTATGTCAAAGCCATCTCTGTGGTGCCAGGCATATAATACTGATAAAGAATACAAAATTGATTTTGTATTCTCTATCAGTATTGTATTCTCTAATAAAAAATCAAAATACATTTGAACAAATTTAAAGTTAAAAAATATCTGATTCTGTTTTGTAATGTCTTACCATAGAATATAAATGCCTCTTCACGTCATTAAAACTCCAAGAAACATTAGGGTAAATGCCTAAATTACAGCCCACCTTAAGTAATATCTCTAAAAACGCTAAACTAGTCTGAGAAGTATTTGTCAAGTATTTCTACATGGAAAATTACAAAAGAAAAGTTTTGTAGTAGTAATAAATAGAAATAATAAAAACAGTGTGATTATGACAGTGATAGCTAGCAGCATGATTTTGTAATATTAAGCATGTAAATGATTCACTCCACATACACAACAAAATACTGTTAGATTATGAGGCACAGCACTCAAAAACTTCAAAAACTTTATTTATATACATACAGTATGTATTTTGGGCTATTGACAAGCAACTGACTCTGAAAAGGTTTATCAATGTGAAATAATAAATACAACTTATTCAGTTCTACAGTCATCCAATGCTATGATTGAGCTCTTCGGTCACAATATTTTAAAATACCTTTATTGTACAGAAAATTGCTACCAGAATAAACAATAACATCTGGATAAACGATGATGGTGATGATGATGGGTTGTCACACACACAGCTGTGCTGTATATCTATGAGCTTCTTTTATTGCGACTCTGGCTTGCATTAGAGCAGGTGGACGGCGGAGGGAGGAATGTGTAAATGCAGTTCTGGTTTCAGTGTAGTTCAAACTTGAACAGCCTCCTCCTCATCCTTCACCTGTGAGAAAATAATAAAATAAGAGTATTCAAGTTGGACAGACCTCACCATGTATATTCTTTAAAGTTTAGAGTTTGGTTGCCCTATTATTTTATGTGTGCTGATTGCAGCTGGCAATTACGAGCACCAATATAAACAGTTATCCAATCAAAAAGAGTACTTTAATATCATTATATTTATATATAGTTTAATTATTCAACAATTGACATCCCAGCCCTTACTGTGAACCAAAACTGAATACAAAATATTGATGAAGTCAGAAAGAAGTGTGCATTGCTGTAACTAAATTAAGCAGCAGGTTTGCAAAGCATCCTTTAGCAGAACAAACCTGCTCCACTGACTCAACTTCGGGGACGTAAAACTGCAGCATGTTTTGGATTCCACTCTTCAAAGTAACAATGGAACTGGGACAACTGGTGCAGGAGCCCTGCAGTTTCAGTTTAACAATGCCATCCTCAAACCCCCGATACAGAACATCACCTCCATCCTCCTGCACTGTAGGCCTGGGGAAGAAGAACATCAGTAAGTGTGGGGAAAAAGGACAGAAAGCCGTGGTAACAGGGGACAGACACTGAGTGCATCTTCACAAGCAGCTACCTTATTCGAGTATCCAGCAGTTCTTTGATCATAGCGACTACTTCGTCATCGTCATCTGATGGTGCTGACAAGCAAAGTGAAAATATTTTTTTAATGCATTTATAAATAGCTTGCCCTACTAGTTCAGTGTCTTACCCTGCCCACCTTGTTCACATCCTTACCTGTATCTGCACTGGGTTTGCTGTCCTCATTAACAACAGGAAGTCCAGAAGAGAAAAAGTCCATAATGGCAGCAAATACATCAGGCTTGATTACTTTCCATTCCATATTTGGATCAGACTAAATGGAGATAGAAATAAAAAAAACTAGTTATTCCTAGAAATGGCATAACAACATGCTACACTATGAGGTACTGTATGTATTTTTACCTTTGATATTGTGATAAAGTCAGGGCCCAGGAACACACCCTTGACTCCATCAATCCTGAACAGCTGTCTGAAGACAACACAGAACATTACTAAAAAGGAGCATTTTAGAATGTTTAAAGTTGTTTTTTTTTAAATGAGGCCATATAAACTAAACCAATAACAGAGATAATGCTTAAAAATGAAAAAAAAAAATTTCAACGCATTGCAATGTGCATTATTTCCAATAAAACTGTTAACACTGACTGATTTAAAGCTCATGTACATGTAAAAGCTCAGACAAGCAACCACAATAACAGAATAAAATCATGCATTGGAACACACATTTATAAGTATTGGATTGGACAGATAGAGGAACATTGTGCTCATCTTAAAAGGACACTGGCTGCAGACTCAAGGACAACCTGAGGAGCACACAGACGTCTTCCTGCTATTATTGTGCTTAACAAGAATTCAAACTGATTTGGTTCTCATGCTACTGGTACGGCAGGCGAATAAATCTTCACAAGCGACTTGCCAAACATAAGTCTAACTAATAATAACAATGGCTGCATTCCATTTAGGTGTGAAATGGTGGAACATAACCATTATCAATATTATTATTTAAACCTGTGCTATATCAAAACGCATCTTGTCAAAAACTATTTATTACTTTATGTTCAGTAACCTGGTATTTCAGAAGTCATATACCTGGCTAAAGGTGAGCAGTAAGCATCACGAGGGCTGGCAAAATTCATAGTTCCTGATTCAAGAACTGTGCGACCAGGCAGAAACTTTAGGCTGTTTGGATTTGGTGTGTCCTGGGTCTGCACAAACATGGTTCTTCCTGGAAAGAGACAAAACATAGAAGACAAGAATGTAATCAGTTATATGGTAGGGGTGTGACGAATTCTTGAGCCACGATTAAAATATTACAAGAGGTTTCGTCAGATTAAAAGCTGTCTCGCAGAGCAAATCAACTCTGCTCAGCTGATGCGACACCGGCGTGTGATGGTTATCAAGTGAACCCGCTCTCTCACTGCAAGTCCACACAGTTGTGACGGAGTGGTAACTAACTGGTAGAGTTGCATTTTAACATCTAAAAATGATGTGTGTGCATTTATGTTAGATTGCTGCATGATCAGAAGTATTGACAGTTAGTTTTGGTTTCACATGCAACATGCAGTCCCAAACTGTGTCATTCAAACATGTTGAAGGGAAATTCACGGAAAATTAGCGTGATGCACAGCAGGGTATAGGGCAGGTAGACTTTAAAAAAATATTATGAATTCTCATTAAATGATGACGTTAGTCTTGTAATATTATGACTTTTTAATGTGCAGAAAGTTTTTAACAGCTATAAGTCCAGGAGTTTATAACTAAATTAAAATAAATGAGTTTATCATTGAAAAGGTGCCACAAATCACATTTAAAGAGGTAACTTCCCACAACAAAAGACTCAAAAGAGGAGGGAGGACTAAATCATGCCTGCATGTGTGCTGACTCAGTAGGGACGACATTACGTGCAAAAAGGATCTACAGGAGAAACATATCTGAGAGCCCTACTGCAATATAGTTATATTTTGAATTCTTACCTGTCACCTGCATATTGTGTTTCCCATTACATAAATAAAAATATTTCCACCATAAATTGGTGCAGAAAAATTCACCAGAATGCAGGAAATTTGTTTAATGTTTAAAATTTTCATATAACTTAGCATAGAAGATTTCTTAAAAATAGTGTTAAAGTCTCGTCTCGATATCGTGAACCCAATCTTGTGTCTCATCTTATCTCATGGAGTAAGTGCCTCGTCACACCCCTACTATATGGTGTTTTCCCCGAGTTAGAGAGCCACAAGGTGGTTGCAGGTATACAAACCAGGAACAACCCAATGGGGGTTTTGTGGCCATCTGTTCAAGACTCCTGTGTTATGTGAAGGCCAGTGTAATCCGGCGCTCTGACATCCACTTCCAGCAAGACTGAGACAAAACACAAGAGATATTCAAAAGGTTACTACAGCAACAATCAGAATATATAGTTCAGTTAGACATATCATTTCCTCCCTCCTACTTGTGGATGTGGCAGTAAGCGATTCAAAGAGGCTGAGTAAGACTAATCTACTAAAGCCCTTTTGTGCACAGCATGTAGTCCATTATCTTATTATAATTCATGACTGCAAGTGATTAATAATACAGATTAGTTTTTATTCTACACCACCTTTATCTGGCAAAATGCAGAATATCAGGATTACTGGTGGTTAACACTGCTACCTCACAACAAGCAATAAAATAAAAGCTACACAGGAGAGTCAACACCTCAATCGTTTCTGGAATTTGTGGCTTGATATTGCCTCACATTGTCTATGAAACAATTGCAATGTCCAGATGCGCACATGGACTCAAGGCTGTAATGTTAGTTGCCTGCTGACAAAGGTCACAAATAAATTTGGACTTGGAGGAAGTGCAACTTATTTTTTCCTTAATTTTGTTGACGTTAACGTTACATCTGTAAAGAATTGCTTAAATATCACGACAATAAAGAGCCATTTTTGTTGAACAATGTCAAAACACCTTTAACAACTAACTGTGATCTAAGGAGTTAAAACAATATCAGACACATTTATCACATCGCGCTGCTCTGAGAAATAAGTTAATAATCTGTCTGCGTCACTCTGCAACTTAGCTACACTTAGCTAGCTAGCTAGCCGCTAATATTTAACCTCAGTCGGACTCTGGTACTTAAGAAGTCGATGCATTCATACAAGCATTAAAAAGCACAATAAAAGGACATCAGGTAAACAGGTAAACTTACGGACGGGAAAGTCTTGCAGAAATACCCAACAACCTGCCGACCTGTCTGTAAGTCGCCATGTTTGTTATTGATACCTAAAAAGAACGGAAGAGGGCTGTGCTATTTGCGGAAGTGACGCACTATTATTGTACGCTACATAAAATCGTCCCTCGACATCTAGCTAGTTACGTTGGACAAGCGCAATTTTGTTAAATCGCTGAACTAAGAAATTGCGTTAAAAAAATGCCGTGTGGCAAAAACTTTAGGAGGAGAAGGGACTCGTCAGACGTGGAGGAGGATGAAACAACTGAAGAAGTCAGGTAAAGTACAACATGAACAAAGATACTAACTTGCTAACGTTAGATTAACGTTATGTCAGCTAACTAAACGTTAGCTTAGCCAACAGCCCGATCAACGTTAAACACGATACCATAACGGATTTTGTCTATTTGGATTTAGTTGTATTTTTAGATAATGCCATTTAATGTGTATGCGTATTTCTTGTTGTTTTTTTTTGTTTGTTTGTTTTTTTAGATCAAAATTAGAAGAGGCTAAAGAGCTTCAGAGTTTGCGGAAACGACAGACCGGAGTCAGGTAACTTGAATGTTAACATTGTGTTAACGTTAGTGTTTCTCAAACGTTAAACACGTTTAAAATCTATAGAATATTATGAGAAACATTTTAGATATAAATTGATTATCATATTTCCCCTTTGTTTAGTGTGACCGCTCTGTTGGTAGGAGAGAAACTGCCACCAGAGGCTGAAATTGATGTAAGTGATCTTTTTGTCTTTGTAGTAATTTGGATTAACCAGAATATGAGTGTTTAATTTACCGTTTGTTTAATGCTTCTCACAGAATGACCCTTTCAAATTGAAGACCGGAGGAGTTATTGACATGAAGAAAGTCAAAGACAGGAATAGGGACATGTAAGTAAATCTCTGAGCGCTTAAGTTATTTGCATGCAGTGTTATTAACACATTGTGTATGTACTAGTATGTCATTACATAACGAAAAATGTGTGTCATCACATGTGACACTGATTTGACCCAAGATGACCTCTGTTTCACATGCAGGACAGAAGAAGAGACTGACCTCAACCTGGGCACCTCCTTTTCTGCTGAAACTAACAGACGAGACGAGGATGCGGACATGTATGTCTGCTTGTTTCACTCTGCAATAGTTCTAGCATATAACATTCGATTGCAATCACCAACACTCATGGATACTCACACACGGTGTTTCATAGAAATATTTTTCATGAATCTATCCTCGCAGGATGAAATACATTGAGACAGAGCTGAAGAAGAAGAAGGGGTTGGTGGAAGCAGAGGAACAGAAAGTTAAGGTGAAGAATGCAGAGGACCACCTGTATGAGCTGCCCGAGAGCATCCGAGTCAATTCTGCCAAGAAGACAGAGGAGATGTTGTCCAATCAGATGCTGAGTGGGATTCCCGAAGTTGACCTTGGCATTGAGTATGTATAAAATATTAATTAATAATTTAGAATCAAGAGTTTTCTTTTAGAGCGGCAGTGATTAAGCGATTGAGTAGTTTTAAACTATTAAATTATGCGCCAACCTTCTTGATAATTAACAGGTTTATTTTCTTTTAAAAATAAGTCAAAATTCTCTCAGCTTCTTAAGTGTGAATATGTTCTGGGTTATTTAATCCTCTCTGACAGTAAACTGAATGTCTTGTGTATAGACCAAACAACCAATTGATTAATCGAGAATATAATCAAAAGATTAATCGACAATGGTAATAGTCTTTCATTGGCAGCCCTATTGGCTTTTTTAAATCTGTGAGAAACGCATTCTGCATTGAGACTAGCTGACAGAAAAGGTGCAAGTGTGTTACTGACTGTGTTGGGGTAGTTACTCAAAAAAGGTAATGGATTACACATTAGTAGTACTTTACTAGATTACTCACTGCTGAAAGTAACTAGTGACACTACTGGTTACATTACTTTTGGATTACTGCGTAACATCACCTGCGATGCACAATAACTGCCAAATAACAAGTTACACCTCATATATGCCCAGATCAACACAAATCCTTATTATAATGAGAACATACACATGATCTCTCTTTTATGTTCTTTAATATTACAAAGCTGACAACAAAGTTGTGAACATCAGCCCAACATTTGTCAAGAGAAGAACAAGGCTACAGTACAGTACTATAATGCTTAAAACATTAATTGGCATTTCATTGGAAAGATTTATTTTTTAAATAATGAATTTCATTACAGTACAACATAACTTAAAATAGGTTGTCCTTCCAATCAGTGCAAATTTTAATTTGTTGAAAATAATATAAAAATAAATAAATAAATGAGACAGTGGCCCTCATCACAATATCAGATGATGGTGAGACTTCAAAGGAAAAACATGTAATGGTAATTTGAACTATGCAATTAACAGACCAAAGCCACACAACAAACTTACTGTAGCTCACTTGCTGAACTATGGCTTTAAAGTAGATTATTCCTCTTACTGGACCTGCTTATCAAAGAAGTGGTTATACCTGATGAGTCTCTCAAATCTTTTGTCAGACAACCTGTTCCTCATCGGAGTCAGAACAAGACTGCCCAGGCTATTGAGCCTCACCACAGGTGTGCTAGAGGGTATCGATGTCCTTTCATGAAACTAATACAATACATCGGTCCCTCGAAAGATTTCTTTAGCAGCTCTGCCATTTCTGCATCCTCATGAATTGCCGCTCAAAAGTGAGGTCGGAAAAGTGTCATGCATAAAAAGGGACGTTTGATTTATTTTTCTCTCCTCCCGTTTCGCGGATAGTTCAAGAACCAGTACGCAAGTAACGCAACGATTTTGTTATTAGTAACTGTAATGTGATTACTGAAGTTATCAACGGTAATGCGTTACATTACTGCGTTACAGACAAAAGTAATTTGATTACAGTAACGCTTTACCCCCAACACTGGTTACTGATTGCCTGTTTCTGTGATTCTCTTTCCCAGTGCAAAGATAAAGAACATTATCTTCACAGAGGAGGCAAAAGCCAAGCTTCTGGCAGAACAGAGGAACAAGAAAAAAGACAACGGCACATCATTTGTACCTACCAACATTGCTGTCAACTACGTCCAACACAACCGCTGTGAGTTCTGCCAGTCTGTGAACATTGGGGTTGAAATAGTGAGAGGATACCAGAAGGTAATGAGAGGTGAAACGGTTGGTTAAATATGTGTATTCGCCTTTTCTTTTCCCCAGTCTATCACGAGGATGTGAATGCACCACAGAGGCACCACAGACACAGAGAAGAGCCCAAAGCAAGGCCACTCCGTGTGGGAGACACTGAGAAACCAGGTCCAGAAAGTAAGACTCCACACAGCCACACACCGCTCCTTATTGTATAGCAGTTCGGTAACACTAGACTGTAGGAAACTGTTATAATCTGTTTGAGCACACCGTAACAGAGAAACATGTGAAACTGTGCTTTTTCCTATGAACTGGTTTGTACAAATAAAACATATAATCTGATTCATACGTTCTTCTTGTTACTCCACAGCGTCATCACCACCCAACTACCGCAAACGTCCAAACAACGAAAAGGCCACGGATGACTACCATTATGAGAAGTTCAAGAAGATGAATAGACGATATTGACCTGGGTGTTTATTTTTTATTTTTACAGAATACTTAAGTGGATGTCGCCAAATTAAGTGAAGCCTCCAAATGATTCATGAAAATAAGAGTACTCCCAAGATAGTGGTGTACTTTGTATAGATTGTAAATAGCTCCCAGTGGTATACTGTACATTCGCTTGTTATGTAAAAGGTGAATTCTATATCCCTGAAGAAATTGTGTGGCTCAGGATTGATAACCAAGGAATTGGTCCAATAAGACCAGAAGCTGTAAAGGCATAAAGGAATAACATGAGATGTGTTGGACTGAGTGGTACACCTGCTCTGCTTTGTGAGGGATGTTGTTTTTTAAGCCCAATGCTATGTCTTGACTTTTTTTGTTGTAGAGTTGTTTTTAGGACTCCATTAAAAAAAAACAAACACAAAAAATCCACAAGCGTTGAGTTGTTCTTTAATGTGACCAGTGCTCAGAGTAAGAAAAAATAAAACATTATAAAATCAGAAGGTACAAAATAAATGTGAGAACTAACATTCGATACATAAGTCCAACATAAAAATATAAAATGTGTACAAGTATTTAAATGCTGCAAATATGCACTAAAATTCATAAAGTTGTCTGCATTTATTTATACTTCAGTATTGTATATACAGTATGAGCCAGTCTATGCATTTTAATATTCATTTTGAAAAGTTATTAAAACTGAGGGGAATGTTACATCTGATACATTTGACAGTCCATCAGTCTTTTGATTCTGGTTCTTCAGGTATATTTTGTTTGGTACAGTTTCTTTATTTTACTTATTTCTTGTAATACCGCTATACAAAAGATATCAAATACAAAAGAAATTGACCAGAACACATTACAGTGGCAGACATAATCAGACACTAGTTCACGATGTGTAACGGAAACTAAATGAGCCAAACCAAACTAAGCACAAGTGTTAAAATCAGTGTCCTCATGGTTTCTCTATAGAGGATGTCCCGTGTCCGTTAAGGTGGTGTTGGAGGTTTGTCTCCTGTGAAGAAGGCCCCTCCACGTCCTCTCGCTCTCCCTGGGTAGAGCTGCAGCTACTGCCTGGGGAGGCCCAGCTGTCTCGTCGGCGGTAGGCCTCACACAGTGGCAGATCAGTGCTGTCCCACTGACTGTAGCTTTGCGGAGCGGAAACCAGTAGGAGGCAAAGAATCAGCGCAGCACAGAAAGAGAGGAGCAGACAAGAGCGGCAGGTCAGAATAAGCACATTCATACACAGACGTGCACATGAGGGCACACATACAATGGAAGCATGGAGGTTATGTAGAAGCACTGGAAACTGGATCCATGCATAACACTGTTTAGTTTAGTTTTAGTCTACATACTGTAATCAGAGGTGAGGCTTGTTAACTGTTTGTTTTTAAGTTCAGCAAAAAGGTGTGATTAGTTGCTGAAGGAGGAGAAAGCAGAGCGAGTGCTGCGAGGTAAAGGAAGGCCCACACCCAGCTTGCTCCAACAGGACCGATACTTACTCACAGATAAAACAAACAAGACAAACTACTACAGTGTTTTGTCTCTACTTTATTTCTTAATCATTCTGGATCTACTGGAACAGCTGGCACAAACTTGTACACATGTAAAACCACATCACGTGTGCTAGAAAGACGTGCAGGGTTACAGCTTGAGTCACGTGTGTTCATAAGGACGGAATCAGTTAAAAAATAACCTAATTGCTTTGACAGAAAACGTCTACTTGAGAAACTCTTGAGTAGCTTCTGATTTGACCTCGAATAAAGAACAAACAGTTGTGCCTGATTTGACAGTGTATACCAAACATTCATCCATAGTTCATCCTTAAAATCTACCATATTAGGTCATCACCATTACATTTATGAGTTAAACATTACACATAAATAATCTTAAATGAATTACATATTTTAAAATCTATATTATTTTATAGTTTTAGTTCTTTCAAAGTGTAATTCTTCTAAAGGGAGTTGACTTTCTTCACAAAGCTCTGTGTTGCTACACCCAGAAGCCCTTTCACAACCATCCATAGATAAAACACTAAGTGTTTTAGATGCATGGATTTTAATGAACTCTGATCATACCTTTGAATTAAAACATGTTAGTTGTAAATGAACCAGGAGGAAAGGCCTTGTTATTTACGTACCACTAAAACATGCTCCTGTGTGCCCTGACAGTATTTGTTAAAACCCTTCTCAAGCCTTTTGGGACGCTGCAGACCAGGAAACTGAAAGTCTGATCACCATTTAGAAATAAACCCAGCTGTCCTGAATTATATGAATCCTTGTCTCAACAAAAAATAACAACAATTCTGGATGTCAAACAGCATCGAACGGCCAAAAACACACGTTAAACTGTCGCAGTTCAAGAGCTGGACACATTGATGCTGCCTATATTCAGTTGCATACCCCTTTAATGCTGAAGTCTTCTCTAAATTACGACACGTCATAGAGCAGGAAAACAAATAAAAATGTAAATCAATGATCAATAATGTATCACAACAACCCTCTGCAATGATTTGTGTTGATGAATGGTGCCGTTTGGATGTGACGAAGAGATAATTCAACCCAAAAAAGTTTCATGTTTAGATGTTGGGTCTCTGCAGAGAATGGTAAAAGTGAGACGACGGTACACTGTGCTGGGCATGGGACAACAGTGGGACAGTGGGATGGGGGCACGTATGAGCCTACTTGTACCTGGAGGAGTAATATTCTTCCTCTAGCTCATACAGGTCGATGGCGATCTCATCACGGAGCGAGGTGAGCTTCTTGTCACACTCGTCCTGCAGCAAGCGGAGCTGCTGGTTTTGGAGGGTGATGGCGTCGTTCACAGAGGGAAAGTCGTTCAGTATCAGGAACTGCTTCAGATCGGACACCAGCTTCATCAGGGACTCACCAGCTCGTACCTGATACAACACAGAAGAGGGGTTTGAAAATCAATCACTATGTTTTTTTCTGTATGTGGACTGAAGACACTTATCTGCTAAATCCTACAGGTCCATAAACAGTCACAGTGATTGTGATGCATTTCACTTTATATTCAAGCTCTGAACCCCACAGTCCAACCAGTTGGTCAGCAAGTACAAATGAATACTGCGCAGTCACACTTAACTCAAACCAAGATAACTTCATTTTATAATCTAGTGGAGGACTGGGGTGAAATGTTGGCTGTGAGGAATCGTGTGTTCTTTCTTCTGAATGTATTTACTTCAGAAAGTAGCAAGACAGTAGAATCAGTGTATGCCTACACGTTTACTGTGATTTGTTTAAAGTAACGTGATAATGTAAAATTCCACTCAAGGCTAAGTTACGCTGGTTTGAGAGCAGCCTGTCCTCCTCCTCCTCCTCCTCCTCCTCTCCTAACTAAATACACTTCAACACTTCAGCTCACACCTCAGTATGTTGTATGTTCTGGACAACTGTGCTTACACTTACAATGTTGGCTGCTCTTACGTGCATCTCATAATGGTCCTGCTCTGCTTGAGTTGCTCGGGCCACCTGTGTCTCATCCTCTATCTGGAGAAAGCAAACAGTGTGAGAATAATACATGCTTTATATACTCGTATGTTTGGAGGGCAAAGTTGAGAGAGAGAAAGAGAGAGGAAAGGACAGGAAATTATGCCAACAAGTCCTGTATTTAACTAGTTCCATCTTATCTAACCAGTAAGAAGCATTTACGTTATGCTGTAATATTACTTGACTTTCCTGCTTTCCCACAGAAGTAACAAACATAACACATGGGAAGGAGCCGCGAAAGTGGTAGAACAACTGAGAAACGAAGAGAGGGCGGTCTATCTAACGTACCTTTGCTGTTTTGATAATTTCTGTGAAATTGTCCAGGATGGACCTGATGTCATCTTTCAGTCTCTTGTTGTAGTTCTGCAGCAGCGTCTCTTTGCTTTGAGGGAGCACTCTCTGAGTAGCCATCGTGCTCAGGAAAAGGACAACACAGGGTACGTTACCTGTTCACACTGAGTTAAAACACAGAAGTCTATTCAGCTGATGAGGTTTACCAAAGCAGAAGAATACGTTATGTCACGAGCGTGCAAATGAGTTAACTTAGCTAACAATGAAACCGCGCGTGATTTTCATAACAGAAAGGGAAGGCAAAAACGTGCACCTATGTGTTTTCATATCTGTACTACTGCACAAGTATATATTACTACAGATTCTCTAGTGATTATCACTTACTTTGTCTTACCGCATACTTCGTAAACAACGTTACTGTATAAACGATATCCACTAATGCCTTTGCGCTTCTTCTTCTTGTTTAATGGCGGATAACATCCGGTGTGTCTGTATATTACCGCCCTCCAGCGGAGTGTCCACACTGCAAAACGGTGAGACACATAAAGGTCGTGTTTATATTTGGTATGGTTTTATCCTTATCCTCTTTAATACCTTTTTGTGAGATATATAGAAATCATATATAGAAGTAATTTTTAGATATAGTTACAATTTTTGATCTCATTGTAGCATAAACCAAAGCACAAACTACTTAAATAGTATGAAACGTATTATCAGTTTAAGTTCTCATTATGTAAGAAAATGCTCTGTTAATGCCTTATATTACAATATTTGATCATTATTCTTGATTGCATTAACATATAAGCAGCTTTGAAGTGTGTAGTCGGTTGAAATGAAGCTATTAACAACTGTATAAACATGCTTTATTATGTATGTAAAATCTAAATCTCATCGCAAAGCGTAGTAAATATCTTTCAGAAACACGTAGTGGAGTGAAAAGTAGTGGCAAAGTTAATGGAAAAGTTCCTCAAACTGTAAAATAGGGGAGACCAGGTATGGTTGTAACATGGGGAGAGCCAGATAAGATAGGAGTTAAGTGATCATAACAGTATTTACCTACTTCCTCCCCAATCAGGCATGGCGGTTCTCAAGTCTGGAAAGTAAATTTTCTGACCAAGACTATATTTTGTTTAGTATCTATACTATTGCAGATAAAATTGTTTGACTTATATTAGATTGAAATGTAGTTTATTAGGCAACATGTGATGCATTTTTTCCTTTCTAATTTCAAACCACTATCACATGTTGGTGTGTGTATCGGCACTCGACCTTTTGCATACTCCGTCCCCGCCGGTGGACAGGGCAGAAAAATGTATGGCCGGCTTGTGAGAAATTCCAGTGCGCCAAAGAGTAAAATATAGAAATGCTTGTTCTGTGTACCGATGAGTACCGGCCCACTTCAAGCACTGACTGTGACTCTGATTAAGAATATACACACATTGACAAACACAGACACACACCTCTTTTAGTTAGACCTAATTAGGTACATTTTAGTAGTATTTATTGTTAAGTAAGTTTATTCTATAAGCTAGATACATTTACATACAAATACATGTGCGTGAGTCATCAGACATAATCTGTTACAGTGAGAGAGAAACGTTCTTTTATTTCACTGTAATTGTTTTTGAAGCATATCATATAGTGTGACATCCATTTTTGCTTCTTTTGTCTTTGTTAAACTTACCCCAGCGTGTGTTACAACTTACCTCGGTAGTGGGGTAGGTTGTAACCAGGGAACACATTGCATTTGACATCAACTCACAAGGTCTGTGATATTCTTGTAGAGGATTAAATTGGTGCCATTTGTAGTGAACAAATGTGGGTACTTTTTATAAAAGTTTGAGAACTCTAGCTACAAAATTCAGTGAGTTATAGTTGCTGAAGCAAAAAGTGTTACAACCAAACCCGGTCTCCCCTACAGTACTTCCACAACAATATTTCAGTGATGCTAAATAACTGCAAAATGGTACAAAATTAGATTTTAATTTATTTAATAGTTTTTTTTATGACTTACAACAGAGTTTTCAAAGGCAGAGTGTGCAGCATAAGTATTTCGAGTGCTTTTTTTGTCCAACATCATCAGTCCTCCAAAGAATTTCTATACAACACTGGTGGAAATACATTTTACAGCTGTGTTACAATCAAAACACATTCTTAGGGAATCTTGACTCTGTGTCAGTGACTAAGTGCAACCTTCATTTATACAAGTTGGGTGAGAAAAGTGAGCATTTTATATATATATATATATATATATATATATATATAAAAACAAGAACAGAAAGATGAGGATTTTACATTGCAACAGAGGAATACATGAATTAAACTTTGGATTGCAACAGGTTGGATCCCCATTCTTAAAAGTGCCATGGTGGGAACCACAAAGTGTTCCATGACAAGCACGACGACAATAAAATATTCCCTAATGGCGATGGAAATAAACTCAAAAGGAATGTCATCAGTCAGTCAACATTCAAGATCTCACTTTCAAGATAGTACGATTACAATCCCTGACTGGAACTGCGAAGCATAAGTGTTGTAGACATTTGTGTGACTGCAGGAAAGCATTATTTTAAAAGTTGCAGTTAAGGTTTTCACTTTAGTTATTTGTAAGTGTGAGTCACAGTTAGTACACATTTGGAGTTCATAGAGATGTCTACGATATAGGTGCATTACAGAGCTGAATGAACATCTTGATGCATCAGAGTGCAGACACCAAAAGGAAAATTGTACATGATTGTACACAAGTATTTGGTGGTTAATGTAAGTGCACCAAAATGATGTTAATGCAGCAGTTTCTTTTTAGGAGGGTACAAAAGGCAAAAGTGATTTATGCTGTTTGATGTTGTACTGTAGCAGAGGACTACAGCGAGAGTGTAAGGCTTCTGAGATATCTTGTGAAGTATGGAGAAACAGAAAAGTGTCTCTTCTACATTTATATAACATAGGAACTATTATAATGTATTTTCTATGCCTAACATTTATATATGGTTCGTACGTTGCGTTGGAACAAACACTGATATTCTATTTTCATCAGACAGGACAGTGGCCACAAATATAATACACATGACAAAAATGCAAACATTTTCAGAACCAAACAGTTACATTTCATATCAACAAATGTTATCTTTGAAATGTCAATGCATCATTATCCAGCATCAGCTTCAAAACAAACTGTCAAGCATAAAGGACCCAAAACTTTTGACTTTGATTATGTAACTGTAAGGCCGTTTACAAATTTTGGATACAGATAAATTCCTCTGAAACATCTCGTCACAAAAATCACGCAAAAGTGTTGAGAGATTGAGGATGTGTTTCACTTGCTCCTTGTTCTATACAGTGTTTTTTCCTCTTCCACGCTTCTGTGAAGTTATGATCTTGTGATTCAAGCTGAATCCGCCCTTTTTGAGAACTAATACAATGGAGGGATGAGGCGTTATCAGATCATATTTTCACAGCAAAGCTCAAATATACAGAAAACTAAACTGCCACAGCTACAGACCACCTACAAACTCCCTCAGCGTGTGGTATTGTAGTGCTGACACAAAAAGAAACTGAGGTAGGCAAGAAAACAATCAAATGCTTGACCACCATATTGTCTTTGTGTAGATGTACGTACCAAAAAGATTAACGACGATTCAAAAGGATGTGACAATAAAAAGCGACTAGCAGTAGGAGAATGTTGTCAGTGTTCTTACTCTAATGGATTCATTCAAGTGTAAAGATGATGCGCTATCAGAACTAATTGGAGCCAGTTCAGAATGAGATCCATGCAGGCCTGCAGTCCAGCTGCGGCGCTGGTGACAGCATGCAGTATGCCTGTTATAGTTTGCATAATTTAGAGTGCGTTCAGGGCTTTTCTTGCGGTGCCTTGAGGTGAAAGGGTGCAGAGACGAAAGGGTCTACAGCGCTCACTTCTGGGGTCCAGGAGTGAAGAGGTCCAACAGGGACTGATGCCACAGAGGCTTGCCTGGTCACATTAGACACTACTCTGTGAGATGCTACTGGCTGCTGGGGCACGGGTCCCTCAAAGTGTCGGGAATATTTGGCCAGAGCTTGGGGACGGAACGGTTGTTGGGCAACTTGACCCAACGCACCTTGGTCGGAGGTTACAGCATGAACCCCAGCTGCGTGAGGAAATGAGGTCTTGGGCTGAGCACCTGCAGCCTCCTTTCTTTTTCCAAAGGGAGCCTGAGAGAATACATCGAGCTGCTGCTGAGCTGAAAGGAGAGCATGCGGAAATGGAGCATTTGCAAACACGTCGCCCACGTCTTCTTGCCCAATCCGAAAAGGGGCTTTTGCGAAAACATCCACAGCAACTTCTGCCCCCTTCGCTGGCTCATGTACATGCTGATGTACATACTGGGAATGATTGTGAGCAAAGGTGCTTGGAGTAAGTTGATGGAAGGTAGTAGATGGTTGTGTTGGTGCTGCGCTGGAGTGTGGTGATGAGTGGAGGGCTAACTGAGGTCCTTGTTCTTCTTCATCCTCAGAGTCCAGCAGCAGAGGTCTGGAGCCGCTGCAGTCATGGGCATCTACATGACTCTCATTGGCTCCCTCATCCTGCTGCTCTACCATATGAGCTTCCTTTTCCTCATCTTCGTCGCTGGAGTGCACACACCCCTCGTTTGTTTGAGGATCTCCCATTGGAGGTTCAGACTCTTGTCCCTCAGCAAGCACAGAGTAGCCATTACTCTCCCCTTGCATATCTGTGTTAGAGAGCAGAGATAGAGGAAACCATATCAGAGGCAAACAAAAACATTTGACAGTATAAATATTGTAACATGAAACTTTACCATCTGAGGTCCAGGCGCCCATTTATCTACCAGACCATCACACCTCAGTCACAAACATGACATACTATATGATCGATGGATCATCTGTAACCACTGAAGAATCAACGATAACGACCCAACAGTGAGAAACCAGCACAAGACTTACAACAATACAGACACATTCTACTCTGAACAAGTCACATAATACAGACAGATGACTAGCCAGCTCTACCGGTACAACATCAAATAACCTTGTTTCCACAAATTAGTTTCAGCAGAGCTGCAGCATCCTCAACCTCCAAAAACAGTGCCTCGTGTTAGGGGAAACAGTCACAGCAGTTATGCTTTTAGTAAGAATTAATTGTGTAGAGGGAGCTCAGAGGGAGTCAGTAGGTCTGTGGAAACAAGGACAAAGAGCCTTCACAGAAAAATTAGAGGTAATTAGGTATAGACAGGTTTGCACAGATGAGCACAGACAGATCAGTCTTACCTCAGCAGAGTAGACAGCAGCTGTTAACTGGCAGTTCTTGGGGAGATGTTAGTTGCAGCCATTAGAGGAAAACAGCAGTGTTTGTTTTGTTTTACATCTTGGGTAATGTCCTTCATCACGTATCTGTTTTAAACTATCCACAGCCCATTTCACATTGTTGCACTCCAGAGTTAATCAAACTGAACAATGGCCTACAGATCATCAGAGACTGCTCACGTAATCATGTGAAACAACAGCTATCAATTCCTCATTATACAGTTTAGTCTATTTGTGGTACAAGCCCTTTATCAAGGTCCCTGGCCTGGAATCACACCAGCAGTGAACAGTAACATGATTTTAAAACACATGTCTACCAACATCTAGGAACTACTGAGACATAACAAGGTGAGACAAAAGGAATAGACAGGGAAACCCAGAAAACACTGGAATAGTCCTTTAAAGCTTGTAAGGACAACTGTACAGACAGACAAGTGTCTGCTGATGCTTGCACCAAGTGGTACAAACGTATTTCTATAGTGTAAGGCAATCGCTAAATAATACTGAAATTTGAGCAGATACCATCAAGTTACATCAGAGTGTCTGTAATCTAATTTTGTTCCCAGAAGGAAAAAACTCTGCTAATTAAAACAATGAAAACGGAAGAGCCAATCTTCAGACTGTCAATAAAGTCAGATGGCTCTTTTGCCCTTCCGAGTAAAAATCAAATAATATGACCCATTCACATTAATGACTTTTATTCAGTGTCTCTCTTTTTGAACCTTAATTCATAAAAATAGAAGTACACACTCCACAATAGTCCTGCTTTGACATATGGACATTTGCCAAATCATGTCAAACATTTTGATGTAATCAAAGTCATTTTTATACTTGCCACCATATCAACCCAACAACAAGTACACTGGTTTCACATGGCAACACAGGTAAAACTCTACGGCCAAGGCTATAACTCTACAGGATACAGCACTGTAGTGTCTGATAAGAACATGAAGCATTATTGTAGGATTGCATAGATTAGCCACAAAAATGCAAATGACTTAACTGAACTATGAGATGTAAAGAAAAAAGCATATTTTTATAACCATGCTAATTCTTACAGTATTGTTGATGTCTATGACCTTTACAATATGTCATACTGGAGGGAGGAGGAGAAGAAGTGTACCGTTTATTGTTTTGTATATACATATCTAAGGTGACATTTATAAAAAGAGACTAATGCCTATACGCAATCCACCTTCCTTGGTTAGAGAAAAGCCTGAATGAAAGGTAATACTTGGTGGGATTTTGAGATCAAAGATGTAATGCAAAGTCAGTTGTGTTTTTCAAGTCACAAAAGCCTTTCTTATGATCATCAGCCTAATGAAATAACAGCTATCATAGGTGAGAGGTGCTACAGAGATATCAGGAAATAAATTCCGTCATTAGCTCTGTTTTGCTGCCTGTTAAATACAAATCTATCTCAGTCAACTTACAAGTACCAGTATTATGTAAAGAACCGCGGTTGAGAAAAAAAAAATACTACCAAATCAGGTAAGTCATAAGCACTTTGTTTCATTAATTGATGACGACGCCTAAAAACAAAAGCACGAGCTGAATGCTTGACGTGAATGGAGAGAAAAGACAGAGGGACTTTGGACAGAGGAAAGGGTGAACATCTTTGCACTCTTAAATACAGCTTCATATTTAAATATTTTTTAAATCTATATATCATTATACATTTTACATATTTCATAATGGTTGCAGTTTATACATTCATTCTAAAGCATTATCAATAAATTGCCACATGTATTCATACCATGATAGATGAAATGCCTTTAAATATTACACACACACACACACACAACAAAATCTACTTTTACCAGTGCTAATGAGAAAATAAATGTATAGTGATTTTATGTACATATAAAGGAGTCACATTGGCCAAGTGACCTCTACATATCTGGTAAGAAAAGGTTGGCTAGATAAGACAGGGAGTACGTCAATGGGAGAGGGAGGTTTTCATTTAAAGCTTATTTGTTAGCACAAAACCTACACAAAATAACACAATGAAATCTACATTGTACCTCCCTCTCTATAACAGTGGTATGCTGCTAAAAATCTGCTCATCTTCACTGACCCTGAAAGCAGACAGACACACGCCAAACACAGCAAAATAATAAAGACTGTCCTTTTAGCTTTGGCATGGCTACAGGTCAAATTATTTGATTCCCTTTCGTTTCCGCTGTGCTTATCTTGACAATGAGTCAAATACATGACCCTACACAGAAACACATGTAATTATAAAATGCACACATAATATTAATGGTCTTATAAAGTGTTGTAGATAATGCTGCCAGTGAAAGCATCCTGCCATGGTAATGGAGCTGAATTAATCACCCATGTTAACACTGACTTCACCAGATTCAGGATTTTGACATCACCACAAGCGACTGATTTACAGGTGTAGTTTTAGGAGGAATAACACCCTGCGTGGTGACAATATACAGTTATGCTGAAGCTACGGCTTTTCCTACATTACATCCTACTACATTAGCTTAGATAAATAGCTGTAAAAACATGGCCACTGGTCTATATGGGAACAGAGCACAGAATTAAATTGATTTGACTTCCTAAGGTGGCGCAGACTGTCTCCTTTCCCAGTACAGTAAACCACAACAGTTTAAGGACTCTGTAAAAACTGCCCAAAGCTGAAGTTTTCTTCTTTACAAACTGGTTCAATCAGTGCAAACAGCTCTCAGGGGTTTCCTCCAGGGTGCGTCTTTGTTTGGTCAATAGTTTAGTTCAAAGTGTTCACAGGAAACATTATCCTGGAGGTCAAAAGCATTTTGACTCCTCACACTTTAGTCAGACCCCTGACACAAATGAGCATGCCTGAAGGTGGCGTGTTTAAATAAAGCTTCAACCCTGAACAAGTACACAGAGTGAACACGATGCAGCTGTGATCAAGCAGAAACGTGCGTACGATGGAAGGCGACCACCATGGCAGTGCACTCAATGACGGATATTAATGCAAGTATGAGGAAAGCATGAGGAAGACCATGACGTAGCCGGGACAGAAGCAGACGATATGCTCAGCCATTAATGAAAAGGTTTTTACCAGCGTGGGAATGTCAACGGCCAGCAGATTTATATGAAACCAGCTTATCAGGCAACTAGAGATGGAGTTGAGGCCAAGGAGGCACATAAAAAGAAAGATTCCACTGCACCAATCTATGCTGGCTCCTCCATTTAACTTCAAAAGGTGCTACATTAAGTGCCTCTGCTTCCCCATCTCTATCCCCCCACCCTCCCTTCCCTTTGTTAGGATTGCACACTGCCCCTTCGACCTCTCCCACCCCCTCTAGAGGTCGATGAGCTGATCCACCAGCAGAAGGGAGCGGGCCAAGTTGGGGATGTTGGACTCTGAACTGCCACTGTTGCTGCGCGAGTGACCACCTGAAACGTGGCAGAAAGAGAGAGAGACAGAGAAAGAGATGGACATGGAAGAGCCGAGGGAGATCGTGAAAAAAAAAACAGGCAAAAAAGAATAAGTAACAGCAACAGAGATTGTATGGAGAAATTAAGAGCGAGAATTTGATGGAGATTAAGGGAAAATGATGGTACAGCAGAGAGATGCATGAACGGGGGGCAGAAAGAGAAAGAGAAACAGGCAGAGAGTGAGCTGGGATAATCTTTATACAGCTGCATCATTACAGGGGAAGAGTAAGGGAATGTACAGTGGGGGAAAAAAGTATTTGACCCCTTGCTGATTTTGCAGGTTTGCCCACTTACAAAGAATGCAACAATCTACAATTTTAATCATATGTACATTCTAACAGTGAAAGACAGAATCCCAAAGAAAATTCCAGAAAATCACATCATATGAATTTATTAAAATTGATAACCATCTGATGAGGAAAAACAAGTATTTGACCCCCTACCAAACAGCAAGTATTCTGGCTCCTACAAGCCAGTTAGTCTTTCTTTAAGACACAGCCCCAATCCCAACCAATTATCTACATCAAATACACCTGCCTCACCTCGTTACCTGTATAAAAGACACCTGTCAACACCCAAACAACCAGCATCCAACATCACCACCATGGGCAAGACCAAAGAGCTTTCTACGGACATCAGGGACAAGCTTGTTGATCTGCACAAG
>NC_060170.1:27907314-27964560 GCF_021292245.1 Micropterus dolomieu
AGGTTCTGGAGTGGCCTAGCCAGTCTCCAGACCTGAATCCAATTGAAAATCTTTGGAGGGAGCTTAAAATTCGAGTTGCCAGGCGACAACCTCGGAACCTGAATGATTTGGAGGCTGTCTGCAGGGAGGAGTGGGCCAACATCCCTGCCGAAATGTGCACAAACCTTGTCACCAACTATAAAAACCGTTTGACATCTGTGCTGGCCAATAATGGCTTTTCTACAAAATATTAACATGCTGTTTGTCCAGGGGGTCAAATACTTGTTTTTCCTCATCAGATGGTTATCAATTTTAATAAATTCATATGATGTGATTTTCTGGAATTTTCTTTGGGATTCTGTCTTTCACTGTTAAAATGTACATATGATTAAAATTATAGATCGTTGCATTCTTTGTAAGTGGGCAAACCTGCAAAATCAGCAAGGGGTCAAATACTTATTTCCCCCACTGTAACTTTAACATGAGGAGATTTTCAAGATAAACTACAAAGAGCCAAACACCTGCAAGGCGAAGATAACTGGCTGTGTAACATTAGAAACAAAAGAGGGAAAGATGTCTAATGTGAGAGCTTGATGGGATAAAAAGCCTTAATGTGACAAGCACACCCATACAAAACTACTCACATCAGTAGTCACAGGAAACAGCTGGTAACTGAATTAGGGGCTAAGTCATTCATCTTTTTGGCTCATATTCTGTGCTTCAGCAGGTGTGAGTGCTCATCTCGGGATTCTGTTAACCTTACCTTGATTTGAGTTTTTGGAGATGAGCACAGGAATAGGGTCAAACTCGTCGTCATTGCCCTTCTCCCCACACGACATGAGGAAAGCAGAGTCTGCGGTGAAGGAAGAGGAAGTGAAGGAATGATGGAGGGGGGGGGAAAGTTAACTCAGCGAAAGAAAAGAGCAAAAAGAAAGGAGGATGCAAGTAGATTAAAAATAGATGGAGTCAGGGCAGTCACAGTATTTAAAAGCCATGCATTTTAGGTGGCTTTTGGCTCATCTACAAATGAGTCAAGGGTCTGTGAAGCGGTCATTCAGTGCATCTAATTCAATTTCTATATCACGTGTCAATTTTGTTTTCTGTTTGAACTGGCCCTCCTGTTTGTGGAAGGATCTGTAGTCTGTGATGGTTTCATGGGCCTAGACACCCAGCAGACATGAAGCCAGCTGAGGGGTGCTGCAAAGGGGAGGTCTTACCAGAAGCAGTCTGGCCAGGCGGCAGCTCCTCCAGACAGGATCCAGAGCCGGAGCCCGGAGGAGCAGAGGAGCAGGTGGAGGAGGAAGAGGAAGGGAGACCAGAAACAGACTGGCTTCCATGAGGAGAAGTATGAGATAACAGATCGCAACCCAGGAGAGAGTCCTCTCCAGTGAGAGAGTCTGAGACAAGATGAAGCAAAGCCAGAGGGACAAGGGGTTACAGCTAAAATACGATTGTTAGCTTAAGGAGCTGAGGAAAATGCATTTGGTTAATAAGACAGTTCACTGTTTTATCTCTGGAAGCATACAATCATCAGCTTCAAAAGGAAACTCTTGGTGGAAATTGCATTTAAAACGTACACCAAAGTTAGGGGCAGGAGCTACAATAACAAAACCTACACGTTTCATAATATTACAGAACGATGTAGACTGTGGGTGGATTTTAGGCAAAATAAGCATCGATGATGAAAAATGTGTTACTATTTCTCATTGAATAGGCTGCTTCACACCCTAGAATACCTCAGGGTCATGGTACACCTCACTGCTCTACACTACAGCAACTGTTCCAGTTACTAAAGTTAGCTGTCAGAAAGAGCAACAGGCCGAAATGATGTAGCTGTTTTGTCAGTGATAAATCTGTTTGTGAATGCAGTTGTAAAAATCCCTCAAAAAAAATAAAATAAATAAATAACTCAAGATAATATCAACAGGTGACAACGGGATCATGACCACAGCTAGAAACAATTATTCCTTGTTGAAAGAGCTGCAAAGAACGAGGGTAAGATTTCCTATTCTGTGGTCCAGGATGCTAACCTGGCATGCTGGCAGGGATGAGCTCTGGCTGGCCTGAATGTCGCTGGGCCTGGGGGGCTTCCAAACCAGGAATCAGTGAATCCACACACACATCTGCCTTTGCTACATGGAGAAGAGCAAGTGGGAAAAGGGGTAATACAAAGAGATCAGTATTAGCAAAAATTGCCTTAGTAGGGATAACATTGATGAAGACCTTCTTTACTCTTTCCCCCAGTGGGCCTTTCTGACTTCATGATGATGTGAGTGAAAGAGGAGAAGGAAGGCAAGGAAGACACATGCAGAGCAGACGGGGAATTTTAGGGCAAGGCAGGGGACAAAAACAGAGCTAGTACCATTGGTGGAGCTCTCTGCAGAACTACTGAAGGGGTCAGCCAGGGTTAAGAGGTCGGGGAGCAGCAGAGAATTTTCAGGGGACTTCAGTCCCTCAATCAGCTTCTCTGTGAGCAAGCCAGGGAGTGACGATGGAGAGAGGTAATGGACAGATGGGCAAGAGAGAAAAACAGGCGATGAGGGAGGATTTTGCATACAAATCCAAATAAGGAACAGAAAAATTGAAGTGAGAGGAAACTAGCATGGGGGAAAATATTAAATCCGGACAAAATAAACAAGCATAATTACAGTTGGGTAAAATTTATAATATGGTAGATATCAAGTTGCTGAAATTTGTTTTGGGACAAAATATTTTTAGAAAAACACATGAAAAGATGATGACTGCACTGTGTGAACATTTCAAGGTAATTTTACATAAAAATGACACGAACATCAGGTGACTTGCAACGTCAATGAAACCATAATAAAATCCTAAAATTATTGTATGATTTGTTAGTTTCTTTAGTTCTGCCCACCACAACCACACACTCCAAAACCAGTAAGATGAGTAATACATCACATTTAAAAGGACAAAACTCTGCATTATCCTTTACCAGTAAAATTATATTAAACAGTTACTGCAGAAAACATTGAGAATTATTCAAGCTCTTGAAGTACAAACTACAACACCAAACATTTTACCATATAAAACGAGCCACAGCAATCACTGAGTTTCTTCACAGTGCTCATAGACTGCCCCAATGTCACTGTCCACATGTCAACCCTCTTACAATGCAGACAAATCTTTGTTAAGTTGGCTTTACCAGAAGCTTTACCATATAAAACGTTATTTTCTTTCAATGATGCACCTTTATTATTATAAAAAAGTACTGATTTGATTAAGCTAAAATACAGTCCATGCATGAAACAATAAACTACAAACTCTTCACTGCAGCTCATACTTACTGGAAACTGTTATGGGGCAAAATGGGGTCTTAGACAAGGAATGTGTTGGCTAGAAAATGGCACAGCAGATGTGACCTTTTGCCTCCTTCACTATAGGAGAGAGGCCAAAGCTGATGAGAAGCTTTTTATAAATCCCAAAAAGCTCATTTTTACAGTAAAGTCAATACAGAACATATGTAATATTAAAAATGATACACAGTACGCTGTAACAAGGATGCTGCTCAGCCGGGGCTCTCTGCTCTATCAGCAGAAGTCTGACTGTGTTTGCTTGTGTGCATCCTATTTGACTGAGCAATTCAGAGAGACTGAAAGAGACAGCTTAGGGTGGGTGGAGAAGATTAACCACACCCTGATTATGTAATAGCCTCAACATTTTTATCCTTTCATTCCAGGCAACTACACAAAGGA
The DNA here is from genome assembly GCF_021292245.1 of Micropterus dolomieu. Classification (NCBI taxonomy): domain Eukaryota; kingdom Metazoa; phylum Chordata; class Actinopteri; order Centrarchiformes; family Centrarchidae; genus Micropterus; species Micropterus dolomieu. Next base: position 27,911,007 of record NC_060170.1, read on the forward strand.
GGTTGCACAGCTAAGCGTGCACTTCCAAAAGAGCTAAAGGCTAAACTGAGGTAAACATAAAGGGCTGGGTCATCACTTTAACAAGGCAACATGCTTAACTTTCTCTTGTTCTTAGTGCCACTAGTAAGCAGGCTCCTCCAGCAGTAAGGCAATCCAATTAACAAAAGGAGAATTTGTCCTTCGCGTTGCCAGGCAACAGCGAAAGCACAGATCTGCAAATGAGATGCGATCTAGCTGTAGCTATGGTCTCTATTCATGGAAGCTGACAAGGACCCACTGTGAGGCTGCCTGCTATGTCAACAAGATAAGACGTGTACAAATCCAAACCACAAAACTAGCACTCATAAACTAACACCTGGGACGTGTGATATCCAGGAAACTACTTCAGTAAATAAAAAAAAAGTGACTCATAAGCTCTTTAAATCTATTTGTTCAAGAACCTAAGGTCCGACAGAATCAAAGACACGTCTCGTTCTATGTCATGTTGTGACAAGAAAATTACCTGTGGTGTCAGAGAGGGAGACGGTATTAAAAGGGTCTTGGGCAGTCAACAACGCTGAACCTGCACTCATGACGTCTGCAGATCTTTCATCTTAACATTGCACAGTAAATAAAGATGGAAGACAACAAATGAAGGAACATGACAGCAGGAATAACAGAATAAGAGAGTAGGTGAGAGTTGGGGATAGAGAAGACATAAGCTAACTTTTATGACAACTCTAGACATTGGTCAAGAAGCAGCAAAACGGTTGAATTTCACCTCTCTCAATATGGAATTGTTGCATGTAGATATTAAGAGAAATGTCCATTTGATGGCTGATATATTGCTCAAAGAGAAGCTTCCTGGGATATAATGTATGCAAAGCAATGAGACAGCATACTGAGAAGAATTAGGCAAGGCCTTACCTGGAAAAGCATTGAGCCCTGGAATGAGACTTTCACTGGAGCCTGTGACCTTCTCTCCTGGTGCAGCAGCTGTGCAGATACAATCATTTTTAGATCCCACAACTATTTACCAATGCTGCACATGTAAGTATGCTGTGAGCAAGTTGAACTTACTCTCAGATAGCTTTGCAAAGTCTTTGTTAAGCAGCTCCTCTGCTGTTAGCTTGGAGAAGTTATCATCCCCAAAGGGGTTCCAGCTGGGCTGAGTGTTGGGTGCAGTAAGGGCAGCTTGGGCATCACTATCACCTGGATGATACACACTTTGCTGGGACGAGCAGGGGGAGCCAGAAGGAGTGGTGCTAGCCGATCTGCAGTACACAGAGGTGTAAACATAAACAAGGGTAGTGCACAGTGAAATGCGATCATGGGTATTAAAGCTGTGGGCACTGGTCTACTGATGTATGCAAATAAGAGTGAGTGAACAGAGTTATTTAAAGACTGAATCGACTGATTCTTCTTAAGTTGGATTCTCTGGGTTGTAAAAGGGTCTCTTTTATATGAATGGACTGTCTATTGCCCTTCTCAGCTCACTCAGTGTCATGAAAGCACAGTCCATCCTCAGATCACTGAAGGGAGTCAATTCTGCTCACTTGGATTTGTTGAGGCTGGCCTCAGCTGCGGCAGCCTGGAGTAGCAGGGTGGACTTGCTGACTGGGACCCCAAACACGGCACTGTGAGTGACATCGCTCAGGATGCGTCTGTGGCCACTCTTAGTGGGCATCTTTGGCGACGAGGGGGGTGTCAATGACCCGACTTTGTGAATCCCTCGGCCAGATGACTTTAGGGAACAGGAAAAGACACAGAGGGGGAAATATAAGGGAAAATGTCCTTCAAGCCAACAGAGAATTTCTGTTTAGTGCATAAAGAGAAATAAAGAAATTAGACCCCAAACATCAAAAAAACAAGCATGCAAGATCCATCGGAAAAGAAAATCTGAAATAGAAGACTGATTATAAATTCCAACAACCAAACAACAAAAGAGAAAACTGTTATAGAAAAGGGAAGAAATGACACCTCATTAATCAAGGGTTAACTGAAACAAAATAGGTAGGGTGATAGTTGAAAGAAGCAGTTCAGAATGCAACACTAAATGATTTGGTTATCACATGATTTACACAGTATCTAACTGCAGCAATGTATTTCCAAAAGACGCATTTTAGCTATCACAATGTCACATTCAAGATTATTATTAAGTGAGACCATTCCTGCCTTCCCTTTGCCCCAGTAGAGGAAAAGTAAAAAAAAAATCAGATGTGATTGGTTAGAGACGAGCTAGTAATCAACTCCCTTTCTCAGAACAGCAGCAAACAGCAGCAGGAGTAGGATGTTACCAAAACCTCTGGGTCAGCTGCAGGACCAATGACTGCAGACTCAGGGATGGGGGTCAGATGAGAAGCTGCTGTTTCATGTACTGGGGCTACATGATGCTGCTGCTGGTGTTGCAGTTGCAGGGTAACAACTGGAGGAACAGGCTTAGCTTTGGACTGCGGCAGGGAAGACACCTGAGACGCTGTTTGTTGTTGTTGCTGCTGCTGCTGCTGGTGGTGGAAGCTCTGTACCAGTAGATGCTACATAGGAATACCACACAGCCAAGCATGAGGAAGGCCCTGTTGTCATGATTTATAGCTCTCTGACAAGTGTAGCAGCCTTTTATAGCATATTTTTCAGAGTTCATGATCTACCTTTTTGACAGTGCACAATGGAAAACAAGAGAAAATATAGGAAAGATGTGGTGAAACAGACACAATTTAGGTTATAATAAAAGTATTTTGTCCCTTAAACAGGCCAGCTCAGGCTAAAAACAGTAACAGAGGGAATAATCAGCAGTGTCACAGTCTGTTCATGGATGTTTAAATTCAAATTAAAGCATTATATTATATCACAGTAGTTGATTTTACAGTCTGGACCACAAGATGAACAGACAAACAACATAGCAGTGTTTGTATGTTTAAGATTATGGCTCATTAGCAGCTCAGTACAGCAATGTGTGTGTGGTATCACATTGTGTTTGATACTGCATGAATAGTGATGTTGTCAACTGAAGCAGGACTAGCTGAACAAACAGATAATCCAAACTGTGTCTGTGGTCACTCACAGCTAATCAAAATAAATCGCCTGCAAGTGTTGCCAAGTACCCTCTGTTTTGCAAATGGTCCATTACACAAGTCAACATATAGGTCCTTTCAACCGTGAAGACTTCTCTAGGACCAGGAAGGACGTCTATACACCACTGTCAACATCAGTCAGCATCCATGAGTGAGATTTACTAAATGTTTTCTTGTTGTTCTGCCAGGATGCCTACCTGCTGGTTACTCTGTGGGCTTAAGAAGGCTGTGGCTTGCTGCTGCTTCATGAGGAGCTGCTGATGCTGTGGTGTAGCCTGTGGCTGCATGTTGGGTGTCTGAGCTGACTGTGGTGTAGCCTGTGCTACAAGAGCCTGTTGGACAGGTTGGACAGCAGCTGCAGCTGGGACACTGATACCAACACCTGGAGGAAGGAGAATTCAAAAAACATAGACATTTTATGGTGACCTAAAGAATGCCATCACAGATTCTTGTTTTCATCAAACTGTCAAGCAGTTGAAAGTTATTAAATGCAGTATATATGTGTTTGTGTGCAAGTATTTGTGTAATTGTATGCCTCCTTTAATGTCAAAAGGACCCTCAAATTAGAAAAATGAAAAGAGTATTTCAATAACTGGAATTATTTGGGCAAGCTAATGCTTTCGGCCCAATCTCCACTTCCCTCTGAGACAGAAACAAGGAAATACTACACTATATTCTAAAGTAACAATTCCTGCATTTATTTACTAGAAATAATTTAGTATAGCTAAATGAATAAATAAATATATTTGGTATTTTCTCTATTAGTGTTTTTTTCCTTTTTTTTTTTTTCTTCAAGACATTCATTTAATCCCCAAACACGACCCAGCAAATTACTGAGTTACAAGTGCAAAATAAAACAAACGAGTACACTGCTGTAATTAATGTGACACCACCATCTATTCTGTCTTTGGGCTGCAAATGGATTGCATTGTTAAAGTATGGATGTCACAGGACTCATAAAAAGACAATTAAAAGCCTTTTAACAATGGGCTAATCGACCCATTGGGAATACAAGCCCTAGACAAGGTTTAGAGTCAAATTCTTGAGCAGTTCACTATCATGAATCAATACAAGATGTCACTTTGAATAAAGCAATACAAGGACAACTTCCACGATAAGCAAAGTCCCTTATTACCCAAGTAAGACTGGTCTTAACTCTTACACACAGAAGTATCAAAGAGTTACTTATACCTATGGCCTGGGGTGCTCCTGCGGACACATTGGGTCTTTTTCGTGGAGTGAGAGCTGGCTGAATGGGGAGAATGCCTGATATCGGCTGGGGCTGAGCCTGGCCAGCTTTGGGCCGTTGTCGAGGTGCAATTGAGGTTTCTGTGGTAGGAATGGGGTCTGTGAGCCTGAAGGAAAGAAAAGAGAAAACTGATGGTAATGTAGATGTTTCTCACAATGCTAACACTCAAATGCTTTGCTTTTCACTCACCTGGCTTTGGTTTGACTCTTTTTGGCCACTGCTTCACTGGCTCTGATAGGCTCAGGAAGTTTTGCAGGAATAGGTGAATTCTACAACATTAAGGGGATTTGCAATTTTCATTTGAGTTTACATTTCAGTGAAGAAAACATTGACTCCAGTATCAATTTGCAGCTTCCATGAATGCATCTTCATTACCTAATGTCATAATACTTAAAGGCGTGAGGTCAGAAATTTGGACCAAGTGCTGAGCTAACTTGTAAATGTATCTGACAAGGGAAAGATGTATGAAGGGCAGCCAACTGGCAGCCAACAAAAGCTAGAAGGATAGCTTTTCTCCCATATCACTGTCCTAGATTACTTTGCTAAGAAAGCAACAAGACAACTGAAACCACTGTACATCAGATACATATAAATATATCACAAATCCTGCATTTTCCCATCTCAAATTCCTGCCATTCTTCTTTCCATGGTGACTTACATTTACATTTGGGACTGGACACTCTCGTCGAGCCAGTTTAAAGGCAAAGTAGGATATTTGGTAGATGTCTGGTCTTATATCTGGGTCAGGTTCCAGCATGTATCCTGGGAAATAAACAAACAAAGGATGTTAAGTTTGCTACAGAAATATGACAATTCACATTCAAACTTACAGTAACTGCACATATGCAGGATGTGCATGCTGTATGTAGGTCAGTGTATATATTCTGGGGAACAGGGTTACTCACTGATGAGACAGTGCATGTCCTGGGAGTAGCGAGAGTTGTCTGGGATAGTAAAAGTTCCATCACAGATAGCCACTTGGCTCTCCCCAAAAGGAAGTGTGAAGTAGCACAGCTTATAGAGTAGACAGCCCATGGCCTGTACAGGCAAGAGAATCAGTACACTTCATGTAAATGTCTCTGTCTAGCATGTTTGTACTAACTAATACAAATGTCATTATCAAGATTGAATGACAGTAATGTGATCATACAGGCATTATTATGGTAATGAACACAGTCCCTCTCACCCAAATGTCAGCCTTTGTCGTGATCATCTTTCCACCATAGAGGTTGACCATCTCTGGAGCGCGGTACGACAGAGTAGTGTATCTGGTAAGATTTGAGAGCAGACCATTGAGCTTCAGATTTTTAATAAGAGAAAGGAGAGAAGGTATGAAGAGCTCAGAAAACTCACTTTTTAATTTCCTCCTCCACGACTGGCACCCCTTCTGTCTGAGGGTTTTGGAAGCGATTAGTGGCACTTCCAAAATCACAGAGCACATAGTGTCCACGGTCGTGCAGAAGAATATTTTCCACCTACATGAGGAAGACAAGATGAGTCCTGTCAGAACTGAGAGTATATGAGATAAACAACACTGTCACAATCAATTACTTGCAAATAATTGGCACGGCCAGCAATTAGCTAGGCTAATGCAGTGGGAAGTTCATGCATAATGGGAAATGAATTAAGACTTGCCTTGAGATCTCGATGGATGATTGGACTCTTGCACTGATGGAGGCGAGCGAGCGCCTCGCATGTATCACAAAAGATCTGTAACACCTCGGCTTCAGTGAAGCCCGTCTGTAACCGCTGGTTCATTAGGTTAACCACCTGCCCGCCTGCATAAAACAAACAGGTCAACTAAAAGTCTATGAAATGTCAGCTGATGCCAAGTTAACACTGTATCTATCGAATGGTTATGGGATGTAACTTTATGAATGGTGTTTTATTTTTGGTCAGTTTGAATCTGTGAGAAATACTTGCTTTTTAAAATCAATGGTCATAACAACTACCTATACCTTATTATAAACACAAAGCACTGCATTGCCATTGCTGCTTATACACATAATGTACTGAAATGTAAAATACATTTTCTAAAGTGGTATGTCTATTTAAAATAAAGTTTACACAAAATAGCTGTTCTCTGTAAACTATATTCTACAGTGGCATCAACAGCTACAGCTTTCTATAAATAACACCACTCAGTTATATATCGACTGAAACTGAAGTTACATTGACCATGAAAGCTATCAGTTGAATATTTGCCTTCGAACAGCTGTGAGGAGCAGAGGGTAATGGAGCTTTGAATTCAACAGGAACAGAAAGGGAATGGGGGCTGGGAATTTTACCTCGACAGAAGTCCATTAAGATTAGGACTTCCCACACATCGCCAGCTCCAACAGCAGTTATGCTTGAGTCCAGGAAACCAACTATGTTTTTGTTGCCCACTAGGTCCCTCTGTGTAAACAAACAGAGGGAAATTACCAATGACAATGGAGATAAAGCTTTCAGAGATTTCACAGTCCTAAAAGCTTTCATAGATTTTACACTTCTAAAACACTTGGCTTAACAAATTATATAAAACATCCATGTCAACTGTTCAGTCTATTTTTATCTGTAGAGACATGCTGATTCTCTGCCAAAGGTCTGGAAGTAATGACGATAACCATCCAGCAATAGTCATGCCACCCAGGGAGTGGCTGCAGGAACTGCTTAGTTTCACTTACATTAAGGACTCAAAGGATGGGCAAAGGAGCTTAGATGGCAACAGGCAAATTAAACATTTCAAGTGTTAAAGGGGCATTAATTAAATCACTTCTCTTACCATCACCATCCCTGGGTCAAAGAGTATTTTCAGATAATTTTCAGTGTTTGTACTTCCGTATGTCTCTGTGTGATGGTAAGTTACACACTTGCAACATTTTACTTGATGTCGTTAATCTTGGCCATTTTGCACTGCAAGCAGGTTAACATTAACGCACGCATTCTGCTCTTACAACACATATTCTAGTACTGTCAAAGAGAAAATGCTGCACTCAGCCGTTAGTTACTGGACTGTCTTACTCACCATAATCTGTATCTCAAGTTTGCAGACCTGCAGATCATGTTCGTTGTTGACATACATCCTTTTGAGTGCACAACGTAGGCCTTGGTGGGTCCGCACCAAAAACACGATGGCAAAACCTCCTGCAAATGAGTTGAGAGAAAGATAAGGAGAAAGGAGAATGGAGAATGAGCACATACAAATTTCAAAAGAACAACACCAACTACATACACTGTAATCCATATTTACAATGTCAAAATATCCTGTTCCATTTTTGTACTTGTAGCTAACAGTGGCAATACCATTCATGTTGTCATACTGGTTTTTAACATAAGCTTTTCAATGATATTAAAAACTGGATAATTTCACTTTTTAGTTCAGCCACTGTCAGTTGCTGATATTCTGTAGTTCTCTACTCAGTGTAATCAAGAAAGACTCCTGTAGAACTACTGCATGTCAATTAAAGTGATTCCGACAGCAACATGATACTAATACTACTTATTTATCTTTCAAACCTTCAAACCAAATGTCCCTCAGCTGTACTCTGACCCTGACAGATCAGGTATATCTTAATACTGGCAGCTAATGAGGCTGACTCATGGAATAGCAGGATTGGCTTTTTCTAACTAATTGATATATGTATGTATTTCATATTATCATAGTGATGAAGTAAGAAAAACAGTCCTTCAAGGGAATACTGTATGTGATGACGCAATGGCCGGCTGGCTGGCTGGCTGGCTCACTGGTAAGAGGAGCTTGAAACAGCACTGTGTGAGTCAGCAGCTGTGCCGAGGCGAAGGATGCAAGAAGCAGACAACACCGACAAGGGATAGCTACAGTAAGGGAGAGAATTCATCACCCCACCTTTGGTCACAGTGAAGCTGCCACTAGGGATGAAACGGTAACCGGTTTAATGATAAACCATGGTAACATTCCCAACGGTTATTATTACTGTATACATTTTCATTACCATGATGGTTCCGGTAGCGCTCACTATACTCACAGCAAATCTTGTCCAGCATCAACAAAAGTTAGACAGTCTCTCAGAAGCAGGCTAGTCATATTTTGGTTTTTATAAGAGAGCTGAGGGAAACTTGATTGAACAAAATTGCCTTATAGTGAATACAGGTGAGTTAACTTTTAGCTTTGGTTTGTCTCTCTGACTTTCTAACAGCTTGTAAACTGAAGCTCTCAGTGTTAGCTGCTCTTGTAAAAACGCTACAAATTGTTCTGCTGCTCTATGTGTCGTGTGTCTGCAGACTCTATTCGCTCACTGCACATAATAACGTTACGCAGTTTATCTGGCAACTGTCAAATTAGTTGTAAAAGTGTGTGAACAGGAGAAACGCTGCAGACTCCTCTGTGTTTATGTCAGTGGTTTGGACTCATTGCAGTTACTTTTACTGTCTTCTAAACACTCAGCTGTATTCATGTAACTGTGCATGGGGTCATTGCATTCCTTGCATATTATATAAAATAACATAAAATTTAATGATAATGCACACTTAGATGGTTTTGATATGATTACAAAAAGTATTGTCTGTTATTATTTTAATGTTTATACAAACAAAATGTTAATTTTATTTGTGGTTTTCAATGTAAAATTGTTGAAATGGTTTCAGTGTGTGTATCAGCACATTTTAGCAATGCCATGATAATACTGATAACCGTGATAATTTTGTCCACTATAATCGTGGTATGATATTTTCATACCATTTCATCTCTAGCTGCCACATGGAGAAAACTACGGGATGGCTGTATCCATGCATAGCAACGCAAACCACTGACAACCACATGGATGAATAAACATTCTTTTCAACAGAGTCAAGCCGCAGTGAGACAATTCTGAAAAATGTTGTATTGGAAAAAAAACCGTTTTGGTTGTACTTCACTGAATTACAGGATAGCCTATTTTCTTCACTGAGTTCCAGATATGAACGGACCTCAGTTTGCACTTGGTTCTCTCTTGATTTTATGTTGAGAGCACGTAGCAGATTTCACTGTGAAGGTCTGAATTTTGTTGTTACTGCAGCTCTTCTGTTCACAGTTTTTTTTTTTTTTATCTCACAGCTTGTGTTAATGTCATGCACTGGGTTGACTCATCCTGCCAGCATTACTAAGCCAAGGACAGCTCCACGTGACTTGTCTGGGTGATGTTTGATAAAGACCGCCTTGGGCAACATTACTGTGTGCCGTATTATTTAAGAAATGAACGGAGTACAAAAATATGGGAGTCAGCAAAATGTAATCGTTTTTCATCAGGCTGGCCTAAATGGTTCAATAAATACAATAACCCTCAGACTACTGAGGTCCTGTATGTGACAGGGTGGAGCCAGGTCACAAGTTCACTAATGTCATCAGCTATAAATTCAATGCTGGAAATTTCACAGTGAAGTGCAAAAATCTGCAACACAGTGCTGCACCAACAGACATGGTACTGGCTGAGTAATTACTGTCATTAAGACAGAGAAGTGATGTGCTTGAGAAGTGGGTTTAAATGAAAACAATATCAAACTAATTCAGTCTCTATCCTGAATCAGAATAGAGAGATGGGAGCACACTTCATGAGAACATGAAACACAGGTGTGTCTGTTTTTTGTGTGTGTGTGTGTGTTATATGTCAGAGTTCAGACAGTTGAACCCCTACTGTCTTGCACAGTCTAATCTGAGATGCCTGTAAGGAATGAGAAGGATTAGCAGCCTTCTTACGCAACATTTAGCAGTGGTCTACAATCTCAGTAGACAAATAATTGTAAGCACAGCTACAAATAGCCTCCGCCTCTTGACGTAACTGACTGTCAGGATTATACCACTGTAGTTTATGCATACACAAGCAAATGCACAAAAAAATACACCTTTACGCACTGCCATGAATACAGTGAATAGTTATAGTGGTCTGACACAATTTCTCATCAGTGTATTAGAACTTACATAACTACTCTCTAGGCTTTGGACTACTATGCATGTCCTCAGGACTACTATGCTGTTTATAAACATGCTCCCTGCAAGGTTACACAACAACGACAGCAAGAAATACCAGCACCAGCCTCACCTACTAGAGACAAAATTACTAGCATGGACTATCTAGTCTTAGTTGAGGAAAGTCTTTGCACAGAAAATGTAATGACTCTGTTTTACAAATGAGTGTCATTGACTCACTGAAGCTCCATGTTGTGTAGTCTAATAGCAGGAACTGGATACACACAACATGTCACATTCACCTCCAGAACAGGGCTAATGTTATTAGCTATGGCCTAACTCTATACAGATAGAATAAAAAATATCTTGTTGATAGTAAATGCAAAATGTTCCAACAACAATTTGAGAACAAATCACACATATCTGCCTGAAGCCAAAAGTCTAAAATAAAAACTACAATAATAACATGTTTCCAAGCATGAACTTTTAGGCCCGAAGCTACAAAAGCCAGTATGTCCCTCTGAATGCTTTTGTCTGTACAATGTGAAAAGTGTGTTCATTTCAGCCAATGACAACAGAGTTCAACAATGACAACAAAAGGAAAACGGGGTGAGGGGCATTTCCAAATGGAGCAGCCAGCTAACAGAAACTTAAAGCCTGGACTACAACCAAAACCATCTGAATAAATAGTCTAGTGACACTGGGGGGAGTCGTATTGCAAGCTGTAGGTTCACTGCTGGAGCAAGACAAAAATATGATCTGCAGAAAAACATTCCAACTAGGATTTGTGGAAGATTTTTAATATTGGGGAAATTATTCATTTTTACCATCTATGCAAAATTCTGAACAACTAACCAATCTCAATGTTGTCTCCTTTAAGTGAATGTCTGCATCAAGTCCAAAGTTTTTCAAGAACTGATAAGAAAACTACAATAAGTCCACACTCACAGAAATAAACAAATTCTACAAACTGTTTCCACTGACATCTCATTGCAGTGTAGGGCTGAGGTTAGATGTCTAACCCATTCATAAAGCCACCATGTGGCCACACAGATGCGGCCCATCTATAGGACTGATGAATTAATCAGTCTTCTTTCATCTATTATTTAGTAACAGGCGCGCTTAGCTAACAGAGCATGGCAGACTCATTTTCTCATTGCAAAGACAAATGACCATAGGAAACCTGTACAACTCTCTCATGGAGCCTGTTTAACCGTATTCTGGTACAGACTACCTTGAAAGCAAAACATTTATCTACCTCACTCAATGAATAAGATTCACCCCCAACTAACCAACGTGCCAGATTGTTTTAATACAGAAAGGTGTGTTATGAAATTTAGTTTTAAAGCCCCAACTTGTCAGTAGGTCATGTTTTATGTGGCTGCACAATCTTAATAACCTTTGCCTCCTTCTAACCCACAAGAAAATGATATTGTTCATCCAAACATCTGAAATGTACATTTGTGATTTGGCACTCCCTTCACAAATATCAAGACAGATGAGTCAGCATGGCATTGGTCCTTTACAACAACAGAAAATCCAGTTTTACAATGTTCCTCCCAGCCTCTAAGTTAATAGTGCAGTCACGCAAAGAATAGTAAATCTGAACAACTTATAATTGTATACCACACCCTCCCCCACATTTCATATTTCATCTGTGAAATCGTCTCTTTTTCCCCCCACTTTAATGATCATTACACAGAAGCAAGCAAGCTCAGGCCACAAATGAAAAGTAAAGTGAGGGCAAGTGAAGTACTTAAGAAGAGCTGCCTGCGGTGGTCACAACAGATCCAACATTGTGCCAATAAGCATGACAAATGTCATTACCATCTCTAATAAAGGTTTTAGTGTATCATTACACTAGGGCTCTAGCTGGGCCATAACCCAACAAAAACAGGCCCACTCATCAATTAATGTTCCTTGCCTGCTCATCCTCACAACATTGTGGTGCAGTTTAGATTGTGGATCTAGTTAATCGTCTTTGTGTGACATGTTAGGCATTCATACAACAGAAAGCCACATCATTCACCTTCGGCGACAATTTCCTCGACGGTCACTTGATATCGTCCAATGGTAAAGACCCGTCCGATGAAGCTGCCACCGCCGCCGGAACCAGCGCCTCCTCCGCCGACTCCGGAGCCAGGCCCAGGGCCCACCAACTCCCGACGAGAGTCAAAAAATTTCTTCATTTCCCACCGAGGTTAACCAAAGCACGGACAAGTCCAAAATGTATTCGTATTGTAACAACAAATATGAGTGGATATAACCAACCCCTGTTCGTCGAGGTGCTGGTGTTAACGCTGGAGCAGTTTTACAGTAATTGAATGAATGCAGCCAGCTATCTTCAAGCTAAATGCTAGCTAACTAGCTGGACCTCAAAATATTCCAAACACCTTTGTGCGACGCTCCTTTGCTAGCTCATAGTTTGAACAGCAGGCGGAGTCAAATATAGCTGAGGAAATAATAAGATATAATGTCCACACTGAAGTCACCGCTTTCCACTCTGGACCGAGAGCAGCGCTGGTTGGCTAAATTAGCCCGGTTATGAGCCCCGAAAAAACACTTGTTAGCCCTTAGCTCACTAAGCTAAGCAGCTAGGTGCGGTGACAGCTGTCAGTTGATAGACTGGCATACAGGTAGGTCCTTAGTGTCCAATGCAGCTTATTACACATCTCCGCTGATATCATCCACCCGAAATGTTACTTAGTTCACCTACTGCTCTACTCGTCTGTATTGTAGTAAAACTGACAGACCTCCACGGCTTTCGTGCGTCCAGCCGGCTGTAAGAATAAGGCTGGTCAACTAAGTTAATGACAGAGCTAACGTAGCTACAAACAGTGGATGCTAGTGACTCCTCTCCAGCTCCTCTCTGCGGACTCCCTCTGGCTGGACTTCTCTTGATGTGATTGGTCAAAAGAACAGCTACTTCCTGTAGTCTCTAGCTTTGGTCCCCAGTACAAAAACCAAATGGGCCCCCACTCTTCAAATGTAACAACCTGTCCAGCTCAGTGCTGCACGGATCAGCTATAATCTCACAGGTACAGTAACTATAACCATCTTTTAGTAGTGCAATGCATGTATTGACTATTTCAAATAATATAGGAGATTAGAAATCGTTTTTTTTTTTTACCTTAAATACCTGTATGCAAGGTATCTGAGTGTTAAGGGAAACTTCACTTCTCTCCAATGAACGGCTCCTCTCTTTTTTACCACTGATCCATTTGAGAAAGCTTCCTTTTCTGTGGATAGAAATGGTACAATACAGCTTATTATGTCTTTGTTTACAATACAATACACCTGCAGTACAAGTTGTAAGATGAGGGCAGAAGGTGAGCCTCTCTACTGCTGGCAGTAGAGAGGCTTTAGGGAGAACTCAGAATCTAATTTACAGGGATCCATCTGAGGTAAGGTCTGAAGACAATGAAATATTGAATGCTGCAGAGAAATATGTGCCTACTGGCACAGCTCCACCAGGTAATATGTCTTATGTCTTAGAATATTTGTAATGATCTTCAAACAAACATTTCATATTTTGGGGATTTAAGTTGGGTTTATTTATTGTCAGAAAGTAACAAACCAAAAGTCTTGGCAGCGTTAGTTTTGGGATTGCCACATGTATCAGGAATTATATTTATGAGACAACTTTTATGGGAATCCTGCTGATCCCCGTTGTCTGTGGTGGTATTAAGCTCAAATATGACTTGAGAGTTGATAACCCATTGTGGGCAGCTGTGAAACAAAGTGAACAATCCACAGTCTGTCTTTTCTTTTCTTTTCTGTTTCTTTGTATGTTCTTCTTCTCTGTACTGAGATTATTATAATTCTCTTTCTGCCATCTAATCTGTATCAAGAAATTGTGTTTATGTTTAAAGTTGTACTATATTGTGAGGTGCCTTGTGTACTGTTATTACTTCTTTCTTTTCCTTTTCTTTGACAAGTATAAAGGGAAGGAATATGTTAAATAAATCCTTTTCTTTCTTGCAAACCTACTGATATCGTTACTTGCAATCTTGCAGCAGAGTCAGTATGATAGGAATGTTCAACTTTATTTGCAACCCCACTGAAAAGTGCTAAAATGTGTTTTTAGTCAAAGGAATCCTGTTTGGCTTCAGTTTACATTATCACATAAAAACAACAATGAGTAAATGAAAACCGCTCTGACACAAGAAGTCATGGGTCCCGCTCGAATATCTACAGTAATTCAGGTAAACAGGGATAACAAACAATAAGAACACAACAATATTACAACCCAGTAGACCTGCTTGTGTCTAACTTGAAAATCTGCCCGTTAGTATTTAAACACAGGGAGTCTGTGGTGCATACACTTCTACTCTTACTGGGTTTTTTTGTTTGTTTATTTTTACATATAAAGAATGTGCATTTGTACTTTGGTGCATAGCAATAAAAATAGTAAGAGAAAGGAAAAAGAAAAAACTGTAATGCAAAAGTCAAGAATCAATCATCTAAAAGTATAAAATATAACGAATTTGTGCAATGTCCATCCCTTTGTTGTTGCATCAATAGCCAAAATTATTAAAAATAGTCAAATTTCATCAGATGAAACATTGCACAATTTCTGAGTAAATATAAAAGATGTCTTTATGAAAGTCTGAGACTTTCTCCTGCAGGGGTCACTGTTTCATCACTAAATAAATGTGACCATGCAGACCCCTGTTGTTTTTTCACTTTCCACCAACTTAACAAAGCGTGATTCTTTGGACAAACTTTAACAAAATACTGTTCTTGCTTTTTTTATGGATCTTTTTATTAATTGGTGGACAGGTTGAAATCTAAAAATAGATGATACAGTTATGGTTGATGGGACCAGCGTCAGTGTTGATAGTGTTGATTTTCAATAAGCCATTTTTTTTAACATTACTCTTGAATGAGTAATAGTATGGCTCCATGAGAGAGGTTTAAAATTTCATGCAGGATGGATAGTAATAGGACTCTTTAAGTGATGGTGGTACTGAGTTCCATTGATGCGATGCTGTGAATGAAAAGACGGCTGGCTGAATGTAGTTTTTTTGAGTGGGATTGTGCAGTCCCTGCTAGCTGCACCTCTGGTGCCACCTAAAGTGTTTGCAGCACAGATCATTAAGCCAGCACCAAGTACATGTGTTTTACATTTCTACTGTAAGTGGTTTACATACTTAATGCATAATGGGACTGTTTAAGAAACATGGATATTGAGTCATATCTCCCCTTGACAGTGTATGTACGCATAATTGTTTGTTTACACAGTAGAGGACATTCATTCTACCACAGCTAATGCCTTGGAATCAACATAGCCACACTTTTTAAACATGTGGTGACCATTTTGCTAAAATAATTGAGCCATTAAGCTATTTGAGCAGCAGAGTTGTTAGTGCTCTGGTGATAAATGACAAAGTGCTGATGCATTCTTTCCTTGGTGTTCATCTACAAAATGCTAGATCTCTGCTGACCCAGAAGCTAAAGGTAAACATACTTCTTTTCTAATTTTGTGTGGTCCTCTGAGAACCAAAACATCCTTACAATTTGGTGTCTGGATTTAGACAATGTGAAAAGGCACGGTCAAAAAAAGCAAGCATCATGTATGCATATCCACCAGTATTAGAGCAGAGTCTAATGGTGTCTGTGCACTCAGTAGAGAAGCAATTACATCAATAGAGAATTTGGATCTGCCGCTTTGAAAAAGGTCTCCCTAACTTTGATGTTAAACAATTTTTGTGTTTCGTAGTGGATTTGTTGTTACATTACTGAACCTCTGACATTTGACATATTCTAGATTTTGAAATATTAACGTGACTTCACTCAAAATCTGTCTTTCGAATATAAACCCTCTGTAGGCTTGAAAGGAAACAGACTGTGAGTTATTTCTTTTCTTTTATGTCAAAGTTGTAAAAAGTAAAACATTTTTCCTCATACCAAAACACCCATATGTAGGAACTTGTTCCACAGTCCTAGTTTTGTAAAAATATGACTAAATACACTGCTTCCCTCAGAATCACAAAATAACACAAGAGTTCTGGGTGGAGTGTCCCTTTAATGAAAGGCCAGAAAACATCCCAACTGCAGATTTTTCTTCTTCATGCATGAAATGATTCAACACAAAATAGCATTGTCTTAATTCTCTGAGATTAAAGGGTCATGAAGTGGTATTAATGTTTTCTTTTTTTAATTATTTAAAAGTGGTTTTTTTTAGTAATTTCTAAACAGCAGAAAATGAAAACAAAGATTATTTTATGCTTTTAGCTTCATCTCACCTTAGTAACTGCCTGAATCCTATCAAATGAAATGAATTAAAAGATTTCAAGCTTTGGTTGGCACTAATTGTGCGCCTGAGCACACTACAGAAATTGAAACCACTTAACATTAATGGCACAGCCTGACCTTTATCTTTCCTCAATTCCAGATAGGCCCTCTCATCAAGATGGCCTTTTTCAGCTTGAAATGACCTTTCATTATCTTTTTACATTGTTCTTAGGGTAATGTCATACAGTATATTGTCCATTGTCTATCTGTCGACGACTGGGTGTCGCAGCTAATGTTTTAACTCTAGGATGGTGGCTTATGTCAATCCATACAAACACTACTCTCCCCTTATGGCGATTTGATCTTCAATGTTCATAAATGCAGAATTGCATTAAATAAGAAAAATCATCGCATGTCCGTTGGCCCTTAAACCAGCATCCAAGTTTTGATTAGATATTCCATCTAGCTTTCTGAAAACAGAACAAAGTAGTCATATGGTGATGTCTGTGTATTTTCAATCCCAATCAAAGCAGCTGGATCCCAGTTCTCAACAGATGGTAGTTTATTTTTGAAAAACAAATCTCACACGATTGTTAGATGAGGGACTGTCAGATTCCTTCCTATCTGCTGGCTTGTTTTGGCATTTACTACTATTTTAGAGTAGCTGAATATTAGACTTTTGGAGTGTGTCAGACATAATAGACCCACATGTGAGAGCTGGAGTGCCCTCTTTCACTCCAGTAGCAGACACACCACACATCTGGATCTCATCCCCCTATAAGGGAAAGCCAATCATCACATACCTGAGCAAACACTCTGACTTTCTTGGGATTCAGCATTGGAGAGGTTCAAGCCTTAATTATTGCACCCATTTGTCAGAAGAGTAAAGATTTTCATAGGTATGGTCCAAACTCTGACATTATATAGAAATTCTGGACTCTGGCAGCTGAGCAGGCACATTTTGAAAGAAATTTGGCTCTCTTAAGAATACTGACACTGTGCAGTAAAGTGCATCTTGAGTATGAAAGGGAAAATTTTGGAGGAATAAGATGATCACATCCTTTATACCGTAGCCTGGTGCACGTCATGGTTCATGTCATAGAATATTGCTTTTTTAACCTGAACACAATCTGTCCCCCTTTTCTCTGCTTGAGTCTGCACCCACTAATGTTCATCAGTTCCACACATTTGCCTCAAATGCTTGCTGGTAGTATAAAGACACACGTAGCTTTTTTTTTATTTCATATATTCCAGCATCATGGGGCCTTTTAGCTAAAGTGTGTCTAAATGCTTTACAGAATTCTCCCAGCTTTTCTCCTCATCTGATTTTCCACCCTTTTTCACCCGTGTTGCACCGCATTCATTTTAGAAAAGGAAACAGGGAAATTAACAGTGCAGAAAATTGAGAGCAGATTTCCTTTTTGGATTTTTAGTTTGGCTGTGATGCATACAAGCTTCTTGTGATGCCTCATTGCCAGCCAACACAAGCGAATTCCTTTTTCATTCATCTTGAAGCTCTAATTTAATGAAACATATATTTTAAACCCCTGGAGTACAGAGACATATTGTCAGTGGTAAATAACAACACACAAAACGTGCATAGGTCAAAAACAAAAGGGCCACCTTTGGTTGCAGGCACTCCAAAAATACTGCTAGTGATGCATTAAGTTTTTTATTCTGATTTATTTTTAGAATTTAATGTGGCTAAATCCTAAACCTACCTACTATATCCTGGCATTAGGGCCGTAGCTGCCATTGAGGTCATGTCCTTGGTACTTTTAATTTGTGTGAATTTGTGGGGTTGCATTATTCCAATTAAAAACATATATGGGCATTTTATAAGTTGATTCTGGTATTTTTGACTCAGTATGTTTAAATATGACAGGTTTCTGAGCAACATCATTGTCCGATGAGTGCACACGCAGGAGGGTAGAAACAAACCAGACTGACTGAGCACCTAGGAGGAGATCAACATGAGAAGTTATTTTTGTGCCATAAACTGTGTGAATTGCAAGTAATGTGTAAAAATGTTCAATATACCAAGAAGCAAACCTCCTGTTAGCTCAGAGTGCATAATTAGCTATTAGCATCCATTGTTGTCAACAACTATTTGGTATAAGGAGAACTGACTTGTACTTGGTGAGAGCCATTCTTTTTATAAGCAATACTCACTACCTGCCCTGAATCCACTTCGTTTGGATTCCTGTGAATGAACATAGGAACAATATACTAGTAATATTAGTCTTGTCACAAACGGTCTGTGACATGATAGTGGGTCAACCTCATTACTATCCCAGCCTATGGGGTTGCATCAGCTGGGTTAAAAAGTTTTCTAATATTAAGTGCTGCACAAGTGCATAAAAAATAAATATTCCAGCACACACCGGTATAATAGGATAAATGCTATTTTACTAGCAGATTACATTAAAAACAAACAGGTGCGAATTACGCGTTTCACATGTTACTTCATCAGATTCGCTCTGTCTATGAATTGTGTTCAAGGCAAGCCAACTTTATTTACATAACACATTTCACACAGAGGGCACATTCTGAGTAGTAAATTCACTGACAAAGCAGAGGGATACTGCGTCCCCTGCTGTCATGTTTGCAATGCAGATCACTGACATCAGGAAAAGGAACGATCAGCCCTTCAAAGAGCCGTGATTCTCATCACTACAAGATGGTGGATGGTTTTGCGTACATTATGTGTTCTTAACTCGTGCAGCTGGCAAACAGCAGGAATTTCATATATACTAGCATTACTTATTTTAATGCTAATGTGTATGTGGAGCTTTAGTGCTTTCAACATGTTCTGCCCATTGACGGTCTTGGAGCCACTCACAGGTCATTAGGTCTGGAAGAGCTAACTATGGTAGGCTCAGTTAGCTTTATCACACTAGCTGCCATTCTCACTAGAATTTCATGCAGTCATGTTAGCTTGCTACAGTCGACATGTCTATCAATGTGAGGCGTTGTTATGGCTGGCTCATACACCAAAACACAGACACCAGGGTAATGAAAAGCACATAACAAGCACCACAGAGAAGCAGCCACAGCAGGGTGGAGAGAGAGAGCTGAACAAAAGATCTACCTATATATAGGTTCACACTTATCTGACTTATATAGGTTAAGCCCACATCTTTGCAAATAATAGTCTAGTTCATGTCTAAAATGTAATTTAATTGGCTGGAGTGAGTTGCTCAATTTAGTAGGCAAATATTTTAAGTTTTTTGGTTTCTTACCCAAAATCTCTGAGAGTGGGGTAGTTGGGTTAGGAGGAACCTGTGACCTCATGTTGGAGTTGTAAATGGCGTTCATGTTAACGTCCAAGTCTTTAATATGAATGAGATAAATCCTATTGGCACTTAACAATCCGTAAGTGCCAGAAAGCCAACAAGTATGTACACCTCACTCTAGATGTATTGTTGTTCAGTGTAATTATACTTATATGTAATGGGTATGGTGTGTTGTTGTTAACATGGGAATCCTTCTCATTTGTACTGCGAATGTGGCAGTAGTATTTCTAAAATCCTGGCTACAGCCCTGCCTGACATACAGGGGTCAGCAGGCATGAAACTGTGAATCACTAATATTCATCAATCCACCTGACACGAATGAATTTAGAGGAGGAAATCCATGCAGACACCGTGTTGTACCCCTGAGCCACCGTGATGCTGGCTACACTCTCCTGAATTAAATTCTGTGTATGTTTGTGTGTCAGTGACAGTTTAAAAGACACATTCACCTGCTCTAAAGCAAAGTATTGAATGCATGAATAGGGTTTGTGGCACTGGGACGTGCTCCTTCTCACAGGTCTGTGGTGACAGGCAGCTATTCTGTCAGCCACAGACAATGCAGCAGCAGCTTTTGGATTAGTCTTCTGATTGAAGTAGCAGCAGGTGCGCTGACCTGGAGTGGATGGTGTTGACGGCCATAGTCACGACCTTCCCGGAACAATCACACTATCTGATAGAACTTGTGGCAGCTGCTACAACAGTTATGTGGGGAAAAAGCAAATAAAATCTCTGACCCTCGGATGGAGTCGTCTGGATGTTTGGTATGAATGTGTGTGTTTGTGTTAGCCTTGAGATGGGCTGGTGACCTATCTGGGCTTTCAAACCATGCAGTGCATGCTACATACACTGACATTGCCAAAAAATGCAATAATCTATGTATAATCTTTCTCTCTGATAATATAATATGTAATGTTTCTAGCAATTTTGTCCTAACTTATCTGCGTATGAATAGGTTTCACACCACTAAATGTCTAAGGGTCTCCTCTCCTCATTAGCATCTCTTATCGGCCCACCCAGCCAACAGTAATCAGTGAAGATCAGTGGAGGCAGGAAGAATGAAGGATGAAGGGAAGAGGCGGTGGGTAAACTTCCTGTGGAATGTGCCTCTTTTCTCCTATAAAGGGTGGAGTGCTTGTTACAGACAGAAGAGGGGAGCATTTTACCCTATTTTTAAATTATTTGTGGTCACAGTACACTAGGCAAGAATACTTCCCTGTGTTAGTAAACAGAGATAGTCCTTTCGGAAGATAAGACTTTTTTTGAGGAATGAGGAAATTACCTTGTGATGTCCAAGACTTCCTCGAGTGAATCAGAGTACATTTAACTCCTTTTGAACGCTGTTGGATGCCATGCCAGATGATTCAGTTTTTTTCTGCGCATTTTATCACATATATAAAAAATTATTTGGTCAGAGTTGGCCGCTAACTGGAGCAACACATTTATGTCAATTGTGGCTCTAAATGTGAAGCCCTTAAATGCAAACCTTCGAAAAAAGAATATAAACAAATTTTGAGAACATGGGTAGGCAAGTACAATTTATTTTGTTTTCGTATACATTTTCTTTCTCTCTGCTCTCTTATTTCTCCTTGGGCAAAGGGTTTCTCTTCTTTTTAACATACAGTCTACACCTCCCTGTTTTTAGTAACTGTCCACTGTCATGTGACATAACCAACTGCTGATAACATTCAAGTTGTCCCTAATGGTATATTTTGGAAAAAATCTTGATTGGTCAGTAGCTGAAACATTATGCACGTCTGTTTGGTAAACTGAAGTATTGATATTTTAAGCAGACAGATGTTCTAGATATGTGCTGGAGATTATCATTTGTGATTGTGGGCTATATCAATAAAATTGGCTTGACTTTACTAAGTTTATCCGGTACCCTGTGTCACATAGCAAAGTAGAGTAACTATGATCATACTGCATAATATGATATGATTGGTAAAATCAACATTATCTCTTTGCAGCCCAAACCAACCAAATTACAAAATTGATCTAAAAAGAGAGAGAAAACCAATGCCCATCATGTGTTTATCTGTGACTATTTTTTTTTTAAATTATCGCTTAAAATACATCTTTATCAAGAAATTCATCAGTGTTGAATTGTCTGTTTGTTTTAGCTTTGGATATCTGATCTGAGGGGAGTAATGAGCAAAACACAGTGAAAAAACGTGATAACAGATTCACTCAGAGCTGGACCACCATGAGATCACCATCCCGATGGGGAAACTGTCAAAACAAAGGCCATTTCAATGTCTATCTGTAGCAGCTTTGTCATAAATTGATATACACTTAAAACTCTGCAACAATAAAGAAATCACCGCAACAAATCAACTAAAAATGGCTTAACGGTCGTTAGCAACAGATGTATGTATGAGGTGCATTACAAAGCAGTCAATGGTTCAGCAACCGTTATGTTGTCAGTGGTTTAGCACTTTTATTCCTTTATCCATGATTTTAATTTTCCTGATTGAATTTCCTTTCTTTTATCAGATCATGTGGTTGCACACAATCAGTTTAATTATTTTTATTTGATGACAAAAAAACAAACAAACAGGAAAGTCAGCAAACAGATGTCTTGGAGAGCTCAATGCTCAGATGGGGTAAAAAATAAATTGTGGAAAGTTCACACTGTATTTAGACACCACTTTCTGTAGATGAAAATAAAGCTGCTTGTTCCCCAGAGTGGCTGGAACAGATATCCTTACCACTTTCATCCTACCTCTTGGCACAACAGACTGCATTCACCAAATGTACTACAAACCCCTGGTGGATTGTAGTACCACACTAATGAGTAGTCAGTGGAGTCCTTGGGCCTGACCCCAAGCTCCCTGGAGGCTGCTGAGCAGCAGTAACAGCAAAATGGATATGATGGCACTGCCACAACACATAGTTTCATTATTTCCATGTGTGACATGACTGGTTTGAAAAATGTGCTGTCGTGTAGTCATCTCTCTGCATTATGAGGATTACAAGAAGATGTTCTGCATACTGTTTCTAATAAGTTTAATTGTAAATTTAACAAATGGACTTTTAACAAAAAATTACAAAATGCTTCAATGAGACTAATCAAAATCTATCTATCCGTCAGATTTGTAGTTTTCACTGTAGCTTTGCCCCATGAACCATACACACTCCTACACATATTATTTTTAGCATTTATATACATGACAGGATATTTACATATATTTTCAGCAAAACAAATTGCTTGTTTTGGCTTGTATGTTTTTTGTTTTTTGTTTTTTAACTCTGTAGGTTTCCATTGTACTCTAAATAAATGATTAATTGTTTTGTTGTGGTTTCTTTTAGCAACTGACACAAAGAGGAAAAGTATTCTGGCACAAAGGGAGTGATACATGCACAGTTTCTCACAGCAGTAACTGCTTGTTTGAAACGAAAGGGACACACATTTGACAGTTAGCAATAATTATGATTAACGTGGCAACTTTCATCAACAGAAAATCCAATGAAACACTTTAATCACCCAGAGAGGCAAGACTGCTATAAAAGGAAAGAAACCATTTCTGAGTCACAATTAGATTGAACATTGGCTTCTGAGATGAAAAGCACTGTGAGATAAGAAGGGACTGGCAAGTATGTTTCTGAGCAACAGGCTACAGTGAGTAAATTTGGACCAGTGGTGACATGGACTTTCAGCTTGGTATAACTGCTTTGTTTTTATGTAATTGTAGTGCCAGAATGACTGAATTCACGCTTTTTTCTAGATCACATAATTATGGAGTGCTTACTGCCATCGGCTGTTAGAGTTGTAAAAGTAGCTTTAATGTAATTGTCAAATTGAGAAGTACAGTACAAAAAACCACATTAATGACTTGTGCTTAATACATAAATTGTTTTCTTTCATAATTTGCTTGTTAGAAACCTACTTACTTATAGATAGATATATAGATATATATATATAGATATGCAGTGTTGACCAGTTTAACTGAAAAAATGTAATCAATTAATTATTACACATTATAAATAATTAATTGAATTACAGTCGAAAAGACATATTGAGCTTTAACAAGCAGCCAGCCTACATTTTGGAGGTATTTACTGACCAAGAGCTAGCTTAATGTTAGCTGACCGCATAAAGCATTCCAGAAAGTCCAGCTTTCACAATGACTCTGTGGGCTTACAGCTGGCTATTGTTAGCAAGCCAGCAAAGAACACACAATATATAAACAGGACAACTTTAGAGCTAATGGGAACTGCCTTTTGGTAGAGGTAGACTACCTCCCTGCATACCCAGCCCCGCTGTGTCAAGCTAACACATCCTGGACCAGTCTCTCTGCTGAAGAAACTGATCAACACTTAATCAAACTTCAGGTAAGACAGCAGACAAGCTGAACCAGCAATTGTTGAAGTAACAAAGCATTACTGGTTTTAGTAGCTGCTACGTGAGTAATCACATTACTGTACTGCCCAATAATCACCATACGTACAGCTTGCTAACATGACCATTTTTAGAAAAGGACCCATTGTAAAAATTTTACTTATTAGTTGTGGCAACCATTTTCTTTTCCTATTAACCATAAAGGCATCTTCCTCTATAGGCTATTGGAGCTGACTGTGGCTCCATGTTCAAATGATCAAAATAAACTTGACATTTTGATGCTTTCATGCCAGTCTGAATGATGTATGTACATTTCACCTGTATTAGTAAGATCCTTATATAAAGAGTACTATGAACCCTGAAGGTCATGAGATAGACCAAGTCCATCACTGGACCTTCATTGCGTACGTGCAGATCGGTGTTCCCCCAAGTGGAGGCTCAGTCAAAGCCTACTTAATGCTTGGCTGAGGGAAAAGGTTGACAAACATAAGACAAATGATCAGTCACTGTAAAATGAGATGGATGGTGTGAATTGAAGCAGGCATTAAGGGGGTTGTCATACGCATCAGAAATGTTTCCTGCGCCTGACAGGACTCTGGTCTCCAAAATAACACACAGGTTTCTGGCAGGCAAAGCCCTTCAGATTGAAATAACAAACTGAGTGGCAGTAGGAGGATAATGCGTTCTCCTTCTTAGAGCCTGATTTCAGAAACGCTTTCTATGCTGCACATTTTCACAGCACATTACTGTAAAGTGGAAACATAACGTGCATTATTTTGCTTTCAGTGTTACAATTTCAAAAGCCGGTCTCAGTACCACTACTTTTTAACTGGCTACTGTGACCAAAAATGATAACTTTTACTCACGTACTTCTAGAGATGTGGTAATGAAATCTGATCATGGCACTGTTCGCTTATCCTACTCTCAAACAATTAGTGAAATTTGGACAAAATGTTTTCATAACCAACAGGAATAATTTCCATAACTACGTAAATAAGACCTAAAAAGACCAAAAAAGACTTGTGGTAAATAAATTAAGTTGTTTTAATGCAGCTGTATTTTTGTTTGTTTTGTTTTTAGTTTTTTTTTTTTGCTGAACAGGACACATGAGATTGATTTGGAAATTTATATTGACCTATAAATAAAAATATTAATATAAGACATAGCCAATGATGATAAAAAAAACTGGCACAGTAGTTAGTGCTACTAACTCACAGCGAAAAGATCCTGATGTGAATATCCACCTTGTTTTGAAGTTGTCATTTGTTTATTTCTACAGCCTAAAATATGCAGTGCATCAGGGGAATTACATGTTGCTATTTTACTGCTAGAAAGATATTCGAATATTTGATGTAAGGATTGGTAACCTGTCCAAAGTGTTTTTCCGCCTCGATATGCCCCTTCATGAAAGTGGTTTATAGAATGTTTCTGGTTTATTACAAAACAGGTCTTATTTGCATTGTTTTGCATCATGCAGTAATAATAACATTGTACTTACCAAGTATGCTGTGCTCTGGGAACATGACAACATTACTAAAAGGTCTTACAGGGCAAAGAACATGAGGAGGCAGACAATAAGACTATAAGTTTTAAACAAAGCTCCAGCCAAAATGATTTACAATAAAACAGGTAAAATCACCATAATACCAAAACTTTGTGTTTTGTAACATTCATCACAGTTTATAGAATGACTTCCTGATACAACTTTGAACTATCATACTTGACATAGTTGTCCACACACACAGTTTTCCTGTGAAATGATGTGTGTTTGAGAGATTTAGAGTTTCACCAAATAACGTGGTTTAGACTATCTGGCTAAACTGTTGGTTTGTTTACAACCTGTCTGATGAGCCGACGGTACAATGTTCTCTGTCCCGTCTGACTTGACTGACAGAAATGCTGGCAAAAAAACTACAAAACATATAAAACAATGTCATAACCTGGAATTATGCTTTAAATCCCATCAACGAGAGACAGCTACAGAAAGTGCCCTTTCCCAAAGCTGTCATTTCAAACTGACCTTGAACAAGATCAAAATGCCTTATCGTGTCTAAATACAAGCAATTGACTGTGTTCAAATACAAACAAAACTTGGTGTATGTTGTTTTGGGTATTGTGGGAAACCGATTATCTCAACGCTTGGCTCAGCTGTGTGAATCTAAGTCTCTGGAAGTCAGTGTTTGTCTCCACGTTTTTAAGCCATTTTCATCAGCAGGACAGATAAGCCAGATCCAGAGGAAATATGGAAGAATACTCATTGGCTTTTATTTTTAAAAAAAAGGCAGGGGGGGGGGGGGGGGGGGGGGGGGGGTTGGAAATAACTGGAGGTATTTTGTTTCTGTCTCTGTTGACCCTATTCAATAAATCATTGTCTCCACCTATTAACTACTGTTTGATAGAGGGGGATGTGGTGTTTGTTTCCTTTAAAAGTCAACAGACTTCATCAAACTAAACCACATAGAAGCAATTTCCTTGTGTTTTTCCGTGGCTGCGGTGAGATATAAATCACAGTACCAGATGGGTGAGTAAAGTGGTGACAATTTGAAATAACCCCTCTTCCAATAGATCATTGGTTGTAGGCACATCAGGCTGGGAAAGGATTAATGAAGTATGAGATTGGTCTGAGTCACCACAGAAGTGGAAGCACCAGAAAGTTCACTTCACCTCAAAACTCATTTCGTCCCACTGTATCTGCTGGCCTCTGACCTCAGGGATCAACACAACACATCATCACGTCATTAATGTTACTTACCGGGCTCAAACCAAAAATTGGCTGCCTTCAGTTGCTGACAGCATGAAATACGTGGTCAGCATTACTTTTTCCAAAGCAACCCTGCATTGACAACAGCGCCTATACACGGCAATGCAGTGTCCTTACGACACCATTTCCCAATCTAATCATGAATGTCTAATGTGTCCTGTTATCAAGCCAATTATCATGATGAGGGATGAGACTGGGACTGAGCTGCACTGTGGCAGCGTGCCAATATGACACTGCTGATAACGGCTCTGTGATGAACTCACATCCATTAATGTAGTAATGTAATCTCAAGAAGCTCTCAGCTTCTCTCCAGATATTTGATCATACTTGAATAACCTACTATTACAGGTCCAAAGGTGCAATACACTGTGTCTGATATGTTACATAACAGAAACACACTTAATACACACCTCAAATGGCTCTTTAGTGTATAGTGTGGAGAGGACCACTGCAATTTGTAGACAGACAGACAGACAGACAGACAGACGGACGTTTTTGTGCAAGTTGAGAGCCAGAGAGATGTCAGAGAGAAGCGAACGCCTCACCTGGAGTCAACACAAACACAGCAGTCTGCAAATGTCTGTAATGTTTTAATAGTCAAACCTGATATTATGAAAGTGAAGCAAAGATTGTCTGTGACGGCACAGCTGCTTGCACAGCTAGAGTTGTGCAAGGCTGCAATTAATTCTCATATAATGGTACAGGCTAAAAATACAGAAAATGCTTTTTCCCTGTGATTTTTCCCCCCCTGTAAATTTCTTTCTAATTAGGTAATGGTATCATGAAGTAATGTATTCCTAGTAAGACCTCAGTATAAACCAACAGACACAAAATGAATGGTAAAAATGTGTGTAATAAGGAAGATCCTGAGTCATTTAGGTACACAAATATACATTAAGAAATGGGCCAGTATGCAGAGTACAGGAAATAATCATCAGAAATTGGTCAATCAAGCAGATAAAGTAACAAAATTATCAATAATTTTTTCCCTGATTCAGAGTTATTTATGAAGCAATTATTACCAGTAATTATAATAAACAATATGTTGTTGAATTTACACTGCTGCACAATTAAGCGAACAAGAATCTTTCAAATGTATCACACAGTCTTCTTCAGGGGATTTCACTGTAGAACCTTTGGGACTTATTGGAAAATGCCAAGTGGATCTTTACTTTTTGCCAAAACTATGTAATAGTTTTTTTTTTTCAGTTTTGACTTGTCATAGTAGGAAAAGCGCAGGTATTACTAATAACATTATTGATGGCTCTGTTCTGTCCCAGTAAATCATGTGTGACAGTCTTCCAGCATGCTCAATGGATTTGAAATTCAACCATCATTCATGTAATTATTTACACCTGTGCTTTTTCCACTGTGACATTCAATTCAAATAAATTCAGTTTTATTTATATAGCGCCAATTCATAACAAAAGTTATCTCATTTTATCTCACTTTTCATATGGAGAAGGTCTAGACTGTACTCTTCATAATATTATTAACAGACCCAACAATTCCCACCATGAGCAAGCACTTGGTGACACAGGCAAGGAAAAACTCCCTTTTCAGGAGGTAGAGAAACCTTGAACAGAACTGTGACACAGGGTGGGCGGCCATCTGCCTTGACTGGGTGGGTGTGAGGGAGAGAGAGAGAGCAAGGGAGACCGAGAGGGGGGCAGCCAACTCAATATCCACAAAGAAATACAGAAACCGTAAAAGTGCTTGTGGTACAGACATGAAATTAATAAAAAAAAGTAAAAAGAAATTACATTACTTTGCACACACTCACACGTTACATATTCTTTAACACACGTGGTATTTCCTGATCATCAACAGTTAGCTTAAGTAGCTAAAGTTTTTAACTAGTAGTGTAACGGGTTACTATTTCCAAAACAGTAATGAGATTACAGTTACTAATCCAAGTAACTATGCCTTCCCAGAACGCACAATCCTTGATCTGAATGCGCGACTGCAGAGCAGGTCAGTGGCACCGGACCTTATGTTGTTCAAGTCATTTGTGTTAGCCAAAAATCTGAAGGAAGAATGGAGATGCAAATGTGTAAGTCAGCATTGTCCTTTGGACTGTTTAGGACGAGGTGTAACAGTGATAACATTATGTTGACCCTAATACAATAAATACAGCATGGCCGTAGTTGAAAAAGTAATCATATTACCATAATGCATGACTAAGTAATTACAAAGTAATGTGTTGCTGCCCAAAACATATGGGTCGATAAAATCTAGATATAGTGATTTCATGTCCTATATCTTCTTTGATTTAACGAGCAGCAAGACAAGTTTTAAAAAGACATTTATTTTGAAATTGTCTTTCAGCTGTGGCAGGGACTGACCCAGGGGATAGCCATGTGGAGACCAGCATGGGGGCCTGAGAACAAGACTGGAATGTCAATGCACCAACTCACAAGCAACTGCAAACTGCACTGCTGGGTCTAAAATAAACCCCAGCAGCACTATACATAAATACATAGGTTTATGCAACTATTGCTTGTTTTCCTATATAGAACATATACCTTGTGTCTCAAGGGATCTTGTCTTTGAAGAATATAATTGTACTGAGTATTCCCATTGGTCTGAGCAAAGTTCCCACAAACTCCCATTGGCCATGGCTCTGTGTGTTTGTGTGTGTGTGAGATTAATCCATGGCATAAAGAAACCCAGACATTTCCAAGTTCACAATGGTCTCATGTACCCCACCCTTCACAATCCCCACCCCAAGTCCTCATTCCCGTTGTCTCCTCCAGTAAAAACAGCCTGTGTTATCTCCTGGATTGCTGATAATGCTAGTTGCGCAAATGCAGCGCTGTTTGTTCAGCTATTATGGCCTAAATGCACCAGAAAAGCCTATGTACTTTGCAGACACTATCGGAGTGAAACTTGTTACACGAGTCTCAAAACAGATCAGTTACCCTGGAAATCCATCTGGGCCAGCTGTAGTGGGGCTACTCCTTGCACTGCAACCAGAGCTTCTTAATCACAAACATCAGAGTTTCATCATAGTTTTAAAGTTGCGTAATTCATTTACTGATAAGCATGCAGCTTTGTGGTATGCCATGATGTACAATCAGCTCACAGTTTCACTAATGCTGACTCATTTCTGTCCTTCAAAGTGGAAAACAAACAGGCTGCAGGTGGATGGGAGGTTTAGGCCACAAGGTGAAAGGTGAAATGCAGGTTTATCTGATCTGGAATGAAAGCCTAAAGCAATCTGATCATCTGATGTAATGTGTCTGGATTTACAAACGGCGCCTGACTAAAGCAGCATACCATCCCACAGACCCAGGTCACTCCCTAAAACCAGAGGGAGACGACATAGAGAAGGCAAACACAATACAGTGTTTGTGGGGAGGCTTGTTCTCAGACCACACACTAATAACTACAGCTGTTTTTTTTTTTGTAGGGGGGAAGGGGCGTAGTCTGTTGCCTGATCAAAGACTTGCTATTTCTGCTCGCTTAGACATGGAGGATAGAATGTCTCCTTTTACTGCAGATAAAGTTAACTTTCATATGGTGACATCATCGATGAAATCTGTGCAATGCAAGGCCTTGAGTCACTTTTGTAAAATCAATCCTCATAATGTATATGTTATGATATCCTGTTAAAGTCCTCAGAGTGGCCTGAGGATGAGATTCCTAGGCTGAACAGATTGCCAGCCTCATCAATCATCAAATCTCTTACCAGGATGACAAAGAAAAGTAATACACAAGCAAAGCAAAACAAGTCAATCTCTTCCCTTTAATGCGACTTTCATGTACAGTGGCTTTATGGTCAAAGCGTGGTCAATTACAATCTTGCCATCTGGCTCTACCTGCTTTAGGAACCACAGATGGAGGTCGAGTTTACACAGCACACACGGCAACACCATTCATTCAACACGCCGACATGCAGCTCTGGAAATTTCCTTTGTGCCATGATCGCATCGAGGGTTAAAAAAAGCTCAGTGGGGAAACTTGATTCACAGAGGTTCTGGAAATTGTCAGTGACAAGCCTGAGAGTGTGCACCTGTTATGAATTAACACATAGTTTAATACACTGTTCATACAGTTGTGCAGTGTAAATTATTATGTAGCAGCAGCATTCCTGAACATAATGTGATATTCAGTAAATTACTAAAAAACACATTATATTTAATCATATTAGAATCATAGGGTATTTCTTATTTAATATAATATTTCTACTTTTTTCAAACCACATGTAGAGCAGCTCTGTTCTCTGATATGCGAAGATGGAGTGTGCAGTCTATGATGAGATCAAATGCGTCCCACACCTGTTGAAGAATGTAACAAATGCAGGTGCTTATCAGGCTGTTAACCGCTTCTTCTGCTCACGGCGAAGTCAGAAGCAGTCTGAGCGATGATCACTTTTGAACTGACATGTTAGACATTATCTACCTAGTGCTTCACCGCTAATTTGGACATGGACCGATTAAACTACCCATTCCAAGTGATACAAAAACACTAAACAGGAAACTGCTGGCCTCCATTGTGCTCAGTAACACTCAGCCTAGTTCTCAAGCATCGAATTGTGTTTGGCCTAAGCCTGGACCTGCCCTCCTGGCATCAGGGATCCATCATGGTGGGGGAGGAATAGGGGAATGCTGGAGACAACCAAACAGGCAGCAACCCAGGAAACTCTCACTCAAGAAGGAAGCATGATTTCACTCTCAGATAAATGAGGAATTCAATTAGACGACACTCTGTGAGACATCAGGAAAGAGTGAGAAAGCAAGCAGCGAAGAGAGACAGGAAAGGCAAAAAGTGAAATAATGCATGTGTTTAACCGCAATGGAAAATATACCTTAAAAATACAGCATGAAAAAAACAAACTGTTCTTACATGACAACATTTTTGACTTCACGTCTACAGACGACCAGTTTACTTGCAGACTCAACATTGGAAGAGACCAAAATAGACTGAGGTAACTCTAATCCAGTCCAATCCAATTCAGAGACTCGTGAAAGAAAAACTCTGTTGGATTCCCATGGCTCACTTTAGATGCCTGCATTAACTCTCCATGCAAGAAGAAGAGTGGGTGTTTAAAAAAATGCATGGGAAATCACTGAAGCATATTTAATGGACATTTTATTTCTCCAGCTGAACTCATCTCTTCCAGTGCACTCTCACAAAAACATCAGCACACAGGTCTTATCATCCACTCTATTAAGTCTAAGTGGGTCATGACAATAGACAGGATAATCAGATAACTTTATTTGATTTAAACTACAATACTCTTGGCAGCATGTGTACCTCTGTCTCTTGATGGGAAGGTCCTCTGTGCAAAATCACACAATTTCAAGATTAGTGACTGAGATTAAACTCTCCCTGTGGGACCACGTTTCTGGTGCCTCTCTTGGAAAAGTAGCTATCATTTCAACACAGCATGGAAAAATCGTCTATGAACAAATATTTCACTTGCATCCTTCATTTAGCAGCCCCTACAGACATGTCTCACTTGGCACACTGCAGGGAAACCGTCATTACAAAATGGTTTGTGCAGTTTGCTTTTTGCACATCAGACAACGTACACATGCAAAGACATGCAAGAATCTGTACACACAAGCATGCAGAGTGCATAAAATAATGGACAAAACATCTGTGCATGGATGAGCATGAGATCATGGTCTGTGTAGAGTGAGCTCAGGATTCATGGGCTATGATTCTAAACAACAAATCTACTGTAAAATCATTAATATTATATAAATATATATTTATTATTTTTTCCAACAAAAGTGAATGGGGAAAAGCAATTAATTTAATTGGATCCAGGTAAATTCACTTCAACTTTAAGTTGTTGTTCAAACACTTTTCACATTTCTTTAGTAAAAATAATTAGGTTAATTAAACCTGGGTCTGTCCTTCGAAGGCCATTCTACAACAAAAACAAATTTCTCATGGTATGCAACAACAATAAAAACTGCAGCAACAACAGCAGTAAGTCCAGGAAAACAGGACACGCCTCAAATCACAGGAATGGGAAACCGCCGGAGGCATTAACATGATGGAAAAGACAGAATTTCTTTCTTTCTTCAGTCCAATATGTGTAGCACAAGAGCAGTAGATCATTTAAATATGAGACTGTTGACAGGGCTGATAAACATAAGATACAAATAAGGAGTTACAAGGAGAGAAGGCAATTGCTTCCATATCTCAGCAAACAACTTCCCCTTGGCTATTATGTGCCTATTTGGCTTGACTCTGCTATTTAGTGCCATTAAAATAATTTTATAAGGGGACAATTCTTCTGGTAACTCCAGGTCTAATCTGCCAACATCAGTCTGCAGCAGCAATGGGAAGTGGAGATTTCTGCAGCTGGCAGAGTGAAGGACAGTGAAACACATTCATAAAGGATTAAAGTAGATGGTGAAAGTGGTTGGTTGGGTGAAAGCTCTATTTAGAAAACTATCGTGCATAACAGACTAATTTCTTACTCGTAAACTTGTAAATTAAGTCTGAAGATACCAAGATAGCCAATATGTCATATGTATTCATAGGCATATTACAAGATCATGAGAGGCGAAAAGTCTTCAATTATCTTCAACTAAGTCCAGTGGCCCTAGTTTTTTACCCACCTAACTAAAAAGAGAGTGAATATAGGACTTTCATTGATGGTGGCTAGAAAGCAGTTCGAGTAAATTTAATTTACAATGCAAAATATGCTAGACCTGCATGAAACCGTCTTGTTTATTTTTAAGGTCACAACTTAAAGTCACAGAGCAGTCAAGTCAAATAAAGAATGTGTCAACTTCAAGTCCAAGTCTCAAGTCAGGTCCATCAAATGGCTCTGGGTTGTCATTTCCAAAGAACATTTTGAGAGATCAGATTTGAATCTCTGCTTCACCCAGTATCATACAATAATATCTGATCTGTTTCTAGACAGCCAGAGAGACACGCAGAGTTAGTCCCGCCCACCTGATCACATTGTCATTCGCCTGTTGCTGATAAGCTGGTAGTTACAGCAGCAATCAGTCTCAATGACATGTAATTCCATTAGAAATCTGACCTACAGTCCTAAACTGTAATAAACACTGTGTTATTGTGGTTTCAATTCCCACTTCTCTACACTTTGGCTGACCTCACTGACATTACTTGCATCAAACCAGATGATAACCGGAAATAAGGTGATAATATGAGCTACACAAACACTTTGCCTCTTAAATCTATGCAGCATATTGTTAAAGTGAACGAAAGGTGAATATCCGCAGAGATAAAATATACATTGTACAATACCCTCTGGTTTTAGTGAGTTGTCTAATGGCGCAAGTGTAGTACTCGCACCATTTGACAACTGACACATCAGTGTAGTGCAAAAAGCAAAGATTGAGCATTTTGTGCCAGTTTCTCTAAAAAGCATTTACAGCATTCTGGCTCAGTGGCAAGGCAGTATCTCTAATGACTTTGGGATAACAAGGCATGTTTCTCCAGCCATGTTGTTTTTTCCCCCACATAATGAGGATTGGTTTCCCCTAAGCAACGAGATGTCCTGTTTGCATTTTTTGGGCTGGTACTCGACTGGCCTTGCCGCAAAGGAAGAACCAAACACAGGGACCAGCTGTTCTATTTTAAAAGTCAGAGGAACAGGTCTAAGCTTGTCGACTGCCTACATATACCATTAGCAATGCGAGCAATGTTCCAAAGCAAAAGGAAGCTGGCTGAAGAGATGCTATCACAGGGCGTCCTCTCATGTTTTCATGCCATTCGTGTCTGCTGTCTCAGTCTCAAGCCTAAAACCTCTCGCACCTATCTTCTCCTTCAAGCGTATCCCTCCTATACCCACGTATTTCGACGTTCACATCGATCTTGTTGCCCACGCTTTTGCTCTTCCGCCTCACCAGTGCAATTCAAGCATGAAGTGGCCAGACAGGATTCTTGCTAACATACAGGTGAACAGGTCTTGCTCGTTAGAAAGCAACCTTGAGGTGTGTCTTTCTAATGGTAGTCTAGCTGGCATTGAGGAGGTGAGCATGTCATGGGACTTGCGTGCAGCACAGGAATTTAGGAACAAAGGAAGGCAGATGCCCCCCCACTGGCTTCTTGTGCCTTTATCTCTAAAGCCTCTTGGGATCACCAACAGAGAAATTGGAGATACTGTCATGACATTTCCCAAAGTAATAACACAGACCGTGATTTTGTTTTAAAAAAATAAACCAGAAAAATGAAGTCACTCTACTACAGCATGTTGTTGTTCTCAATGAGGGAGCATTCGGTAGTAGATTGCACAACTCAGTTCCCTTCCACAACATTTCCTTTTCTCAGCTTTATCTTCAATCAGCATGTTAAGCCTTATTACAATATGCTTTACATGGCGCCAGGGGCTGAGCCTTTCAACAAAGTCTTAAAGGTGCAGTCACACTAGACACTAATGGATATTTGCTTCACCCCTCACTTGCATTGAAAATTTCATTAATGGTGAGTAAAAACTACTTTCAGTTGCAAAACTATTTTATTCCATTGAACACAGATGGAGAGTTCCTTCTGAATTTGCATAGCCAACCAGATAAGTATATTAACCACTGAAAGACAAAGCTCCATGGCTTTAAACACAGTGTTTTACATTACAAAACAATGCTGATGATCAATGAGCAGCAAATATTGAAGCAAAAGCTTGAAATTAGACTGAAGGGCCCCAAAATAAAGCAGAACATCATAAACGTGATTCAACAGGACCACACAACAGTAAAAATAACCAGATGCTTATATATGTTAAATCTGCAATAACGGATTTTGGGCCGCTTGGAGGAGGTGGGGGAAAAGCTGTAAACTCAACCCCGACATATAATCACCTTTTTGTGATATGGTGAGCTTGTTAGCAAAAAAGTGGCTATTTACACATCCAGCACATTTAGAGCAACATCCATTTTGAGTTGTGTTTCTGGCCATCAACTTAATCTTAGTCCAACATTCGCTCTTTTTATAGCTTAGCTTTAGCAACTCCTGAGGGAAATATCTGGTTCTTTAGCTGCTAAATGCTCTGCTGTGTTCACTAGCTAGTTGCTAACTTTTTAGTGCTTATTTCTTGCTGAAAACAGCTGCCTGCTGTATCGGAAAACAATACCGATGAGTTCTATGTGTCCATCAGCGTGCCCTTTCACATACAAACAGAACATGTGAGCCAATGTTAAAATATTAATTATAGCAGCATTAATATTTCTCCGTGTTTCATTTATCTGTCCTTATCTCAGCACTGCTCAAGATTTCCAGGTGTTTCTCCACCTCCACAACCTCTTCTCCTGAAACTCACAAGGTGAGGGTTTTGCTGAGGGTATAAAGTGTCATGGTGGGAGACAAAATATGAAAAAATAATTATTTTTTCCACAGATAATACTTAAAAATATGACACTGGTTTAAATGAGTAGTAACTTAATAGGCCTCCCAGCAACATTGCTGGCTAGTCAAAGTTCTGTTACCAAATAGTGCACAAAGTACTCTTGGATGTAAGTGTGGAACCACATCAATAGGTTCTCAGCTTTGCTTCTAATAATAATAACAACAGGCTTTTGCAGTAACCTTGTGTTGTTGTGAGGCGGTGATAGGCAGAGGGTAAGAGCAATTACAAAATGCCTTAAAATGATATGTTAGGGGCCTGCGATTTTAAAAGTGAACACAAACAAAACTGGGACTATAGGTAAAAAGAAAAACAAAACAATATGGAAGTGATCATTATGTTGGAATGGTTTAGAAATTCCTGAAACTATGTGCTATAGATTCTATGGGCTTGATAATGCACTGCCTCTTAACAGCACCTTTTATCACTCTATCGTCAGTATATTTAATTACTATTTGAAACAAAATACATGCAAAATAAATGCTGACATCCACTTGATGGACACAAAGAATTCAGTGGGTCTTTCATCATGACCAGCTCAGACACTGTCCTGAAAATTAG
Organism: Micropterus dolomieu; assembly: GCF_021292245.1. Taxonomy (NCBI): domain Eukaryota; kingdom Metazoa; phylum Chordata; class Actinopteri; order Centrarchiformes; family Centrarchidae; genus Micropterus; species Micropterus dolomieu. The sequence continues at coordinate 27,947,736 of NC_060170.1, forward strand.
CCCTACAGACCCTGCCACTCCTCTTGGGACTTACAAACTGGAACTAGAATATGCTTACCAACTTAGAGACAGTATAAAAAATAAAAGTCAAACTCTGCATACCACAATAACAAAGACTGAGTGAAAAGGGAAAAAAGGATTTTTTATATGATTTATGCTCTTAAAATATGTTTATGCAATGTGCTAATTTACACATCACTATGCAATGATTATATGTGTGTTTGAGAGAGAATTTCTGAAGAGATGCCATGACTCATTCAGAACAAAAACAAAGACGTTCCATGCAAACAATGAGGATTAGTGATTTGTTATTAGAAACGTTGGCATGCATCCTGGGCATTATTTGAAACTTTGCCATTGTTTGAGTGCCAGCTTTTGAGATTTTTTGGTATTCTAGCATCAGCAAGCTTAGTTGCATATCCTCCACATGTGTAAGCCACAGGCTCCTGTAGATTAGTTCCACAGGGTTAAGCCATTGACGAAGGTTGACAGAGACAGCCAAACAAATGAGGGGGGGGAGGTTGTTTGCACGTGTCTCAAAGACAAGACTAACTGTGACTCTTGCTGCAGAGAAACATTCATAGACCTAGTGCTGAATGAAAATGTTAGGGTAGTTAAAAAGAAGTTTTATAATGTTTGGTATATGCTTCGCTCAAATTAGCCAAAAAGGCATCGGAGCATGACATTGCTAATGTTGGTTGGCACTAGCAAAAGTTATTAATTGTGCTAGTGCTAATGATGTCCCGTTAAAATTACCACCTGTTTGAATGTAAATAGGGATATGACTTCATATACAGTCCAGTGTCTCCCACTTTCCCATTCCACTGTGGCCTGCCAGAGTCTAATATGTTCCACAACAGTTTCATAATGAAGCAAAAACATTCTCAAAACTTCTCATAATAACATATCAAATTGCAAAAGACTGTGATTTAATTAAATAAGTATACTAAGAATGTATAAGATATTAAATCAGTATAAAGAAGTTCTTTTAGGAGGTTAAAAAACTAAGTAAGTAATGCTTACTCTGAGTAAATTTTAAATGACCTACTTTTAACTTTTAATTGAGTACATTTTTATACTGGTAAATTTACTTGTACTTAAGCAATAGTTCATCAAAGTAACAGTACTTTTACTTAAGTAGAATGTTTTAGATCTCTGTCCTCTTCTGCCCTTCCTTAGAAAATAAAAACTGGCCTCGCCCTGTCTCTCCAGGAAATATATGTGACACAACCAGGGCTGGACTGGTAATCTGGCATACCAGGCAAATCCACTGGTGGGCCGACGCACCTTCATGTAACATAAATTATGTATTTATATGCCAACGACCGACTCATAAAGCATGGACAACGGCCCATTGGTTCATTTTCAATACTGACACTGGGCCGGCCCAATCACATGTCTTACTAGCTCCCACCCCTCTGCTCTCTGTTTCCTGCGTTATGGCCCCCTCAAAATAATCTTCAGTGCGCGAAAAACAACCGATATGTTTGCCAACAAGGCTGCAGTAGCTTTAAATATCAGCTGCGGTATACCCGACGTAGTGCAGACACAGGCACTTCAATAAGTAAAGGAGAGCTGTGGCCCCTGCCAGCAAGGAGGAGGCGTGTGTTTTGTGTGCCAGTGAAAAAGTGACAGGTCCGAGGGAGAGAGAGAGCAGGAGGAGAGTGGAGGTGCAGCGGTAAGCATGAGTAGCTCAACCTGTAGGGAGGGAGCAGGGAGGGAGGGTCATTTACACTGGGGATGCTGGGGATTTGTAGGCTACCCACCACTTTTTGAAAGCATTTGTTAAAAATGTTCTGAAAAATAGCTTGCACAAAGAAATGTTAACTAACAAATAAAAATGCTATGAAAAAGGTTTGTTTGCACAATAAGCCTGCAATGTGATGTAAATATAGAAGAAAACTCTGTGTTGTCCAAAAAAAGTAACTTAAGCTAAAAACAATAATATAAGCTACTGATTACTTCATTATATTCTATTATATTCTTATATCAATGTTGTCACCAGCCACCTGAATTTTGTGCTTCCATGGTGCAGAAAATGTCCCCAGAATGTAGGAAATTAAGTGTTTAATGCTCAATGGGAGGACCCCCAGACCCCCCTATCAACTATTTCATCAATATATTTTTTTTCCTAAATAGTAGGCCAATTAAAAAATATTCTTGTCTTCTGTTCATGGCCCCAATCTTGTGTAATGTCACGTCTTTCGTCACACCTCCAATCTGAGCCCTTAAATGCAAGGATGGTGTATTGGTGAGGGGTGTCCGACAGATTTTAGTGGGCCGCCTGGGCAAAAAATGCCAGGGACGATTTTTTGTCCCAGTCCAGCCCTGGACATAACACTCTCATCAGCAGGAGCTGCTAAAGTAATCAAATCACTGAACAGGCTGCTGATTTTGATGAGAAAAATGTCCTAATATAGAGAAAGACAGTCAAAAGATGAGCGTTATCACCAGTGGCATACATAAAAGCTTTTTTATGTAACTATTTGATTTGATTGAAGAAAAGGCTGTAATAAGCAAGAAATCTGAGATGAGAAAAAAATCCTAAAATCTCCTCTATGCTCCAAAAATGAGTCTACTGTCCCTTTAGCAAAATGAAAAAGCACTTTTCTGATTTTCTGAATCTTCCTTTATTCCAAATAATCCATAAAGTCTCTTACTATACATGACCTAGCCAGTCTTCAACTATTAAATTTCTTGTTAGCTCAGTGTTAGACTATAATTTTGCATGATACCACCATGGGATCTAGTGCTCTAACTGAGATCTATGGTGGCTTGTAAAAAAGTTTTCACAGCAGAGGCCACATTAGATAGGTTGTCAAGTATTGACAGTAAATATTTACTGTATATCACCAAACTGTCTTAAGATCCTTTAATATTATACATGTCACAACTATTAAGCTATTAAACCCATATCGATCAAGGTCTTAAAGCCTTCTTTAACCTTACCTGCTTATATCAATTGGTTCTTTGTTACTGCTTGACAAGTTAAGGTCTCACTTTTCTCTAAAGTTAGTAAGGCTCAAAGAAGTTGACAGAAAATCTTTGTCATTTTCTGCTCAGTTTTTCCACTTTTGGTAAAAAAAAAAGCCTTTGGCACAAATCTTTTGACTATCAATCTGGTAGCTACATTTTCAAAACAAACATGGCACAGTGCTGCATGGATACCAAGACCACTTTTCTTAGGTCAACATAACTGATCATGTTGTCAGTGTGCAGAAAGACAAGGCTGGTAGTGTAGAGATTAAATCTGGTATGTTCTCACAGGCAAAGCGGCGAGTTGGCACCAGAATGCACACATTCATTATTCCCTGTCACCTACAACTTGTCAAAAATGTGACATGATGGGTTGCAGGCCACATATTGTTGGTTTACTTCCATTGATTTGTCCATTAAATTAACAGATCTGGGGCTCTATTCATAAAACACAAGGCTAAAAGTAGCTCCTAAAGGTTCGTGCAGACCACACAACTTTCAGCGTCGGCCAATGGCCGTGCTGTTCACACTACACAACTTGCCTTATTGTAAGGGGAGTCTTGAAGTCGTTGTGACATTTACACTATGTTGGGGTCACACACTACACGAGCTGACAGCGACTGTGTCACCCGACGCTTGTCTCCAAACCACGTTTTGTCAAGAAAACATACGTGAAATGGGAAATGAAACAAACCTACACACATAACAGCTGTTGTTTGTTATTATAAAGACAAAGAATATGGCTGAAAGAATGGATTAGCACATGCAGGTAGCAGGGATCGTTTGAGCTACAGAGAGAGCTGGAGGTCAGTAAAAAGTGTTTTGCAGTGAAAAAATAGCTGCCTGCTCTCATTGGCTGGATGTGGATGTCGAATCGTCCGACTCCTCCAGATATTTGGCATGCTAGATATCTGGCAGACGTCGGCGATGTATCAGAAATGTGTCGGGGAACTGTTGTGATGTGTCGTTGAGTAGTTCACACATAACGACTGGCGACCGCCGATCGAACACTGATTTACTTTTATTTTATTTTTACTTTATTTAGAACTTAAAATGATTTAGAATAAATTTTTTTATTTATTTGATATAACCTAATCTAATATTTAAATTCAACTTAATAAAATGTTTTATTTACGTAAAATAAATAATAGTTTTTTATTTAAAAGTAAATTTAATTAAATTCATTTAATTTCTAAGAATTAATTTGATTTGTTTTGATTTAACTTAATTGAATGAAAAGTTTTTATTACTTACTCATCGTCAACCGCTTATCCTGTGTACAGGGTCACAGGGGGTTGCAGCCAATCCCAGCTGACTGACCACTCTCCGTGTATGTTTTGCAGTGGCAGTTTGTCAATTTCCTTTTATGTTCAAACACAATATTGCACAGTTTGCAAAACAGTTTACCTCCCCACAAAAGAAGATCTTGATACTGTTTTCCACGGCCCTTTTTTTTTTGTTTTGTTGTCAAGTTGATGGATACCACCCTAGTATATGGGGATTCTACAGACAGAAGCATAGCCGTGGGCTCACCAGTATGCCCTATGTGATCAACATCTACATGGAAAAAATAGAAAGCAGAGTACTGAACTCCTTCAGACAGTAACATCAAGTTCACACGAGAGGATGTCAGCATCTACAGTTTGGCCATCTTGGACTGTTATCCGGACCCTGCATCACCGAGCTGATAACATACCAACAAGTGCCCAAACCCAAGAGAAGGAGCATAAACGCCTGAAGGATGCACTTAAAGTTTGTGGATATCCAAACTAGACCTTTGTGAAAACACCCACAAGATCCAGGAAGAACACCAACACTATGGGTGATGAGGAAAAGATGAGTAAATGCTCTCATTGTGATTTCATACATGTCTTGGGTATCAAGGATCAAGGATATCGTTATTGTCCCAAAGGGGCAATTTGTTGTACAGACAGCAGTCAACACAAAACTATCAACAGTCATGACTCACAAGAAAAACACTACGTTAAAAAGACCATAGTTGGAGTAAAAACAACAAAAACAATAAAAACAACAACAATAAAAATAACAAAAACAATAAAACAATAAAAACAACAAAAAATAATAAAACAATAAAACAATTGAATGGAATTACAGTGAATTCTTTAAAAACCCAATGGCAGCTGGGACAAATGAATTCCTATATCTGTTTGTCCTGCATGTTGGCGTCCTGTATCTACGGCCCGAAGGAAGCAACCTAATCTTCTCAAACAGAGGGTGGATAGAATCAGCCAGAATTGAATGGGTCTTCTTCAGATCCGTACCTCATATAAGTGTGGGAAGTTGTCCAAACTGGTGCCTGCAATTTTCCCGCATGATTCTTTGCAATCTATTTTTTTTTATTTCAGAGGAACTCAGGAGGATTTTGTCTGTGAACGTTTCCTGTCATCCAGGTCATAGTTATCCAAGGACGGTTAAAATCAAGGGCAACTGGACATGGTTGAAGATACTCGAAGACATTTCTTCCCTCATCCAAGAGACGTCTTCGGTTCTGACGGACTAGCAGGGATACTCAGCTATTTAACCTCTGTGTGGTCGTCGTCAAGATGCTTGACACCGCTGGTTCCTTAGTGCGCCTGGCTATTGTAATGACAGTCGTTAGTCACCTGAGGCCAAGTCTGAATGACCATTCTTAGCATCCTCACCTGAGGCCAAAAGTGAACACCACATGTTTGTGTTTGTGTTTGTGTTTGTGTCATGCTAAGACAGATACTGTTCCACCCAAAAGACCGCAAAAGCAATCTAGTTCATGCTGTCCAGTGCAACGAGGAATGTACACATAAGAGCCAGCTACTCAGACCAAGGCTCAGCTGTTTAATTACATCTGAAGAATAAGGGACACAACAATGTTTATATTCTGAAAAGTGAGGACAGATGGTTTGAAAGAGGAGTGAAAGAAGCCATTTACACCAGAGTAGAGAAATTATCTCTCAACGGGAGAGGAAGTCTGTGATACCACTTATCCCCCACCTACAATGCTGTCATTCCATCTCAGTATCTTCTACCAAGTCCAGTTGGCACTGATTTAACCTTTCTTGATGATGTATAGATTAATTGAATTTAAAGACCATAAAAAGTTGTGTATCAGGATGTGAAAAATTGTAATGATCTAAAAACAAACAAAACCCCTTTACTATGAGTGCATTCTTCCTTTGTGAAGCTTGTTATGTTCAATTAAGACATGGAAGTTTTTTAAACTATTGTGGGGTTTTAATTGGATAAAAAGTAAAGTGAATTACTCATAACATGAAAACACATAAAACACATACTTTACATACAAGTAAAGAATATAAAAACACTTTAAAATCTTTGACTTGCATAGCTTTGTCCTCAGTTCCCACTCTCCACCCACACACCTGAGATTATCTGCTACTATCTTTCAGTGGAAGGTTTTCTATCTACATTCCCTGTCAACCAGCATGTATGGCTTTTCCCCTGTGAGAGTAGTGTTTACATACTCAGTACATATTTTTTGTTTAAATGTGTGCAAGTGCTTATGCATGCATTTTTGTAAGATAAAAATAATCAGAGGAATGTAGTATATGGGGGATTGGGTTCATTAAGTATTAAGGTTAAGTAATGAGGGTTCAGGCTAAGGTTAGAGATTAAGGGATGAATAGAAGTGAGTGTAATGTCCCCACAGTTTTTTTTAATAGAACAAGGATGTGTGTATACTAGGGAGTGAATGTGGCTTGATATGTGGGTGTGTGCTTGTTTCATCAGTTTTATCTGGTGAATCTCCACATATTTATTGTAAAGGAGAATGTCCTGGTTACAGGTCAAATCATTTGTGGTCTCACCAGATCCACCGCAGCTGCATAAAAAACAGCATTTTAAAAGAATTATTCAGGGAGCTTTTCTTCTGACCCTTAAAATACAACAAATGACTTTGTCTTTAATGAGGCCACTTAATATGGGTGGTGTGGTGCAAAGCATGCTACAATGACCTGCCTTGAAACACTGTGGCTAGAGCACTGTGCTTGGAAATGTACATGGCAAGTTGGTGGAAACATTTGGTTACTGCAGTATGACCACTGAGGATGCAGTCCAGTCAAAAGGGTTTCTGTGAGCTCAAATAAGGACTGTTTATGTGCTTATTACAAAAAAAACCCATCTTACGGCTGATTGACGGGCTCCTCGGGTCTTAATTATTATACAGTGGACAGCCAGAGAAAATGGGTGGTACACCTTGTTTATTAAGCAAGGCCCAAACTTCTCACTCTGGGCTGGGTTTTGACATTAGTCTGGAAAATGAGTGTATATCTTTCAGTGTGACTGTGCACACTGTGTATTGGAGCATGTCAGCATGTCACTCCACGTAATGTCTCCACAGTGTTTAGAATATTAGAGCAGGACAGTGAGAGTTTGCTGTGTAAAATGGCTGTGGATAGATAGAAAAGCATTTGCTTGGAACAATTTAACCATTCCTGGATATACAAATGTGGTATGAATAGACAAAAAAAGAGCAACTTAACTGATTTACATTTCCCAAGGTGCCACAACATGAAATTTCTCGTATCTTAAGTTTGCGATCTTTTGGAGGATAAGGATGACTGGCCAACAAGGTGACTGCTATGACTAACCATATCTTACCATCTTGAACATGATGTTCATGTTGGATCTGTACAAACCTGTCTCCGTTTCACAAACAATTGCTCTGCACTGAGCTGATCGTTCAACAGCTGACAACGTAGAAAGTTACAAAACATTTTAATATGCTTGAAACTTTGTTGCCTAATTTTGTGTCACCATCATTGTTCTTGTCCTTTGCCTGTCAGGTAACATCAAAGTTATCAATATGGTAGAAATCAGGGGACTAGCAGCCATTCAGTAAATTGAAATATGTCTAAACAATGTAGTGTGCAATTTGAGTAAAAATAAGTAATAAAACAGTGTAGACTGTAAGGGGCTCAGTGGGTAGCACTTTTGCCTTACAGCAAGACAGTTCCGATCCACTAGCTGGCTGGGGCATTTCGGCAGAAAAGAGTGGGGGTACCCTGCCTCTTGCCCAATATGTGCAAGGATAGGCTCTAGCCTTCTTGTCTCCTGACTTGGGGTATAGACAATGGATGGATAGATGTTGACTGCTGGAAATACAAGACAGGAATATTGCCTGGATTACCAGTATTGTATCATATGCCGTTTTTCCATTACCAGTACCAGCTCAACTCACCTCAACTCTACTCGAATCGGTTTGGCCGTGCTCCATTTTCCATTGCAGATAGTACCCAGAGATAGTACCCCTCAACCATAGCCCTCAACGTAGCTGGTTGTCATAGCGACGCCACACAACTGCCGCGACGTAATTTTCAATGCGACACACACACCAGTGTCCCACACACAGCTGTCTCTTGATTTAAGTTAAAATGTTTCATTATTAGTCAGAATGTAAAGACAGATAAGCGGTGTGAAAACCTTCCAGCCGTGTTTTCCTCTGCTGTTGTTGTTGCAGCGGTCTGTGTGACGGTGGGAGCAGAGGGCTCTGTGAGCGGGCGGCTGGCCGGCCTCGCGAGCTCCTCCCGCGGGTTGCCGCAGGCTTCCCCTGCCGCCACTTGCTGAGCTCCTCAACTCCGAAGACTTTAAAGTACATTTTTGTTCCGCCATCACTTCTCGTAAAACTGTTATTAAAATCTACACAGATTTCTCACCTCAAAACTTCTCAGAGGTGGATTTAGTGGTGAAATAACGTATGAAAATTGTAAAATATAAAACTTTCTGTTGCTGGCCTCTGTCAGATTCTCTCTCACCAATCAGTAGTCTGCTGTGTTTTCACGTCACATTTTAGCATCGCCTCAGCTCAGAACTTTGACGGAGGTGATACAAAAAAAAGTACCTGGAAGCAGGTACAGGTACAACTTTTCCGCAATGGAAATCCAAAAAAAGGCGAGTAGAGTCGAGGCGAGGCGAGTCGAGCTGGTACCATGCAGTGGAAAAGGGGCTTTAAAAGGGGCACACACACAACGATACCCTGCCTTCTGCAAAGTGTGGTAAAAAAAGCACTGTGGCAAATTTAATAGCAAAAAAAGATTCACAATGATTAAAACAAGTTTTAAAGAATTTAAAAAGGCTTTTCAAGTGTTCAATGAGGTAGGAAATACATTAAATATGTCTATTGGGCCTTAAAAGTACAAACAATGCTCTGTGCTATTCTTGTGCCCCTATTTTACCTTTTTACACTCAACTGTCTGTTTTTTGTCACACATTCCTCTTTTGTACTGACAAGACAACAATTGCTCTGTGCTATTCTTGTGCCCCTATTTTACCTTTTTACACTCAACTGTCTGTCTGGTTATTTTTGTCTCACATTCCTCTTTTGAACTGATAAGACTTTCATCACTGTGGCCATCAAGATTTCCCATGTGGCTAATCTCTGGCATGTTTACCTGACAGCGGATTTCACCTACTGGTGGATCTCACCTGGACTGCCATCAATTCAGTGAGCTCACAGGTGGTAATGAGTAATTATGGTGATTAATGTCAACTAAACCCCCGGCTAGCTGCAGAAGGCCAACATGCTGCTGACACTAGCTAGTAGTCATCGATCCCCGCAGGAACCGATGAGAGCTGAACCAGAGCCCTTCTCTCTCCGTCTGTGTGTCTCTGTCACTGGCGCCAGCACCCTGCACTCCTGCCTTCCTCACTCTGACACTGATGCAGAGGATGATCAGGAGCAAATCACTTTTTTATTAAGATATAAAGCCAGTGTCAACCTCTGACTCTAATTTATTGTTTGCCTTTAAGCAATAATGGAAGACCTTGTGGCTGTATGGATTTTTAATAGTATGCTGTAATGGCCATCGCCAACAGTCTCACAGATTTACAATCTTACAACGACTTGCTGCCACTGACCCAAGGTTTTAGGAGTTTGATGTGAATATCACAAGCAGCAGGAGAACGCAGGTCAGATTTATTTTTGTTTCAGTGTTTTCCAAATGGATATATTTTGTTATTATTAAAATTAGCTGAACAACATACTCCCTTGCTGCCCGTGTGTCCTGTTTTGATTCAGGAAACTTATGTACATGCACTTGTTTTCCACACAAGCAAACAATACATTGCTGACGGAGCAGCTATTGCAACTACACTAAGAAAATAAACATCACACACGAGTATGTTTTTTGTGACAGGAACAGGATAAGCTTCATGTAACCTGGAGTGTAGAAGCAGGAGACATCTGTGCCTTGAGATGTAGATTGTGCAAAAGGAGCAGTCACTATTGCTAAGAAATCACAAAACTTGCATTTCCATTTATTGTACAAACATGAGCTTGAGAATGGAAGCATCTGGATGCACTCAGGGTGATATTCAGAATGAAATACTTAAGATGGCCCCAAAAATAGCTTGACATTGTTCTCGGACGTCTCTCCTGAGACTGTATGGAGGTGCATTAATCCCCAAGTATTCCCCGGCCCCGGAAGAGACCACAAAATCTCTGCATGTGTTTCCACTTAGAGCATAATGAGTGTGATTTACCCACAACATGATAGTTGTGGAAGGCCAAATAGCTAAATCACCCTCCTCTCACCTCAACACATGGTCTCATACTGCAGGCTAAGGAACTGCTTTTGGGCTTTAACCCCCACAGGATGCATACATGAGGAAGAAATGTCCATCCATCCATCCATCGTCAACCACTTATCCTGCGTACAGGGTCGCGGGGGAAGAAATGTTCTCTGGTCAATTCTAATTTCCGTTACCTATTCTTCAGATTCTTGACGTATGATCTATATGTTATGTTATATATATTATACATTTTTTTACAAGATAAACCAGAGCCATCATTAGTGTTCTGTTGTCAGAAGTTTTGGTTTGCACTTGCAGCCACCCCTTCCTCCTCCTTCCAGTCATGATTAGGTCCTCCAGCTAATGTAGAGTTTCCTGTGCAAAAGCAAAAAAAGCTCCCAAACAAACTCACAGGAGGAGGCATTCGAAAATATCTGATGTACAGAAAAGTCAACAAGCCCAAAGAATCCCAACTAAAATGATTATCTTAGTTAATCTGGATTTCGATCACAGCCCTTAAACTTGTAGGCTCATGAACATGAGCTGTCAGATTCAAAGTGGAGCCCTTTTTAAATGGACTAGCTGGACCCCTTTTGTATTGTGTGTTTACACTCATACCACTGGCTCCTGTTCTACATTTGTTTGACAGGATGGAGACATTAAACTTCTCTCTTGTCTCCTTCTGGAAAAGCTACGGTCGGCACTTCAGCAGATCCAAACACATCGTGAGGAGCCACTCAATGAAAAATCCACATCTCATGTTTAACAAATGGCATACTATCAGTCCTGCTGAATATGAGCAAACTCAGATGTCAGCAAGATTTACACCCTTGCGTTTTCTCCATTGACAATGAGTGGGCGAATGCCTGTGTGTGGACCTTTCCAAGCATGGGGGTGCTGGCACTGACTAGATGGATTGCATTGTGACTTGAAATGTAAGCATGTAAAGTCCAGATGGCTGTCACGGACCAGGCATTCGCTAAATGCGGTTAGTCTTAACAGAGAAATACCAGACGTTTTTTAGAATACACCCTGATTGGAACATATTGTCTTTAAGGTTTCCATGGAGAGGTGGGAAACATTCCCAGGGTACAGTATATGTGGGGCGAGAACGTTTAATAAACAGGCTTTCTGAAGCCTTCTGACTTCTCTGATGATTTACAGCCTGCCATAATGAGCCGAGCAAATCCTGGACTGTTCTGTACACCGTATATCTGAATTGTTTTGTTTTTTTTGAGGAAGTGTGCAGTTGCTGTCAGATATGTCTCCAGAGTTACAACTCATTTCACACAAAGCAGGGAACAAGGGAGAGTGTTATATACTGCTGAGGTTGAGTGAACTGGGAGAAGGCATGTTAATCTGAGGAATTTGCACATGATTAAACAGATCAAACATCACACATTTTGCCTTAACGGGTAAATTATATCACATGTAAGAAAAATCACAAACTATTACAATCATCAACATTTACATTACTCTTGTCAGCTGTGCAAAGTGAATGTAGAAAATTATTCTTGCAAATTACTTATTATGCAATGTAGTCACTGCATACACAGTACACCAATGTTACCGTTGCAGGGCTCTGTCTGTAATGGTGAGAAAGCTGTCGTGACTGATTCCACTATCAACAACTCAGCTTGTGCCAGCTGCCATGCTTGACTAGACTAGGACCAGATCCAGATCCACCAATGGCATCTTCTCACGCAAAGACTAATGAGCAGCTATCAAGCTGTCAGCTCTACAGCGGTGACCTTCATCTATAGAAATGCTGTCAGCTGGGGCCTCTTGGTCATCAAGTTTTAAAAGGGGCCAGTGTTTTGCTTTTGCCCACATTTCCCTTTTGTGAATGCACTCACAACTCCACAACTTCCTGTCAGATGAGTGACAAAGTGACCCAGAGTCAGACCAATCCATTTAAACCATAAATGGTGCAAAAGGGAATGGAGACATTGTTTATATGATAGCAAAGGAAAGCATGCTGCAATACAACACAATTTGATTAAACTTCTATTAGATTCTCTCTCACGACCGTTTGTTTTAGGGGTGACTTTTATTGGCAACAAATAAGTAAAGATGCAGACTGCTTTCTACCTACTGTAGACATACACACTCATGTTCACTGAAATGAAGAAAGAAATTCTGTATAGTCTGTGAAATGTTCAATGTGTCTGTCACAATACATTTATCAACCAGAATATGATGAAGTACAAATCACTCTGAAAAAACCTTAAAATGTTGGGTGTTGCGTCTGTTCGCTTAGTTGAGTTAGATTCACTAAGAAGCTGGAGCCAGCAGCTGGTTAGCTTAAACTGGCACAAAGACAGGGAAACAGCTAGCCTGACTCTGTCCTCAGGTAACAAACTCCACCTACCAGCACCTCTAATATTCACAAATAAACATATTATATCTTGTCTGTTTGAACACAAAAGTTCATTCTAAGCTAAGCTAACCATCTATTGGCTGTAGCTCAATAATAAACAGCAGCAGAAATTAACACAGCATTGACCTATCACTTCACCTCATGTCAAGTTGATATGGCGAACTTGTCAGCAAACAGTTGCTATTTACACATTCAGAAGTTACAGAGCAACATCTGGAGGCGTGTTTCTGACCACCTGGTGAAGTAAGTGTAATTCTTTTAGATCTCTTTATGCTAGTGTTGTTGTCAAGACTGCCCAAACCAAGACAAGACCAAGACCAGAGTTTATCGAGACTGGGACAAGACCAAGACTTTTAGGGGCTGAGACCAGTCGAGACCAAGACCGAGGGAGGGCGAGACCGAGTCAAGACCAAGACCAGTTCCCCACATTACATGACACACAAGAAATCAATGAAAGTATTGCGGGGAGGGGTGACAGTCGTCAAGGGTAACAACACATTTTTAATTAGGGTTATTGGTTGCATTTTAAGCAAAATGTTTTACATCCAATCAAAGTTAGGATGCTAACAAATAAATCAGTCAATGCAAAAGCAATTTATTGATATTCCCAAAGTTATGGTCTTGACTGGTCTTGAAATAAAATCCACAGTCCTCAATGTCCGAGACCGAGACAAGAGCGACAACACTACTTTTTGGTCTCCTTAGCTGCTCATGTTTAGCTAATCACTAACTGGGCCTTACTACTGTTAGGTTCTTAGCAAGCCGTGTACAGTGGCTTGTTAGATCTTTTTCGCTGCACAGCTTCCTGCTGCAGTTGAAAATCCACCAAAACAGTAAAGTTGGGAGCTGGGCAGCTAAACAATGAGCTGAAACTAGCTTTAAAGCTCCGTAAAGCCACATTGTTTTCATTGTGTCAATTGATACATTTGTTAATATACAAATATTGATTATATCCAAGTGAAAAAGAAATATACTTAAGTAGCACTTTTTTGGATGCACTTATCATATTTTAATTGTACTATACTAAGTGTATATTAAATGTGTTATTTTGGAACAACTTAAAGTATGTTAAGTGTCATTTTAGAAATACTTAAAGTCAACTTTAAGATAATTGCAATATATTTTAATATACTTAGTTGTGTTAAAATGGACCTATTTTAAGTACTTTTACTGTAATTTAAATATATACGTTTTTAAATTTAACTTAAAATACCCTTTTGTGCTATACTTGAAGAACAGTTTAAATATATTTTAAATGTGTTCCCTGAACATTTTTATTAGCATTTCAGCATATTAGTAATTTACTACTAGTATACTCCAAGAGCCACTATTAATATCTTGGGAAGCTGCTTTATGAAACCATTCAGTATGAGAATAATGCATTATTAATGCATTAAAAATATCTTGCAAAATGCCCTTTTATCATAATAAAAACCAGTAAAAAAAAAAAGTATTTTGCAACACACACACATACAGACAACTAAAAAACTTTAATTTTGTGTATATTATAAAAATAAATTCCTGTACATTAAAAGGTACAGCAGCATGTATCACATCTTGATCAAAATACCTTCAAATAAAAATAAAAATCAGTAAAATGATGACATATGATACGGTTTGGACTGTGGGCCCGGCTCAGATGACCTCACGGCAAGCCATCCCACTTCTGACACCATATGCGGCCAAAGGCGAGAGCAGTCACCCTACCCAGATTCAAACATAGTTCTACAGGGTACCAAACATGCAACTTTGACCGCACTGCCAAAGAGCCAGGCTCGTTGGTATGGCATTCCAAGCGCATACTCAACTGTAGTGAAGGTACTCCATCACAAGCATACAGTACAAATGGTGGAACCAAACTGAAACTGAAAAATGTCACAATCCTTATCCTTGGAGTGGAGGGTTGGTAGCTTTTAGTAGGACTCATTGCATTTTCTGTGACTACAGACACTATGGGATTTGGAAACTGCTTTATCACACAGCATCTGTGGAAGGGAAAAGGAAATATTTTGTCTTTATCAAAGCTATATTACCTCTAATTAATAAACAACTATTGTCAGATTTTTTATTTTGTTTAAAGTTGCTGAAACACAATGTGACATTATATCTAACTGTTCTGATGCTAACTGTTTAGATTCAGGTGCAGTGTTTCCCACAGAATGACAGTGTAAATGTGGCGGGGGAGAGGGCGACTTTAGCAGGTGATATGCCGAATTTCGCTTGCCTGCCGAAATATTTCATGAACGTTTAGAGCTGTTGATATTTCATTGGCAGTTAGTAGAAGCAGCATACCTTGAAATTTAGCAATAAATATGTGGTGATAACCGCAGTTGATCAATGAGCACAGCAGAGTCTTAAAAGGTCCTATACAGGTGGATGCATAATTTGGCAAAACAGATGATGTAGGCAAATCTACCTGCTGAGATTTGCGTCCACCTCTTTTCTCAGCATAAAAGGGTGTTACCACATGCAAGGTGCATCTAATTCTCGGCAGGCAGGCAGAATTCGTCACCATGATGTCACATCACCATGACCTAACACTACCTCGCGGGAGCAAGGCGGTGGCAGGCGCCGAGTCTGGCGCACGCGGTTGTTTTTCTCTGGCTGCACAAAGTTGCAACCACCTTTTCCCGATCATTGTTCTAAGCTCACAGTAAGCTCACGCAGATTGTGTCTGACGGTGCTGTTTTTATACCCCGCTCCCGCAGTCGCCTGCATCTCACATTACACTAGCCTATCAAATCGGCGAAAGTCAGCCGCAGTCATCTCGAACGCACCTACCCAGCAAGCAATAGCCGTCATTTCACCGTCTAGGTTTACTACAGACCTGATTTAGTCCGGCTATGAGTAACCCACTTCTAGTCGCAATAACTTTACATGTGGTTACATGATGTTTTTGCCAAAATATTTTGCAATGTGTATGATATTCCATCATTTAAGCAAGGTCTACAGTGATTACAAAGTTTTTTGTTTCATTTCTTTCACATGATTTACGTGCAGCCTATGCGTAGCCACGATTTAGCTAGTAGACAGACCGGCTAAAGTGGATTTTTTCCCTGGCAGCATGTGAGATGGTTTATATCCCATTATTTTTGCAATGCCAATAATATCTACACGATATTAAGTGTCATTAAATTGATATGGTCTATCTGTAGCCACAATTTATCTCTTATTTGGACAGGCTACGTGTAGTCTGTCTTTAGCCCACCCAGCAAAATAGCCTAGACCCATTTTCACCATCTAATACACGTCTCTATGTAGCCGTTCACTGGTAGTCTAATTGATGACTAGACTATTTTTGGGCTATGGTTAGACGTCTACCAAACTTTCACTGACAGCCCAAATTCAGCCCTGTTTTAGCCTAGACGCATTTTCAACGTCTATTAGACGTCTATATGTAGCCGTTCAATGGTAGCCCTGTTTTAGCCTAGACGTCTGGGCTCTGTTTAGACGTCTATTAGTCTTTTAACCGTGAAATTGCTTGCTGGGTATTGACTACCAGTTATGAATAGCGTGCTATCTTTGACAGCTGTACTGTAGGCCCATTCTAAAGTTAACATAGCTATCCTTATTGGCTAGGCTCCTTACATGCGGGCTAATAACTTTTTTAAAGTGTGCAGTGGTGTTCATGATACCAACCATTCAATTCGCAGACAGGTTGTTTGCATGCAGGAGAGAGAGAGGGAGCGACCGAGTGAGATGAGCGAATATGCGCTGTGCAGCACTGCAATTAAAATGGGTCGCCAAATTTACTTGGGCGGCTGTTAATCTACCTGGGCGGCCCGCCCAAGTAAAGCCTATGTGTGGGAAACACTGAGGTGAAATGGTTTTCCACAAGGGACCTGTCCCAAACAATATTTTAAATAAAATTATTTTTTCACAAGAATATTTGTTTATTTAGTCTGACCCCGTTGACATGTATTGTGAGCAAGAACAGTGATAGTGTGC
>NC_060170.1:27964580-27965126 GCF_021292245.1 Micropterus dolomieu
GCTGTGCAGCACTGCAATTAAAATGGGTCGCCAAATTTGCTTGGGCGGCTGTTAATCTACCTGGGCGGCCCGCCCAAGTAAAGCCTATGTGTGGGAAACACTGAGGTGAAATGGTTTTCCACAAGGGACCTGTCCCAGTAAATGCACAGTTCTTCCATTACACCATAATCAAAAACATTACATAAACAATATGGTACATTCAGCCAAGGAGCTGTATATGATAAAATGTTATTTAACAGGTACAACAAATAACACAAATATACAGATTAGCTTAACAACTGTTCTGTCTACATGTCATTTTACATTAACACAGCAGTCAATTTGTGAAGTACAAAAGTAGCCAATTACTTAATGTATAACAATATTTTAAATAAAATTATTTTTTCACAAGAATATTTGTTTATTTAGTCTGACCCCGTTGACATGTATTGTGAGCAAGAACAGTGATAGTGTGCAGGAGCCAGAATAATAAATCGTGTGCAGGAGCCAGAATAATAAATAATTCAGTTAGGCCAGTACTTCCACCTAGTTTAGTTCTTCATTTGC
>NC_060170.1:27965146-28058374 GCF_021292245.1 Micropterus dolomieu
CTTGGGCGGCTGTTAATCTACCTGGGCGGCCCGCCCAAGTAAAGCCTATGTGTGGGAAACACTGAGGTGAAATGGTTTTCCACAAGGGACCTGTCCCAAACAATATTTTAAATAAAATTATTTTTTCACAAGAATATTTGTTTATTTAGTCTGACCCCGTTGACATGTATTGTGAGCAAGAACAGTGATAGTGTGCAGGAGCCAGAATAATAAATCGTGTGCAGGAGCCAGAATAATAAATAATTCAGTTAGGCCAGTACTTCCACCTAGTTTAGTTCTTCATTTGCGTATCATTATAAACACTGTAATTCTATTCTTATAGCAAATCTTTATTATTATTCTTTATTTAATTTTTTTTCCTGCTAAGGCAGGAAATTCCAACTCTGGGTTTAGCATTAAGTTGGTTAAAGTTGGCAAAGGGTAGGTTCAACTTTTAAAAGTTGAATACAGGATCTATGACCATACAAATGGACATAAAGTTGAGCAGTATTTTACATAACATCACAAGCTATTATATTGTGTGGTACATAAAAACAATATTTCAAGCACATCTTAAAACAATTCTCACATACACGTGTACACGAACATTACTGTTATAACTGAGTTATTGGTCACTTTAATAATTCCCCCGCCATGGTTGCAGTGAAGTGAAATCTCTAAAAAAACAGTGTACCTTTAGAAGATGTCCACTATTGAATAGTCTAACACAGATGCTTAGCTGATGATTCATAGTAGCTTCAGCTAAACTTTAGAATGAATTTATAGAAAAATGACAACTGTGGTGTCTTTACACACTATATGGGCAGCAATAATGATTACAGTGACCAATAACTTACTGTAAACATGGACATGTGAGTATTAAGGTAGACTATAAAAATGTGAACCTATTCTTTAGCACACAGACAGCAACATAGTTGCATTTATTACTCTGATAAAGACCTCACTGGTCAACGGTGCAAAAGCAGAATTGAGGGCTCATACACACACATGCACAGGCCTGCCTTGTTGAAATCTCATGCATCAAATTCCAGCAACAAGTTACTGAGATTGTTGATTGTTCCTGAAATTTTAGTAACATTAAAAACTGCCTTACAGCAAAAAGCAACACATTACTGTAACGTTAATTGCGTTTCTTTTGTAATGCCTTACTCCCAACACTGATTAAGGCAGACGAAAGTTGCTGTCTCAATTGTGAAGCTATGAAAATGCTAACTAACGTTAGCTAACAAATATATTAATCTACGTGCTAGCATTAGCTAATGTACACCAGAGCTATCCACCAAGTAAAATATTACCCAGAGTGAGCTCAACTTTCGTTAACTTACAAAATTGTGTTGTCTTGCTAACAATAATAACTTAAACTTACAAAGAAAGACGATTTTTACTGGCAGTCTCTGCGTCTGTCCTCTCCTGCTTGTCCTTGCCAGTCACACCTCTTTAGCTCTTTTCACATTTAACTTCTGCAGGGAGCTGACCGGATATTCTTCTCTTCTGTGTTCTGTCTGTGGTGTTCACTGTTCCGAGTAGGTAAACTAAAACAAAGGAAACCAGAAAAACAAAATGATTTCTTGCCAGAAATAGCTTCCCTCTCTCAACGACACGTTCACACGTTAACTTTCGTGAAGCGGACTTTCACGTTGTGTGATTGGGTCGTCTATTGGAAAACCTTGATTCTGATTGGTCCAATTGAATGCACTGCGCTAGGCGGGAGGGCACACTTCGGCCCTGTGTACATATGTGTTGTTTACAAACAGAAACAGGTATAACTATATTATGATTTAAAGTATGCTTATTTCTATATGTTGTTGTTTGTTAAGTTAACAACAGCTTCCTTCTAGGCCAGGTTAACCTTATGAAAGAGGTCTCTGATCTCAACTAGCTATTTACCTGATTTAAAAAAATTAAAAGCAAGAAAAGAAATGAAAAAAAAAGAAGAAATAATATGCTTTTGAAAAATATATTTTAATGTTAAAAAAATATGTTTTAAAAATCATAGAATTTTAAAAATCAGGCCTGGAAATCAGGCTGAAACATGAGGTGATTACATAAATAATTACAATATTTTGCAGTAGCACACAATGAAGCATGTTTGGCATAAATGTATTTTTAACTCACTAAAAGTGTAATTGTTTAACAATGTACTTCCACAAAGTACACCTCAGTAGTATTTACTAAGACTTAAATAAATATATTTTTAATAAATAGACTAAAATGTTGTAAAATATACTTTTATTTAAGCATATTTATTAAAAGTTTAATTAAGTATATATTTATTACCAATTTATTCAAAGTATACTTTTGAGAAGTATGTTAAAGCTCAGGAGAATATATCTTTAATATACTTGTAGTAAGCATGTTAGAAGTATGAATGTACTATAGGTATACTATGTGAATTTCAAGTATATTTTCAGTGCCTTTAAGAGCACTTCTTTTTGACCTGGGTAGCCACTGATCAGAATCAGAATCAGAATCAGAAGGAGCTGTTTTACACATACGACGAATTTGCTGTGGTGATAAGGTGTTACACGTAGACAAACATATAGTTGACATAAATAAATGTGGAAATATATAAATATGCAACGGAAGAGAATATTGTGTGCATATAAATATATAAACTGAAAACTGAAAAATATACAACAACAAAGATCAACAATCAACAACAAATGTGGTAATTCTTACGTTATTAATGCCTTGTTTATCTTCTCATTAAGTGGAAGGAAAACATAAGGTGGTAATAACTGCAGAGCAATCACAGCTGCAGTTGTAAAACTGATCAGACCAAAGAAGGACCTGCTTGGTGACAAGAGAGCTCAGCACTGCAGCAGAGTGCTGGATATCTGAAGTGAATCGCATGGAAGGCATTTGCCTGATTGTTCTTCTTCAGTGCACCGGCTTGAGTAATAGAGAGATAGCCATCTATTATTTTCTTTTACTGATTTGAGTCAAAGGGAGGGCACTTGTTTCCTGTTCTCTACAGTTTGGGGTGCCTCGTGCCTTGTGGTCTGCAAAGCTGACCACAAACTGTTTTACAAATAAACCTTTAGAGACCTTTAGAGGTGTAGTATTAAAGTGGAGATAATGAAATATAATCACAATTAAACAGCTAAACTTACCAAAGTAGTCCAATAATATTATGTTTACTGCAAAGCTAGTGTTCAACTGAATGACAAAAAACATTGTTGAGTCTTGGAAGTGTGTGTTTGACATAATCCAGTATCATTTGACAATGAGAACAGAAGCCAGCAGTGGAAAAGCCTGTCACATTGTTGGCACAGTCAGGTGACACATACAGTTAATGGGTTAACAAGCTTAGTGTAGTTGCTACATTCATCAGTGATATTAAAGAATAATGGTAAACAGATGATTTTGTAGTTTTGATGCAACATTACTCACATTTTACACTCTCTAATGCAGGATTAGTTCTTTGCCTATAGGTCTATATGCGTGTCTATGTGTGTGTGGCTCTATTAGAGTACTGATCCTCTATTAGGGTATGGCTTCGGCACACAGTCACACTTTTCAACTCCTCCCCTCTGCGTTCAGTCAGGGTATGATTAGAGCCAATACAATCTTGGGCAACCTGCACTGAGCAAGAGCGAGAGAGAGAGAGAGCGAGAGAGCAAAAGAAAGAGGGGATAGCCACTCTGGTGCACTCTGGTGGTTCCTGCAACAGCGTCACTGTTGCTTGATCTCCAACAGTCCAACTGTGGCATCGTGGCTCATGCAAGATTCAGCAAAAACACTGCAAACTACTCTTATCCCAGTGGACAGATTTAAATGGACAAGGCTGGGTTTTCTTCTTAAAAACTTTTTTCACTGCCTGTTAATGTCTGCTGGATTCATGAAAGTGCTGCAGCTCTGTGAACTAACATTGTTTCGGCTTTGTGGACAGTTTGGATACATCTTTTTGGAGAACATGTTATTGTTGCCTACACTTCCACAAACAGTCACGTCTTTGGAAACATGGAAAATCACTACTGCCTTTTGAGCACTGCCAAACAAGACTCCCAAGGCGTGAAATGTAAGCAGTAACTGCAAAGTGCAGAATAACTATTATTTAGTAAGGAAAACTTCATCGGATTTTTATTTTGAGCAGATGTATCATGTTTGTAAGAAGTGTAGATGCTTTAGTTTTAACTTTGACGTGAAAAAACCCATCTTAGAACATCTTGTGACCAAGTTGACCTGTGTATAATGGACGGCAACCTGAGCACTGCAGCATCCGACAGAGCAGGATCCTACCACACGGCGGAACCCTGGAGCCTCATCATACTGGTCATCATCATACTGATCATAGTGATGGGAAACCTGTTGGTCATCATCGCCATAGCTCGTACTTCACAGCTACAGACGACGACAAACATTTTCATTATGTCCCTTGCGTGTGCGGACCTCATCATGGGGGTTTTCGTGGTGCCTCTGGGGGCCACTATTGTGGTGACTGGTAACTGGCAGCTCAGTGAAACATTCTGTGATTTCTGGACTTCTGTGGACGTCCTGTGTGTGACCGCGAGCATAGAGACGCTCTGTGTCATATCAGTGGATCGGTATATAGCCATTACAAGGCCCCTCCGTCACAAGGTTCTGCTCAATAAGTGCCGTGCAAGGGTAATAGTTTGTTTAGTGTGGGTTGTGTCCGCCTTAATTTCCTTTGTGCCAATTATGATAGGGTTTTGGCGGGATGATGATGCAAATGCGAAGGAATGCTACGAAATCCCTGAATGCTGTGACTTTGTGACCAACTGGGCCTTTGCTGTTATATCCTCAATTGTGTCTTTTTACATTCCACTGCTTGTAATGATATTTGTGTATGCAAAAGTCTTTCTAATAGCCACGCGCCAGGTCCAGCTCATAGATAAGAATCGCATACGTTTCCAAAATGAGTGTCCAACAGCGCAGATGCAAGTTGGCCCCCACATCAACAATATCTCGCCACATGTGTGTGCAGGCTCCAGCAGCTGCAACAGCACAGTGCGGAGGAAGAGTACCAAGCGGAGACCATCACGGCTAATGCTTGTCAAAGAGCAGAAGGCCCTCAAGACTTTGGGTATCATCATGGGGACCTTCACTGTGTGCTGGCTGCCGTTCTTTGTCGCTAACATCATAAACGCATTTATGAGAAGAGAAGTTCCCTCAGAGAGGATCTTCCGACTGTTAAATTGGCTGGGTTACATTAACTCCGGCCTCAATCCTATCATCTACTGCAGAAGTCCAGAGTTTCGCACTGCGTTCAAGAACCTGCTGGGATGTCCGTGGCTGTCCACCCTGTGGCTTAATACTTTCTATAAAGAGCTGCGGACTCGCTGCTCCTGCTTTCTATGGCAGGGTGAGTCAGGCATAGCCGGCCCTTTCCAAAAGTCTCCAACCACTAGTACTGAGGGCAACGAGAGTCTGGCGAGTACTCAGGGAAGCAGCAAAAGTGAGGAGGCTTGCTCTGGTCCTCTGCAGTCCAACGGCAGCACACAGTTCAGTGACTTATCAGAACCACAAACCATATTGTAAGTCCCTTTGTCTTTACTTATTTTACCCACACAGTCAATTTTCTTTTAACTATGAGGAATTTTAAAAAGTCCACTTCCTACTAACACATTAATACTTCTGCCTCCTCAAGTACAACCAGTGAAACCCTAGTTTAAAGAATTAAGCCACATTGGCAGTATCGTGATTAGTACAACATTAATGTGCATTACAGTAAAGTTACGCTCAGTGTTCAGAGTTTTTAATTAACAAGATAGCTAAATAAACTACATTTTATAATACTATACATAATCCTACATTAAGACATGCCAGTGCATCTTATTAGAGAGTAAGTCATAGGCTTTTGATCAAATCTCTATGGAACTGAGAGGACAGTGGTACATCAAGGAGTCTGTGACAGCACCCACTGGTTTGAAATGTTAGATTTCTTATTTGTCTTTGTCTTTTACATGTGAGCAGATCATTCACACTGTGAAGCAGAAGTGTGAAGACAGTATACAGTCAATGTCACAGAGAGTCCGTTTCAGATTAGTATTGCACAATGACAGTGATAAAATAAATAAATAAATACACGTGTACTTCTCTGCTTGTTTCAGTTTAACAAATAAAAGCTGCCAACAAAATAACCAAAAAGAAAATAAATCCTAGAGAATGGTAATTATTTGTTATGTATGAAAATGCATCATAAAACAGCAATATAAATCTAAATCTAAAAATAAAGTTTCAAACATTTTAAACAAGTTAACATTTATGGGACTCCTTGTATAAATATTTTTTATTTGTTATAAAAATAACCAATTATAATCCAGTATTGCCTTTGGCTTTAAATAATGTTAAAGGTTTATATATATAAAATTTTGAAATTTGGACTTTGATATTCAACTGTTGTTTTCCTGCCCGCTGTGCATTTCGTAAGTACAAATCCATATTTGGACATGTTCTAATACATCAGTGTGCTGCGGTCTAGAAGTAAAATAGATTGGGTGGAACAGTGCAGAAAAATAAATCATTTCTGAAGCATTGGCTGCTGTTGGGGTGTCATTATATCACAAAACTAAAAGAGAAACGTAATATTTGGATTTTCATGCTTGATTCAATAAACGTTTGAGGACTGTAACTGTATCTGTTACTGCACTGTGTTACCTGTAATCAATCTTTGAATCCAGCTGATGTCAATGTAAAAATAACCAACAGATGGACACAGTGCAGTCTCTGGTACTGTATTTTGGGTAGTATATTTTGAGCACCCTAGTTAATGATAGTTAATAATAACACTAATTTGTTTTCTATTTTATAGAAACCTCCATACTGTAAATGCAGATTTCTGTAATCAGGATCTACAAAAATGTTATCCCATAATGATAAAGGTGACTGTAATGTGGCTTTGTAAAGCCACTGGGCGATGTGTAAAAGCCTGATTCGGCATGGAACGTGTGAGGACATTTCCAATTATTAGTGTGTCTCTCTGCCTGTAAGTGGGCCTCAGTGCGCCCTGCCCAACACCCCCTGCAACCGATAAATCTTTATCACTTAGGTACAAGACTTCCCCCATAACTGGAGAGGCTGTTTACAAGACTGACAGCCAGTGAGAACACCCTCTTTACCACTGGTTGGATGGCTCAATATCATAACACACCACTGTTGACAGCAGGCCTGCCACAGTATACAGGAAGATCCAGAGTAATAATTGGAGCCTAGAAAGTTTTTAAAGAAAGTTTTAAGTATCTGTGGGGGGAAAATAAATTTTGTAAAATTTGTTTTAAACTTGTTTATCAAAATTCTACCAATCCAAGTGTTTTTAAATGATCAGAAATCAAATATTAAAATATTCCTTAAGATTTCAAATCTAATTACCAGAAAGCATGATTTTGTTGCAAAACCACATTGCAGCATTAAAAGCAAAATAACACAAAGAATATAATGTACTTGATTAGTAGGGTTGTTTAAAATGCAATAACCTATCATTTCAACTCAAATTTAACGACGATGTTTGGTTGGTGTTTCCAAAACGTGATTAAATATTAGTTACTATCATGTAACATTACATTTTGAACAATCATACTTAAATTAAAATTGGTTTTAAGTGCCATATGTTGTCCAAAATTAAAAGCTTATATATATATATATATATATATATATATATGAATTTATCTTAATAGTATGCACAGTAAAGTGTATACAGATATTTATTTTCAGTACTGTACATACAAATATAAAATGATTAGTTCAATTTCATTTGACAAGTGGCACAACTCTTACACTACAGCCCTCGCCATGTGAATTCCCATGAGTAACCCATTTTATGATAGCGGGATGTTTCATTTCAAATATTTACTTTGTACAAGATATATTTCATTTTTCTCTTCTCGTTACATGACATCCGCTCAGTGGAATTTTATAGACATAATCAATGGGGCTGTAAAACGGGAGACATTTAGGAGCATATAAAAGTCTTCCTTAAAAGGAGCCCGGTGTGTTCTGTAGTAAATCACCCCAAGGGGAAGGCTCAGCGGACTCACCCTGCGCTTTGAGCAGGATTACAAATGTAAGTGAGACCAGGCGTTAGAAAATGACTCTGGCGGGGCCATAGCTTGAAGATAGGTTCAAGTCTGGACTGCTGAAGTGGTTGGTTTTTGCTTCAGAGTGCCAATAATGCCATTCTAGGAATCTGCTAGGGACAACGTGCTGCTCAATCATCCCTGTCAACTTTCTATTTAAGCAGTAACACAAAAGAGCAATTGAGCAGCAAATTTCCTTTAAACCCTGGGACAACATACAGCAGCAGGCTTAGTTAAGTCAGGAGCTGATTTGTCACTGGGCTGATAAAAGGGGAGTTCCAACCACTAGACAAGAATGGTTACTAGGGAAGAGTGGCTGTACTGCACTGAATGGCCATTATCAATAGTTACTTTGTTTTCGTGGAAAAAACACGCAGGCATATCACTGCTGCCCTTATCAACATCCACAGCAGCCTTCAGCTTCTGTCACGTATGTTATGATAAGTGCAATTTTTCATGTATTCCCTACATAAGAGAATTTCTAATTCATCTTTCATGGGCACAAATTTGAATCTTTTTAGTTATCAAAGTGGAAGCAGAGGCAAATGTATTGGCTATGCAAGTCCACGTGACAAACCTAAGGGTTTAGCTGTGTCTTCCTTTGTCTTGTCATGCTGCTATAAAGTGAGACAGGCAGTTGCTGCATTAGTCCTAATGTGTGTATTGGAGGTATTTAAGACTAAATCTTCATGTATTTGAAAGGCATGGCTGTGTGTTATGAGTGGGGGAAGTTTGTTAGCACAGTTTATCCATGATTGAGAACACTAAAATTAAGATAACAGAGAGTGGAACATTTTATTTCAAAGAGCAGCAGCCAACTAGGTTGTGTATGAAATTGCAGTGCAGAAATGAAGAATCTCTGTTAGATGTCTCATATACTGTTTTAGAAACACAACCAGAGCTCTCCTCAAGAGCATAGACACAGGACTAAAGTTGACTGTAGAGTTACAGTACAGGAGCCATACAGGCATGTGAACACATGGAAAACTATCATTATTAAAGAGCTCATACTCTGCAGGAAACATGTGTGCTGGTGCATCACAATTAAAGTATCAAGAGACACGTGAGGAAACAGCTCGAAAAACTGAAAAGAAGTATGTGTTGCATGATCATCAAATGCACAGAAAAATATTTTACATATTAGAAAAACTATATGAGGAAAAACATAAATGAGATATCATGTAAAAAGCAGACACTAATGGCACAGGGACAAGAAATCACAGAGGCTGATCCAGATTTAGCTCTAAAGCAACATCTGATGGGTCATAGGCTCTCGTGCTGACCTACTGTTGAGGATAGATTTTATTGACTCTTTTTTCATTGGTAGTTGACAAAAGAAATCTGCTCATGACAAAAAATGGTGTATATTTCGATTTATTTTCTTTTTCTCAGCTTGTGAATATATATATATGGTGATCGAAAAAAAGGCACAAATAACCAGACATTACACAAAGCACAGAGAGATGGTGTCATTTCCAGTATAAATACTGACTCACTAAAGTCACTACAAGTGTCTCATTACTCCAAATGATGTGTAAATATTTCAGATATATTAGTTGACGACTCATGAGGACAAATCTAAAAGGACATTGTGTTTATAATTCTGCCCTATCAGGTTTACAACTAACTGTGTGTTACAGGAACAAACTGTATCATTATGCTGGCTAAAAATGTAGATATAATTATAATTATTTCCTACAAATGCATGCTGTATCCCCCCAGAGTACCCGGTGCTGTATTAATGGACACTTTGTTTTTGCAGAGTGTGAAAATAATAGCATACAGTTAATATGGAAGACAATTTAAGAAATGTGTAAACAGTTATTTCTAATGCATCATGTTCTGTGCAGGACAAGTCATGTGTTATAGAGAGTGACAAGCTTTTTACTACTCTGAGCTGCTCCGGTGTGGCAGGTTACAGCTCCATGTGATTTCAAAGTGACCTGAATGCAGGCGTAATTAGTTGGCGCACATTAGAGCAACTTGATTGCTGTTTCAGGAGTGGCTGGCGTGCTGCTTTTTTTTTCTTGTGCTGTGAACCCTGTAATTCTGAGCTTTCCTCTGCATTGTGCCTCTGGCCGAACTTCACGCACCAACTTCCATAATGTGCATTTAGTTAGCTTAGAGTAAGATCAGGCCCAAGAGAGCATGAAACAAGAAGCGGGATAAAGCAAAACATGGTGGTAGTGACCTGTGGGAAACCTCCAACACTCCCTTTCAAGCCTGGCTGATGTAAGAACCAATCACACTACATCGGGGTCTTTAAATGGAGGCATCCGGGCAGTGGCGGCCTTAAGCATACGGGGGCCCCTTTCAAAAGCAAATGTGGGGCCCTACCCAATCCCATGATGGGGCTGAATTTAATCACAAATCATCATCAATCTTAGAAAACATTAGCATATTTTAAACATACTTTCTGTCTATAGCTGAGACCTTAACCTTTCATTTGCTGCTGGTTGGAATATTCTAACATTAAATATGCCAGAGAAATATGGCAGAGAGTAAAAAGTGTGCAGGCCAGAGAGGTCAGTCTAAATAATGACATCATACTAAATGTATTCATGTTTTTTGCATTCATTTGAACGGCCATAACTTATATCTAATAGTTATTAAAAACAATTTCAGAACATTTTACACTGCAGACAACACCAACATACTGTATGTCAAAGCAGCCACAGCAAGTACACTGTCAACCACAGGAAGTAATGCGTGAGAACCATAGGTGTCATTTACACTGGGGGCGCTGGGGACATGTCCCCACCACTTTTTGAAATGGCTAATTTTGTCCCCACCACTTTTTGAAAGCATAATTTGTTAAAAAATGTTCTGAAATATAGCTTGCAGTTAAATAACAAATGAAAATGCTTTTTGAAACGTTTATTTCCACATTAAGAAAACATACAATGCAAATAAAATTCCCCTCTCATATATCTCAGCATTAAGGATATGTTTAAAACACTGTTTAAGGATCTTTTCATCTCGCTCTCGTGAATCTAATATCGCGTATCATGATAGCTCGCAGCTAAGTGTCTCTTCACACCCTTAATCTGAGCCCCACCACTTTTCAACACAAAGTGACGCCCTAAAAGAGAACTGCAAGGAGATGAAAAGGGAGACAGCGCCTGGGTGCGAGAGAGAAGTGACTCGCAACCAGTTCATCAAAGTATATAGTAATGCAGCGCAGTGAGGATACAGACGAGCGTATATAACATGGATCTATCTGTCTGTCACTATTAACAGAAATTTCAGTCTGCAGCGTAGTTCATGCACTCTGCAGAACTGTAGAGTAACATTAGGCTTGATGATCAAAGAAAGTTTTTATATTGCATCCACACTTCTGTCACGTTCCCTCTCTCCCTCGTCCACATGAGCTCTCTCTCTTTTTCTGTCTCTCTCTTTGTGAATCTACATCACTCTTTTATCAAGTGATTTTTAATGCCTGGTTTAGGGGGTGCTGCAGCCCCTTTAGCACCCATACTTCCCGTGTCCATGCCTCTAAACATTTAGTGAAAGATGTAGTTTATTTTAAAAGTGGTGGGTGTGACCCATTTCAGTTGAAACATGTGAAACATACCACTGCATCCTGGGATTGAGGAAACACTTGAGTTGTCAAGCCATAATGGTTTGAATGGCCTGGATGGTTATAACGATTTAATTAAAAATATTCATGTTTGATTTCAGAGAATTGGCAACACTTGCTGTTTTCGAGCCATTTGAGGTAGTGGTAGTTTAACTTTCATAAAAGAATTGCCCTTTGAAATAAGTTTATACAATTTGAACTGAAAAAAACCTTGACATAATTTTGGAGGTTATAATTACAAATTCCAACCTTCAAACTGACCATAGAAGAAATTCAACACGTCTATCACTTTCAACCAAAACATTATAACTTTAATGAAGGATTCGTTGCAAGCCTGTTGTGTTGGACTGCATTAGTTTTAGCTAAGTGTACCTAATAAACTGGTAACTGAGTGTACAGTCAAATTATGTTGTTAAATGTCAAAAATCACGTTACCTAAATGATTTCTAATTGCACCATCCTTTGAGAGGCAGAAAATACACATATCACAGATGATGGATGGCTTTTCCTTAACTTTAAATGAGCTTAGCTCCTTTAACTTGAATGGAGCCTACAAAATATGTGCCGGCTATGTCTGTGGTTTGTGATTTAAAGTAATCCAACAACTCATGTGTCAATGTGATATTCAACAGAATGTATAAAATAATATTATTCCGGCAGTCTATTTCCTTTAAATCATCCATATGCATCAGCCTAAAATCACGATGGTTCTACTGTACATACTGTAAAAAGGGTTAGATTCCACAAAAGTCTGGGAATTCTGATGGAGACACATTGTAAAATGTTTCCTGCATATCTTTTCCCGTAAGTAGTCACATTTCTGTGAAGCTTACAGTTCCAGGTAGTTTATGTCCTCCTGTGGAGACATGTGCTGTGGATGTGATAGCATCAGAATTCCTGTCTTGGTGGGGAGGAAAGATAGAGTTTCACAAAACATGAGGTGAGGGCAACTTTGCAGTTACTTTTTGTAATTAGCAAGAAAAAATAGATAAAAGGGAACAGGTCCCATGATAGTATCAATACTGTTTTCCACATGAAAACAACATCTTACAAATAACCTGTAAGACTACAAACTGTTGTTGTTGTCTATCTTATCTGAGCACAGGCCAACAAGACATACAGTAACACACAGAAAAAAACACACTGGTTGTTAGGGCCACATCTCACAGGGCTGCACACCAAATCATAGATATAAAGAAATTCATGATGAGATAGCGAGCTGGCCTCTGTGTCTATCACTTTTCATTTATACAAAACCAACAAGACTAAAAATTAGAACGTGTGCTCAGAATTTAATGGAGAAATAGGATGAAAAAGCTAATGCGAGTGATATACAGATAGATGAATGTCGGATCCTGTTATTGTGGGTGATTTCTGCCTTGTATCTTTTAGAATTGAGACTAAATAGCACCATTACAAGACAGTGTCATAGTGATTGCAATGACATTTGTCCCAGTATGATGTCACCTCATCTATTTCAACCATTTTTACAAAGCACTAGGTACTCTAAATCAAATTCATCCTCAGCACTGCTCCATGGAATATAGTTTATAATTTGCTTCTGTTTACCATTCTATGATTGTTTTTGTATAGAATATATTATTGCTATGTAGCAGAAGGGAGTTACAAACCACATTTACTTTTTAATAGCCCTGTTGTAATGTATTCATTTTAATAGAGACCTACATGCTAATGTGTCCATCTCTTTTCAGCTTCACGCTGCAGGAAAAGGACGGATGAACTGTAAAATATCTGAATACTGAAGCAAACTATGTTTTCCAGCCGTTACTGTGAATCCTACAAAGGCTCAGACCAAATAGCAGTGTGGACGAGCTAAAGAAGAGAACAACCACCGGCCCTGATAAACGTAGCTGAGTGAAGCTAACCCCAAAGGGATGACTGGATTGACTGTAGATTACCAGCTTATTTGGTCTGTGGACAGGAACACTGACTGTCTCTGTGGCCAAGAGATGGAGTGCTCCGACACAGCAGCAACAAAGATGAACCTGCCAGCGTCATCTAAATACAGTTTGCAAAAGACTCACTGTTCCTGAATAAGACAATACTTAACTACAAGTTTTAAATGCATTCCAGTAAACCTTTGGACACAGTGTATGTGGCCTATGGTCTCAATAATGACAGCATTAATTCATGTTGTACAGTATATTTTCTGGTAAGTTATCTATTTATGATACACTGAATCTGTAGCGAAACACAAATGTTGTCTAACTTAATATAAGGTCATAATTCTGCCAGGGATGTCTTCACTGTCCAGTTAAGAAAGATTAATTTTCATGGCACAAACTCTTCAGTGTAAGATCAGCTAAACCAAAGCCCTTTACATTCAGAAATTCAGTTCTTGTGTCTGTTTTCTGCATTCTGTGTCTTTATGTTCTGAGCCTGGACTCAGTATCCGCACAATATTAGTTATCTTGCTTAAATGCCCTTGTCTGTTAAGTTATACCACAGCTATAGAAAATTGGCTGGCTGTAAAAATTGTACATCAGGACAACACTTAACCATCAGTATAAATTATTGTGCAAGGTACAGTATTATAAACTGCAGGTAACCATAGCAAAATACGTCTAAACTCCCTACCTTTTTCCTTTGATAAGCTGCCTTGGTATAAGATCAGTAACTACATAAATAACCAAAATGTCCACATATAGAAAAATGATGAATTTCATCCATTATTTTACTATATTGGGACACTATTGTGTGTTGTTACTTACATAACATCATCTGTTGCATTGAGAAATAAAATACTATGAAACTGTGTAACATTGTTAACGTGTGATCTGGGTGCAAACTCACCACTATAGAAGCAAAGAATGGCTGTAACAACGTAAATCAATGCATATGAATTATCTCTATCTATATAGATAGATTGATAGATAGATAGATAGATATTCAAATACAAATTCAACTGGTCATTCAACCATCATTTTCAGATCTAAAATTTCAAGTCATGCCAAAAACATGATTGGTAAAATACAGACACCAAAATTCAAGGTACAGAATTTTTAACTGAAACATCTGTGTTACAGTGTATAATTAATCAAGCCTGAATAGAATCAATAAGTCCACATCAGGTTACATTCTATCAGTCACATGATCCAAAAAAGGAAAGCGACTGGAAACCATGGCCGCTTGAATGTTGAATCTGAAGTGAAATTTCTTATCAGATTATGTGAACCCAAGTAGGGAAAGCACATTAATCCAGATAAGTGAGTTTCAACATATAAAACGTAAATGCTTTACATTCAGTGTTTATAAATGTACTTCTATGTATGTAATTGTTATGGCTTTTATTTGCCTCCACATATCACATATGATGTCATATATCGGTGCATCTTCATCT
The DNA here is from genome assembly GCF_021292245.1 of Micropterus dolomieu. NCBI lineage: Eukaryota > Metazoa > Chordata > Actinopteri > Centrarchiformes > Centrarchidae > Micropterus > Micropterus dolomieu. The sequence goes on from NC_060170.1 coordinate 27,980,124, forward strand.
TCTACAACAGTGGGTCCCAAACCTTTTGACTTGTGACCCCATAAAATGCAGCATTGTCTACTTGTGACCTCTTGTCACAGGTTATGACTCGTGGACATGAGTTGTGATCATCATGAGTCATGTTGACTGATTTTTTCCTTCTCAGTTTGTTTCACTTTGAGGTATTTTAGAGCACTGAAGAAGTAGGAATCCAGCATTTTGTATGAAAAGATCATCTTGTGACCCCTCAGATTTATCTTGGGAACCCCTGAAGGGTCCTGACCCCCATATTGGGAACCACTTTTCCCAAATGTAAAACTGCTGCTGATACGAGCTCAAGAGACAATTCTAAAGAACTTGATATTTCTTTTTTTGTTTTTAATTCTCCACCCGCCAAAACCACCGTCATCTCTGGCTCTGCTACTGCTTGAGCAGACATCACGTTGTGTTATGAGAGGAATTTACAAGATTTGGGACTTTAAAAAATAAACCAAGAGCAGAATGCATGACATTTGAAAACAAACTGTAACCTGCATTAGCTCTGCCAGGCGGGCTGTGTGACTACTGAAATATCATCCAGCAAAAAGCCACAACAACTCGGAGTGGAAACAATTATCCTGTCTGAGAGTTAAGCCACCATCTTATCAGCTGAGTCCTGTTATAATGTTTTCCATGAGTAGGATTAGATTTAAATCAATTCTAAACATTTTTGGGGGGAAAAGAGAAACCACCACTTAAGATATCTGATAAGATATGATAATCATAGACAAATTTTATTCACCCATATTGACCACAATAAGAATATGTTTCACACACACATTTCAAGTCATCCTCCACATTTGAACAATGGAGTCAAATTGTTTTAAAAATGTAAACCCAACAAATTTTTTGTTGAAGGAGCAGCACTTCTAGATAGGAACATTTGATATTTACTCATTTTATCAAAAGCGACATACATTTAAGGAACAACATACAAGCATCAAGGAAATAAGAGATCTACAAGTGGGGTAACTAGAAGAATACTAATATATTACATGTATCTTTCCTGGAATTATTATTAAAGTTTGCAATGTTTTCTATTTCTGATCATAAAAGAGCGCATTCGTTTTTTCTCTCTCATTCCTCTTGATTGCACATATGCAGATCACTCGACCTTAAATATGCAGTTTTCTGTTTAACACAACTTTTCCATTGAGCCTTTCATGTGCCAAGAACTTGACCCAAGGTCAGTGTTAAGACACAGTTTGCTTCAGGACAGACTGATATTTTCAGAGCAAGGGGCACTTCAGACAAAAAGAAAGCCCTTTGACACCAAATTTAGACTTCAGAGCTCACCCATAAATCCAATTGAGTCAAAAGCACCTTAATTAGATAACGTATTGTGGATTCGTCATGTAACCTCTGCCGTGGCATCCTCTTTCTCACTTCTCACACAAATAGTAGCCTGCCCATTTTGTTCCTAGACTGTAATTTTTCTTACTCCCACAACTGGGCAAACACAGATAACCCAACATCCCACAAATATTTCAACTGCACCCACAATGCAGTTTGATGGGAGGAAAACAAGCCCGGCAATCGACAAAGTCAAAAGGTAAATGTTTTGTTGTCAGTCCCTCAGAATGACATGAAAGGCCTTTTTTCTACACTCACCATTGACATTTTATAATCGCACAAGAAAAAATCCATCACAAAAAGGGCAAAGATACACACTGTCTCTGTAGTCCAGAAAACAGTGCTCCCCTAAAGCATATATTACATTTTAGTGTGACTCTCCCTATTATTTGCCTAGAACCTCAGAATCCACTGTTACACATGATAATGCTATTGCTTACATAATGGATTCTCTTTAGGCTGTAGACAAGAACTCTGAGAGTACTCTGAGCACAACGGATGAGGCAGGCTGAGTGTCTCTTCAGTTCCCCTTTCTTAAATTACTCCAGGTCAGCTAATTGACAATAACAACTTTGGCCATCTACTGCCATCTAGTGCAGTGATTTGTGACTACCAGCTTCATAAAGTGAACTACACAACCTGGCTCACTAAATTCTGGACTTTCTGTTTAACTAATTGTCCTAATTCATTTAAAGAGAGGCTTCAGGCCTTTTGTTGGACCACCAAAACAAACTTTAATAAGCAAGAGCAGATGGTCCTCCTGTAAATTATTTATTGTCAGTTTTAGAGGCTGAAGCAAATACATGTACACAGCAAATTGAGAAGAGTAAAATTTTTGGTGTTTGTGAAGTTTGAGTAACGGCAGAGTTAATTATACTCTGGACAGAGACAAATCCTTGTAGTCAATTCTCAGTTGACAACAAGTTGGTGCCAAATAGAGTGTAAAAACAAAGTGTCCCTAAATCAAACCTATAAGTGTAATTGTATAAATATTAACTCTTAACTTCTTACTCTTAACTCTGATCCTGGCTTTTACACTGGAAGTGTTCATGTCACCCCGTCTCTACTTCAGTACACACCTGAAGCCATGAGAGTCTTCATGACTCCACTGACTGACCGCGCTTTTGACCTAACACTGTTTGATAAGTAAATGAAGTAGCATAATGTTATAGTTTATATTGATATTTCTTAACTGGCACCTGGTTGTTTTGCAATGGTGAGCCACAATAAATTAAACTTATGTAGCCACACTGTAACTAGCCACCCTAACACCTGTTTAATAAACTAACATGCATGGTTAATCTGTTCATTCTGTAAAATCTTTTAAGGTAATGTAATTAAATTCTTTGAGGTGCAAGTGTTAAAATAAATGGTTAAAACATCAACCATCTTTATTTTGCAAACTTTGTTTTCCAAGAATTTTTTTTTAGGAATATGGAGGAGATATATTTACACCTTTAAAATGTTATGGGGATAACGCGTGTGTAGTTAACAAATGATCCTCTGAGAGAGTGAAAGTCTAACACTATATAAAAGTGTTAAGAAAAACTAACACTGGTCGGTGTTAAGAAGTATTAAATTTTAACTACATAAAAAAATTACACTAAATTAGTCCAAAAAGACTTAAATTAACACTCATTTCATTCATTTCAATTAGCTTTACTGGCATGAATGTTTAGGTAAACACATATAAACAATAAATATATATTGGCCTATATATAATTGACAATAAAATTACATTTTAAAAACAAAAGAAAGACACACAGAGAGAGAGAGAGACTAAAAGCAAAATGTATCTAACTTAGCCTACTTTTTGACCAGCATTAACAGTCCTTGGTGTGGACCCATATAGGCCTACACACTTTAAAAGTGACGTTTTCACCAACAGTGAAAACTGATCCTTTCATTTCCACACAGGCTGTCCTGTTTTGATCACTGCAAAGGCGAAAGTAAACCCACAAATTAGCTCGTTACAAACTCATCCATCGTTGCCCGGGTGACTGTATCTAAACGTGCTGTAGCCTGGCAACAGAGGCTAAACAAAAGGCTAGCGGGCTGATATGGCAGGCTGGGTTGAAGATGAACCGACCCGGCGGCAGCATGGATGAAAAAGAGGGCAACCAAAATGGAGACCCGGGAGGTCATCTCTCTGTGTTTACCAGGACTCACAGCGCAACTGTGAGTCCTGAAACAAGGCTATTGTCCGCCTTCAAGAGAGACACTCAGATCAGGAGAGTTTACCTGGCAGGTAGAGGTGAGTCCGTTTGAGATTCAATTAATTAGGACGACGTTTGTATCATATCTGCTCTTGTAATGTGCCTTTCTGTAAGTTAGGCCTACAAAAACCTTAACAAAATATGCTGAATTGGCGATTTCGCTCGCTTGTATGAGGCCAGAAAGAAAAAGAGTACAGGTGTTATGCCTGTTATTCTGCATGCCCGTAGAGAATTGCATGCACCTCGCGGGAGGTAACGCTCATATGCTTTTCAGATGCTTTGCTGTGCACATTGATCAAAATGCAGATTTCTGCTGAATCTTAAGAAATGCTACTTCTACCAAGTGCCGGCCTGATAAAATATTGACGACTGTAAACGTTAATAAAATATATACTTAGAATCATTTATCACCAATGATGAACCCCACAAAGAATATTATAGCGTTTTTAAGAAGCACATAGGGTTGCATTTACATTTCTCTAACTTTACCTGCATTTGGCTCCCTCATCTTTAATTCAGAGCACAATATTTGAATAGATAATGCAGTTGACACCTTTTTAAATTGAATTGCTGACTCAATCTAATATCTAATAAATATTTTGTAGGAGCTAGCCTATTACTCCTAATACTAATCAAGAAATAAAGATACTTAAAGTTTTGTAGCTTTTCCATTTATGGCGCAGAAGCTCCAAAATATGTGTCAGTTGTTGGTGGAAAACAGGCACAACATGTACATGTGATTTCATCAATATTTTTCTGAATGGGGCATTTTGGGCTCTTGGTGGATCCCACCTATTTGTGCCTTATTCTGATTTTTCAAAATCTTCCATTTAACAGTATGCTTTCTAAGAGTCTCAATTACCGTTTCTCTCGTTGTGAACCTTCTTTTCCTTTCCAATGATTCATTTTTATTTTTTGCAGTTTGATACTGTGTTTTGTTGGACTCCACAGAGTGTTACAGCGAGGAAGGGAAGACCTTTGAACTGCGTCTTGTTGGAAAAATAAAGCAACAGTTAAGCGCTGATCCCACTCTTCGTCCAGAGTATCCACCTTCTCTTGGTCTGACAGAATTCACTCGGCGAGCCTCAGAGGTTGCTTTGGGGAAGAGCTCTCGTGCTATAGCGGAGAACCGGGTAATTTCAGCCGTACATAAACTAGTGACTGACCGATTAATTGGGCCAATATCCGGTATCTTGAGATAATCGGAATCAGCCAAATTCTGCACTCAAAAGGCAATAAAATAATAATAATAATAATAAAAAACATAATGATGTTCCCTTGTGAGTTTTGGGAAGGTGGTGAAAGAGTTAGTTTTGAGTCTCAGTCAACATTATCTTTTCTAAGTGCTCATTTCTCCCATCCTAAATGATAGCAAATCTAATCTAATTGTTTCACAGCAACAAGCATGTATAGATGAAGAATTAGCATATCATCCAGTTAATTTGTACATGCAGTCATTACCTGCAGGTACTGTGCAGAGGACTTATTTACTTCCAACTTCATTCTCAGAATAAATCAGAACAAGATCAGCAGCACTCAAGTATTTTACTACTAGTACTAATCATAACCCAACTCTTGGTGTTTCCGGACTTTTGTTGCAGGTGTTAGGTGTCCAAACACCTGGCTTTACCGCTGCTGTGCGTCTTGGAGCTGAACTCTTGAGACATTGGTATGATGTATGTGCTGATTGGCGTGGGCCGGTCTACCTCTCTTCCCCCTGTGATGGTAAATACTGCACTTTAAAATGCTGGTGGTAGCTAATAAATGGTAAATGGATGCGTATATATAGAACTTTTTTTATCCAAAGGGCTTTACAATTGGCCTCTCATTCACCCAGCTGGGGATCAAACTGCCAACCCCTTGATCAGTGGACAACTCGCTGTACCTCCTGAGCCACAGCCACACTAGTTTGGTGATTGCACTACCAGTTTGCCTGAACATCATACTATGAACAAGACTTGAGGATGACTCATAGGTACACCACAAATGACAGATGTTTGGCTAACATCAGTTGCATCCATAGCAACATAAGTAACTCAAAGTAAGGTTAAAATCAAGGGTAACTGGATTGGGCCGAAGATACTCGAAGATGTTTCGCCTCTGATCTGAGAGGCTTCTTCAGTTCGATTGTAACCTTCCTTGGATAACTATGACCTGGATGACTGAGAACCTTCATAGACATAAGTAACTGTGACAAGTACACAATGCAATTTCTGAGATTTCAGAGGGAAAGAAGACTAAATATGAAGGATTGCACGTGTATAGATGATAACCGGCCTAAATACATATGTCAGGCGTTATCATTTTACACATTTCATATACAGTCTGTTCAGTTCATTTTTGTGGATGTAAATGATTTCAGGGAGATTTGGAGATTGAGGAAACCTTTGAAAGTGCAGTACTTCTGTACAGATGTAATGCCTGCAAAATGTTATATGCATTACTATGTTTAAAAGTGTACAGTTAATATTATCAAAAGATATTCATCATAACATAAAAACATAACAGCATCCTGGAGTTTAAAATGGGATTGATCTTTTTTTGCCTTGATCCTCCCTGCAGACTCATTGGCTGCTATCTTCCAAGCAGCAGGGATCCAAGATATCTGTGAGTATTATTACTGGGATGACAAGCAGCGGGGTGTTTGTTTGAAGAAGCTTCTGGAGGATCTGGAGAGGGCTCCAGAGCGAAGTGTTGTTGTACTCTCTGCGTCTGCCCACTACCCAACCGGTGCAGACCTCTCTCAAAATCAATGGGCTGTGATTACACAACTCATCATGGTAACTGACATGTACATTTATGCTCTTTTGCAGAGGCTCAAATTACTTATTTATCAGACAAGTAGCTCTTCATTCCTGCTTAAATCATCATTTGCTGTCTCGGCACTGTTTCCACAGAGGCGTAGGCTTTTCCCTTTCCTCTTGCTGCCTGCCCAGGCACTCTGTTATGGAGATTTAGAGCGGGATGCCTGGCCTGTACAGTACTGTGCATCGCTGGGGATGGAGCTCCTCTGTGCTCAGTCGTTCTCCCACTGCTTTGGACTATATGGTGAGAAAGTGATATTAAAAGAATTTTACTCATTTCAAGGATGTATGTGTGTCACTCCTATGGTCACAGGGACTCCAAATGTCAAAATGAATACTACTTCTAATACTTCAAATTAAAACTGTAATCTGTAATGGTAAACAAACACAAAGTACAGCCCAGAGTTTCTCTGCTGTTACAAGAAAATATAGCAAGTCAATTTGAACTCAATATTCTTTTCTTTTGTGCAGTCAGCCCCACACACAGCTATGTATTCATGTCTTGGCCATTGTTCGCCAGACAATGTACGCTCATATTATCTACACTCACTGTCACGTGAGGCAACTCATCTTATCTGCTTGTGGCTTATTTTATTTTCTAATTAAAAAGTGTCCCTCAACTTCATTTTCAGTCAGAAACGCAAGCAAAAGCTAGTATGTCAGGCTTCTTTACATCGGACTCATCTCCTACTTCCCATCACCAGGCGAGGCTGTTGGACACCTCCTGTGCGTCTTAAAGCAGAGCTCCCTCCTGTTATCTGTGCAGTCTCAAGTTGACACAATAATCAGATCACTGTGGGCCCAGCCATCTGTAGGAGGAGCACGTGTTGTTGCAACAGTGCTCAGTAACTCAGCCCATCTTGTTGAATGGTGAGTCACGCTCCACTTGAAGAATGTGGTTTGTCCAGCCACATTGCTACAGTATTAATAGATGTCCATAGTGATGGACAAGCGTGCTGGTGACAAAATCCATCAATTAAAATACGCACTTTTTGTGCTCTGGATTGTTGTTGCACTGGATGTTTTGCAAATATTGAATTGTATTCTTTAGATTACATTCCAAACATTTCCACTGTGTTCCCCAGGCAGGGAGAAGTAAAGTGCATTGTGGCGAGATGTAGGCTGATCAGAGACATTTTGAGGGACAGGCTGAGGCTTTTGGGAACTCCCGGTTGCTGGAACCACCTAACTCAACAAGGTGGACTGTACTGTTGTACAGGCTTGAATGGTGAGCAGCAGGCAGCACAGTTTCTACCATGTTGGACTTATGTAGTGCTTTTTGTCTAATGATCTAGAGCAACAAATAATTCACTGCACCAGCCTCTAATAAGGACAAGGCAAAACACGGTCTAATATTCTCAATGCTCATCTGTGCTCCTCTGTAAAATCCTTTCACATAAATAATTTGCATTTATGGTACATTGTTATAGATCTATTGCTTAATACAGAGTCAAGGCCTCACATTTTGGCTCTGTTTGAAAATAAAATTCAAGTTTTGCACTTTATACAATGGTATGAAATAAATTTGTCTTACCTTATGCTGGTACAATTACAAGCCATAACCCTAATCAGCGTTCATTAAAGCAAAATTCATGACTTTGATCAAGGGATTTGCAGGGGATATTTTTTGGTGTGTGTTTGTGATAATTTCACAATGGAGATGATTGTCAATTACATTAATTTACATGGACTCCCAGAACATTTTTATTTAAATGTTACAAATTCTTACAATAAAACAACAGCAAATCCCATGATACTATCATAAATACTTTCTTGTGTTTTCTTTTGTCTCTTTAGGTCAGCAGGTAGATTTTCTGTCAAAGAAGAGACACATTCACCTGCTTCCCAGGGGCTGTCTAAACATGAGTGCAATCAACGGCCGTAACTTCGAGTATATAGCCGACTCCATCCATCTGGCTCTGACCACTTCACTCTGACCATGTGGCCTTTGATCAAGATCTGAAATCAGTGTCAAATGAGCTTTGCAGCCTGACTGAAATGTTCAGTCTTTATAATTCACTGCCTTTTGTTACAAGGTTGACTTACTTCTCTTAAACATTTGTCACAAACGTCCATGCTTCATCTGAGACATTCTTGTGTAAACATATGCCATATTTTCATACACAAGCTGGATGCAAGCTGGATGCATTTCAGTCAGTTTTATACTTTTAAATATTGCAGATCAGTATAAAAAATTTATCTTTTGCCTCATATTACAGATTTCTTCTGATTAACCAGGTTGTCTTGGTGCAGGACTGCACGATTTATAACTACAATCATATCTGAATGCCAAAGTGGCAGAAAGGCCAATTCTTTAATTTCTTTAAGTAATTTTATTTAAAAAATAATATTGATATTGATTGGGTGCTTCCCACAGAGTAACCTTTTTTTCTGAAGAGTTGTATTTGTATCAGACTATTTGGGGGTTTTACTGCCACATGTCCTATTTTGTCATTAGTACCATTTCCTTTCGACTGTGCATTTTTAAACATATTAATGACTAGGGCAGTAACGGAACAACGCAAAAATTAGCATTATTTTATTTTCCACTTTTTTGGAAAACATATAGCTTTTATCTAACTAACTTCATATTCTTGTGGGCCCTCTTTTCATTTGTGAGATATGCCACCATTGTCACTGCATGCTGTTTAGTTCTGGGAAACAGCTTGCGACAAGGTATTTAATGGAGGCTGCGTGCTCACTGTTTTCATTTCAGTGACCTCGGGTGAACAACAAGGATAATCAACATCCACCATCATACAGAGTCTTAGCCATTAGACACTGTCTGGAGCCCTTTGATTTGGGTCTCATCATGCTTACATGTACACAGTGTTGCAGATATTTGTTCATACGTTTGAAGTTGTTGACGTGCATCCTAATATTCCACTTGCAGTTGTCCCCACAAACATGAATATAAAGGACTGCATAAATACAAATGTTAGCATGGAAACAAAACTGACTGCAAAAACCAAAAGTGACTTGTAGAAAGGTGTCGCTTTCCTTCCAGTTAATATCAGCACTTCACCAGAACAAACAGAAGTCTGGACCACGTTAGTATCCAAAACATATATGAATTCAAGTAAGAACCTAGGCATTTTTTAAAATTAAGTCAAACACTGTAGATTTAGCCTATGCATTTAATCAGAAATAAATTTGAAATGCTCTTCTTATATACTGATGTGCCACCATCACCCAAGATTTTAACTCTTATAATAAAGAGCCTTATTAGAAAGTGGTACCCATTTCTAGCTGTACTAGCAGCAGGCTCAGTCAGCAGGTTAGTCAGTCCTTCAGAAATATTGCTATCATCAGGACAAAATTTTAGAGTGAAACTTTAACTTGTCAAACACTTTAGCTTGGGGACTAAATTCTTGCAAAACTACAACAAGACATTCCCATCAAACTTAGCTGTAGTTTTTGTTTAGTGCTAGTTAGCAAATCTTAGCTTGCTAACATCCTAACCTAAGATGAGGACATAGTTAACATTATACTTGCTTAACAATGGCTAGCCATGTCATTGTGAATATGTTAGCACTCTAATGTAAGCTAAGAGCTACTGACTTACTAAATAGCTATCTTCACTGTTCTATACCCTCACAGATATGCTAGCATGGCTGTAGATTCTTAGTATTATTTTTTCAAACAGCAACACTTATGTTAACCTAGACTCTGCAGTAGTACTCACATGCCAGATTGCAGGCTAAATAATTGAACATGTGAACATGAACAAATGATTGAACGTTGTCTGAGGAGATCTCTAAAATTGTCACAGCCAGATGCCAATCGAAGCAGTTCATTTAGGGCACATGGGGTACCAGGGAGTGGACGCAGAACAGCCTTTCATTACCACAGGAGTAAATGATTTCAGGCGTTCATCTGCTGTCCTAGTCCTCTAGTGCACTTTAAAGATGTGCTGACTGACAGAGATCAGTGATTAGCCATGACTTGTTCTGAGTGATTGAACGCTATTGACCTCAAACAGCCTGAAATACAATGTAAATGAAAATAATTTTCAAATGATTCCCTGGAAACAAGTGGAGTAAGAATAACGGGAATTATCTGAACCATGTCATCCTCTGCAATAATAAAAATTGCTTCACTTGTACATGTCGTTGTACTAAAAAGCCTAAATGCTCTTGAAAGGATTTCACACACAAAAAACCTTCCCTGAATGGAAAAGTTTTTTTGCGTGACATGATAAATTTGTATCTTTGATGGAGCCATATTAAGGTTGAGCTTCCAGTTCTATATTGAAATATTTGTTATCAGTAAATTGGGTTTGTTGTAAAAACTGTCTAATACTATTTAGTAGTGGCTTAGTCATAAGTAAGGCACTGGTTGATGTTTTGAACTGGGTAACCAGAAAGGTTTTTAGCAAGTTCTCAGAAATGTTTTTACTGTGTTGCTCTAAAACACCAAACAGGCTGCATTATGATCAAGTATTGTGTGTCATACTTCTCATTCAGGTGTGACTTGATCTGCAGAGGTTTCAACACATGACCTGCTTGACCTGTGAATGTGGGAGATACATAGTTTTGCTATCATTCCTATCAGTTCTGAGTCTGCTACAGTACTGCTACATAAATCACATGCATTTGCACATTTGCATTCATTTGACAGAATAGCCTTGAACTAGAACTGGAATCTACAACTTAATATGGCTCCATTAAAGATGCAAAATAACATGTATCCCTGAATCTGAAGAGGCCCTTTCATAAAAGCATGTCCTCGAGCATTTAGGTTCTTCATAGTTTGGAAGAATGACATGCACATGCATGTGAAGCGATTTTTATAGGCTACTGTCAAGCTGCTGGTAGTGCTAGAGCAGAGCTTTGGAAATCACTGAAGTCAGTGCTTGAAGTGCGGTACGCACTACCTGTACCTTGACATTTTACTCTTTGCTTTACCGGGACATTTTCTTGCACACCGGGACTTCTTCCAAGCTACTCTCCTCTGCCCTCTCCATATCAGGTTCTCTGGGCTCTACGTGGCGCTCACCTGTTCCCTTTCTGGCCTGCCTGATAATCTCTGTCGGCAGAGAGAGAGGAGGGAGAAGAGAAGCTTGTGTGCCTTTCAAGCAGCCATGTGCTGAATGTAGCTCTTCAATGTCCCTTTACACTGGGGACATGTCAGAATAAGAATGTCTCCATCAGTTTTTGAAAGCTTTTGTTAAAAATGTTCTGAAAAAAAATTTGCTACAAGAAATGTTAAATAACAAATGAAACAATGCACAATAAGTAAACATGCCATGCAATTGAAATAGCCTATAGAAGAAACAATTGCATTGTCCAAAAGCTCATTACTGCATTATATTCCATTATATTGTTATATTTTCTCACCTGCCACCTTAATTTTGTTTCCCTTCATATAAATAATGACATTTCCACCATAAAGTGGTGCAGAAAATGTCAACAGAATGCAGAAAATTAAATGTTTAATGCTCAAAGTCTTTTTAACTTTATTTTAATAATAATAATATTTAATAGTTTCACCTTAAGGTTGAGGATAGTGCAGGGGCATTTTCACTTAGGGGTGTGCTCACTTTTGTTGCCAGCAGTTTAGACATTAATGGCTGTGTTGTGTTATTTTGAGGGGACAGCAAATTTACACTGTTTTACAACCTGTCCACTCGCTACTTTACGATGTAGCAAAGTGTCATTTCTTCAGTGTTGTCACATGAAAACATATAATCAAATATTAATATAATACAAATATAATATGTACTCACTTTTGTGAGATACACTATATATATACACATTTTAGTCAAAAAGTGGAGTATGAACTTCAAGAATAAGTGATGGCGTACCTCTGTTTATACAGATCCTGCTGACAGGGCATTGAGCTATGTTGTCTGCATGCAGGAGGAAGAGTGGGGACGGTTAACCTCTATTGATTACAACCAAACTCTTGTAGCTTTAAATGAACAAACCAAAGCCTCAGGCACACTGAATCTAGCTTCACTGCAAAAAGTCACATCAGGATCTCCTATACCAAGCCTGGTCACCTGGCTTCACACCAGGCTATTAATTCAGAATCACTCTGCAAGCATATAGCCACAATTGATTTGTCTGCCCTAACTTGTTTAGCAGAAACTGGGAATGAAACACCATGCCTACAGAGCTCCATCTCTGACAGTCCTCCTCACGGAAGCCACTCAGCATTTAGACATCACGTCACCTCACCTCCTTATCAGCCTGCCCCTCAGTCCCTTTTACAAATATTTGTGACCAGTGAAGGATGGCAGTTCAAACATTACAGCCACTGTGGCAGTGACCTCTGCATTAATCCAGACAGCAGTGTGACTTTTGTTGCATAAAAAGGTAGGCTCAGACATATAAATTCCACCTAATGGAAATGTCATGGTTCCTCTGTATTTCTCAGCATAAATAAGCCTACTGATCTTTTCCATCTGGTCAGATAGGCTGTACAGGCTACAGTGAAGAATATTAGGCTATTAAGCCCATTTAGAGGATACCAATGCAAAAATGAAAAGGAAGAGCAAACTGTAACTTCTCTTTAGCATATAGAGCTTTTGTTGATAACTGAACTACTGTAGGAGTACTCTGTAGCATAGACTATGCAGACTATAGGAAGTCCACGGAGACACGCGCGTCAGAGCTGTCAGTCAACTTTAAGGGCAGATATAAAAGCGAGTGATCCCCGTCAACGGGACTGCACCTGTTGATCGACACGCTCTTAACGCTTCTCACAAAAGTAATTACGATGCCAATTACTGCTGGGTCGTAAAATAGGCCTATCAAAGGTTCGGAGTGCGGATGCAAGCCTGTAATTGCTGCTCGGAAACCCGCATGCGTTCAATTGTGTGAGGAGCGCGCATCTCCAGAGGCACACCGAGACTCCGCGCCGGATCTTTCCTGCACTGAGACTCTGCTGAAAACTGGGAATTAACATACAGTAGGTGTGCCACTTTTCCTCACATTCGAGATGCGCAAATGGTATGTTATTTTACTTAAGCATATAACTAAAGGTCAGTACTATAACGCAAATTTGTGAGCTATGAGAAATAAATATTTAGTTTGTTGGCTTTAATTTAGAGGCGTGTTCGTGGTGATATGTTCCAAAAGACTTTTCTATAACTGCACAGTTTATTTCTAATTTTATCGCAGGGTTCAAGGGCTGCATTTCTTTTTGAGACACTAATCAAGATACAGTTAATATAATTTTCATCTTTTTTGTTTAATCCTTAACATTGTTGGTTGTTTAAATATCAAAATGTATCTGATAGCACAATGTTGCTGCCACTATTTCAGCATGTAGCTTTTCCTTCTTGGCAGAAGGGATACAGCCGTGTTAGCAGTTCTTTTATAATTTAACAAATTCTGCTGAGCAGGTGATCAATTAGGCTATTTGACATATATATTTTTCCTGATATAGCTATTCTATTCACTTATTATTAGAATCAGTGTGTGAATCAAATCTGTCGTCGTAGGTTCAGCGCATAACCCGCTGCATGGTCGCCCTTAGATGTGAGACGTCATTATCTGAGTGATTTCTGCGAGGACATTTCAGACTTTAATTGCCGTGACATTTTTATTAAACATGCTGTCAAATCAGAAGGACCATATAGAAACAACAGCCGAGATTAAAGCTGACATAAGAAATAACCACACATTTAAAAATTATACGGTAAATTGAATAAGCTTTATCCTATTTGTCCAGCCCAATATCACAAATCACACATTTGCCTCAAGGGGCTTTACAATATGTACAGCATACATAGGCCTATACAACACCCAAGAGAAGAGAAGTAAGTAAAAAAAGTGTTTATGCAGTAACAATTAAATTTTTTAGTATGGTTTTAATTCTGTTATACTTTGAGACATGACTTATGTCCAGTGCCTCTATGTTGGTAACTTCAGGAATTTGGATTAATTGCCATCTGGAAAATGGTGATGTGGGGCATTTTGAGTGAATCTGAAGCAGAAATCTTTCCTCTGATATTTCTTTTTAGCAGTTACTGTATTAAAAAAGTGATTTTTACTTTGTTTCATCTGATCCACACTTTTCAGGGAGATCAAAATATTGTGTAACCAGAACCTCCAAAAAGGGTTTTTACTAAATCAAAATGTGTTGCTGCTGGGTGCATTCATCACCCCACCATGTGTCACTATTGTTCTATGTTGTCATGCAGTTATATTGTCATATGTCCTTTACATTTCCTCAACTAGGCCTACATATGCACATGCAGTGTGTCATGTGTGGGTAGATAATACTCTGGTGTATGGATATAGTCCAGAGCAGCTCTGAATCACACAGCAGTATTTTCTTTAATATTCTTTGTAAAAAAAAAAAGCTGATGTAATAAGCCTGACTCACAGTGACATACCTACTTTGTGTGTGAATTGTATTACAGCAAAACAACCCACTCATTTAAGACTTACAACAAAATCTATGTGGTAGTTTTTAAATTTAGTTAAGTCAAGGGAAACTTTACATTATTGTTCTAAATGGAAGTTACTGTCAGCACAGTGATTTTCCCTTTGGTGCTACACAGGACAGGGACAAGAATTATAATTGGACAGTGGAACTTGCTCATTCAACTGGACAAGTTTTCTGCATTTACTCAGGAATATAAAAAAAATAGAAAGTTTCCATTGAAGTGAATTAATTGACACAAATTGTATAAACGTGTCCGCATGTCTGTCCATTCAGCATATTCTTGGCTTGATAAAGCTGAATCGTTTACTGTGCCTGTTGTTGAACCATGATTTCACCCCCCAGGTTAACAACAGCCATTTGGGATGGAGGGCACAGGCAGCAACTGGGTAGCTGAGCTCACCCCCCCGTGTGCAATGCGTGAGGTGAATGGGAGCGACACCGGTCAAGTCTTCGAGGTGGCACTGCAGAACGGCTCCTCCAAGCGCAGCCCCCAGTTTGTGGGCGTAGAGCTGCTGCAGTCCTTCAAGCTGCTCATCATTCCCTGCTACACTCTGGTGGCCCTGGTGGGCGTCTTTGGAAACTACCTGCTCCTCTATGTCATTTGCCGCACCCGCAAAATGTACAATGTCACCAACTTTTTTATTGGAAACCTGGCCTTCTCTGACATGCTGATGTGTGCTACATGTGTTCCCTTCACACTGGCCTATGCCTTCAACCCACATGGCTGGGTCTTCGGCAGCTTCATGTGCTACCTGGTGTACCTCATCCAGCCTGTGACGGTGTACGTGTCGGTCTTCACTCTCACAGCCATTGGTGTTGACAGGTAAATCATAATGAGTTGCCACTGTGAGGACTCAGGACAGATAAATAAATCTCCTGGGGACTTCCGATAAACCTTATTTACATGCATAGTGCATTTCACTGACATATCCTACAGTATAATGCCTCATCAGATGAGTGGAATGTTTTCAGCTTTGGCATTTATTCAAACCTGCCAGAAGCCTAAATTCTGCTTTGTCTGTGGACCTTGCAGTGGCAGAGCTGAATTGGATTTGATTTTAATAAAAAAAATGTTTTTTAATGTTTTGCCAGAAACTGTCATTTTGGTGTTGACTGCATTTTGACTGAGGTTATTTTTGAAGCTGCATTATTTGTGGCAGCTGTGCTTTCATTTGCATGTTGATTGATGTTGGCAAGTTATGCTGAATGCTGGTCTTCTCGTGCAGTTAATTCGTGTTTGGCATGATAGATAGATCTAATCTAATAGGCTATCTTCTTATCTGCTCCTTTTTAGATACTATGCCACAGTTCATCCTCTGAAAAAGCGCATCTCAGTCTTGGCCTGCACCTACCTTCTGTCTGGAATCTGGCTGCTGTCCTGCAGTCTAGTGGCTCCAGCTGTGGCTCACACCTACCACGTGGAGTTTAAGAATGAGGGCTTCACCATCTGCGAGGAGTTCTGGATGGGCCAAGAGAGGGAGCGTCTGGCTTACGCGTACAGCACTCTCTTTATCACCTACGTCCTGCCTCTGTCAGCGCTCTGCATCTCATATCTGTGCATCTCTGTCAAACTGCGTAACTGTGTCGTACCTGGCCACCACACCCAGAGCCAGGCGGAGGCTCAGCGCATGCGCAAACGCAAGACCTTCCGGCTGGTGAGCCTGGTGGTGGCAGCCTTTGGCTTCTGCTGGATGCCCATCAGTGTGTTCAATGTGCTGCGTGACATTGACATCGACCTGATTGATAAGCGGTACTTTCTGCTCATTCAGCTGCTCTGTCACCTGTGTGCAATGAGCTCATCCTGCTGTAACCCTTTCCTCTATGCCTGGCTGCACGACCGTTTCCGCGCTGAGCTCCGCAAAATGTTCACATGCCGCCGTCGCATCGGCATCTCGGCCAACAACTGCGCCACAGCCAGTGTGGTTTTGTGAAGCTCCTGTTTAGGCTACTGTTGTTAATCCTTGCTTCTTTGTTACTAGCGTATCCTCATCCCATTCTGGTAATATTTGGTAATGCAGAATTAGATATATATAGTTATAAATTGGTAGGATTCCTAAGTCTGTATGGTGTTCTATCTTTCATTTAAGGTTGCCACGTTATTTGCTCCATAATTCAGTAGCACAGTGTCAAAAATGTTGCCATGTAGTTTCCAAATACTCACAAAAGAGTACTCCACCAATTTGGCATTGCACTCCTTTAAGATTGTCGGACTCACGGCGGATAGTTTGAAAAGAAAAAAAGATTCAACATCACATCAGCAAAACCAGATTTGTCACCTTTTTTATTCCACACACTCTTCTTCCTTGTCAAAACCAGCTTCCTACATACACAATGCATGAAGAGATGTAACTTGAGGCAATTTGTCTGATTTTAAGTGGCTACTTCTGGAGGTTTCATACAGGTTTTTTCACATTATGCAGTAGAATTCTGCAAGACATGTAAACAGACTTTGATGTGTAAAATTGTTGGGGTTCTCTTTTAAGTCTGAACACAGTAAGTTGTCTCAATACTTAATGACTTCCTCTGCCATTGTGTGGCTCTCAGCAAGGAGCCAGAGCATTGTTAATTAAGGCACAAAACTAACATATAAACTTATATGTACAAATATATACTTTCATTTTAAAAAAGGTACTAGGTAATTTGCCAAAACAGCTGGGCGCTGTAATGTTAAGCAACAATTACTCAAGCAGCAGTAAATTATGAATTTGTTGGTGGCTATTTTCAGCTGTGGATATGGTTTTCTATGGAGGAGCCCGATGGTGTTAAACAACAGTGCCCCTTTCATCATAATGAGGGAAGATGTCAGTCAGTGCAACGGTGAATCTCATTGATGAGTTTTTGAATAGGAAAACAATGAGGGTCTGTGCACAGAGGAGCAAGCTGTATCTGGCTTTAGATACTCAATACTTGTTAGTAGGATTAATTCATTGTTGGTTTTGTCATTGCATGTGATTTGTTGACCTGACAAACATACAGTTCAGTCCTATTGCTTTGAGGTTCGAACATTTGTAAAACAGCCTCTTGTAATTGCCATGAAAAAAAATGAAAGGTTCAGTGTGTAAGTTTTAGTGGCATTTAGTGGTGCGGGTTGCAAATTGCAACCAGAGGCTTTGTGCTCCTGATGGAAACGGCAAAATTTGAAAAAAAAATCCTTAATTTTCTTGAGGTGGTTTTTGCCTTTGTCGAAAAACAGTTAATCGGCTGTTTCCGCTGTCGGCATCTTGCTGGATATTCCCATAATGTGTGGAGACATGGCTGGTAGCAAATTGTACGCTTGAAGCACATATGCCTGAGGACCTCTCTCCATTTTTCTAAGATCAAGGGAACTCGCCCCTGATTTATTCACTCCGAACCAACTGATGGAAACGCACATATTTCGCATTTACTTTTTAGCTACATTTCAAAAATCCACTTAAAATTCGCATGACAATTAGATGGAAACTTACTGCTTTTAAGTTGGAATGTGGAATCAACGTGGACGCTAATAAAAAGACGTGTTGGATTAGCGTTGTCAGTTTATACATCTAGTTTATACATGCACAGCAAATTAACAGTTATAACCATATTACAAATTATTTGTATGTAAAATATGTATGCAATACGCGATTTTGCACAAATCAAAGTTCTGTATACTTCTTTACGTCCCATGTACACTTTATTACTCTTTTTGTAATAAAGATTTAAGGAGCTACTGTAGAAACATCGCAGCGCAACATGGTGACATCCATGTAAGAGGACCCACGGTTTATGTAGATAAAAATGGCTCATTCTAAGTTAATAAAAACATAACGTTCGTTATGCAAGGTCTTTATACACCACTGAAAACTTAGTTATGCAGATTTTATTGCATTTCTGTGAATAGATCCTCCTAAATATTACACACTGAACCTTTAAAGAAGGATTTGCAAACTTACTATTAAAATTATTACCCTTAGCCTGAAATGCAGCTGTACAATAAAATATGCTTTGGATGTTTCCATGGTAACATGCGTTTCTTATTCTTGTTGGTTTATTATGTAGATATATTATGTGAGTGTAACAAATTTACTAAACTTAAAACAGCTGGAAGTAGGCAAACACACCTGATTAAGACATCAGATGAAGCAATTAAACATATTTCATTTACAAATATAGGTTATAGTTCCTTAAAACCATGGATAAAATAATTGCAGATACAAACAATGGTGAATTAATTAGTGTCTTTATTTCCAATAACACCATATGTTGCTCAGCATCACTTCTTGCAGAGGTTTTTACATCAACTGTAGTTATTTTCACGTCAGACAAACACTTGATAAATCAGGATGCACATTCTTTGACCTCTTGCTCCAGAAAAAGAAGAGAGGAAGCCATCAACCCTCCATCCAGCAAATCAGACATAAAAGTCATGAAAAAGGTTTTGAAGGCACAGGTCTGTACAGTCTGACACTTAATATTGCTATCACTTCTGCCAAGACATAAAATATAAAGGCATAGACGCAGGGTTCATTTAATAGTTAAAATACAAAGACAAGGCTGGTTGCTTATTTAGGATGCTGAGTCTATTGTTCCTCTGATGATTAGTTTTGGATTATCTATTGATTTTTATTACACAACATAAACATCACAGTGATTGAAAACTCACATTGTTATTATTAGTTTGTACTGTACTTTTACTTGCATAATATTTCAAACTATGTGCACAGGCTACATTGCAACCACATGAAATAAAATAATTGCTGTGCAATTCAAACATATATACAGTACATAGTAGCTGCTTGCTTTTATTTATTGCTGGTTTTCGAAATAACGCCTCTTTGGAGCAAAAAATTAGGCACAATATCTATTAAAGGCCTGGACAACCATCTGACATTCGACTGTGGTGAGTAAAAGGGGGAGGAATGTTATTGTCTGGTTTAAAAAAATACATGACAGCCAAAATCATCAACAAAGAAACTAATAAAATAAGACTTAAGTGGTGGAGGGAAAAGTCAATGTGCACTTAAAAACAATCAATGTTAACCATGACTCAGCTTGTGAGGTCATAATTTATAGTTATAACCTGCAGAAATGCCGTGCAAGTGAATTCATCAATGTATTGCAAATATATTTATATGGAGAGAAATATTACATTCTTGCCTCATCAAAGTGGTGCATGAATACAGAATGGTTGTATAAGGTTATGTGTATGATCAATCATCGCACCGCAGTTACACAAAACCCAGTTCAAAGAGGAAACAAATATATATAGTAGGTTTAAAAAAAACCATCATCATTAGTATATTAAATAAAGCTCAACCCAAGTTTCAATCAAGTGAGGTACATAAATCAAAATATTGCCAAGTTTTTAAAGAAAATACCAGTACCATAGTGTTAAAATAAGTACATTCATTTGCTTATATAAAAAAGGTACTTGCTTGTTATTAAGTTATCACCAAATGTTACAACTTCAGAGACAATTTTGCAGCATTCTCAAACAAATTTTGACTCTGGAACTAAAAAAAAAGTGCATATGCTCCAAGACTTTCACAGAGGTCGTTCCTCTCAGTACACAGTAACAAACACACACAACATACATAACTGTGTCCTTAAGTGGGACTCTCTTCCTCCAGCAGCCAATACCTGCCTTACACTGGCTTGGCAGAGTTAAGAGACTGCAGGATTGTGGGTTTCTCGTCTATGACGCGGACCAGCAGGTTGTCTATGTACTCTTCAAGCTCAACGATCTTAGCGTCCTTCTTGGACAGGTCAGCTTGCTGCTTCACCACCATTGTGATCAACTCTTCCTGTGTCAGCTGAGTGTAAGGTCCACTTTGCACCGAGTCTGTCACCTGAGGAAAAGTGAGGACAAGTGAATAAAATATATGTGTTCTAATTAAAACGTATTGATTGATTTAATTAAGCATTTGTCGCTTGAAACAAAACATTGTAGAAGGCTTTTTTTTATAGATTCAGTGTTACATTTGTTACCCTATTTGCACTACAAAACATATTTTAAATAAATAATAACCAAGTAATTTAAATATTTTTTATTTAAATTTTTCGAAAGCTTTTACCCACGTCACCCACAGCTTTCTCAACAGATTGTGTTTTGACAACTTATTGCTTGGTTTTTGACAACAAAAAACTCCATCTGCGGAGTGGAAAAAGAAGATAAGAGGATCATTTGATAATATTTTTTTGTCAAACTATTTCTAAGGTCAAAAATGAACCTTCAAGCTCAATATTTAACAATATTTTCAGAGTTGACTGCTACAAGAATTCACTTTGAAGAATTTAATTTCAACCCCAGGAAAATTTCTGAGGATTAACAAAAAAAAGGTTGATTTGTAAATATGAATAATGTAGATTATGTTAAACGGTGTGAAAAGATGTTTTATGTAATGTGACCCAGAATTCCTCCTGCAAGAAAATCCAATTAACTTGCTGTGTCAACAAATCTGTTGCTGTTTTGGTCCCAGTGTGTAAACATGACAGTACCTGAATCTTCCCCGGTGTGCTGTCACAGACCTTTATCTCTTTCACAGCAGGGGTGCTGTTGGGATGCTGGCTCTCAACGGAGCTCATGGGCTTCACAGGATGAGGCCTGTAAATACAGTGCATACATTATAATAAAGCCCTCAAAAACATTACTGCAAGTAAGCACAACAATATGTACAGAACTTTACAGGAAATAATAAAAATATATGATAAGCAGGAGAAAATATGATACAATTTAATCTAGTGTTGTGCAAATTATTCCACCATGACCCAAGTGCAATATTCAGAATCAAACTCCAAATGAGTTTACTCAAACAGTAAATCAAAGCACCTTATCTGCCTCCCCATACCACAGCAGCAACCAGAGGCCATATGCAAAGCCTAGATAAGCAGTCCACAAATGCATACTTTGTAAGTAGCATGTTCAATCTCACCTGCGTGGAGTTACGGCTAGCCCACCTCCATTGCTATTCTGAGCACTTAGAGGCATAACCTCAGAGGGTGAGACCCACGCTCGCAAAAGTGTCTTTCCCCCAGACAAACCTCCTGCCTCAGGTGCTGGTTCCTCCATAACTACCTGCAGAGGCTCTGAGGAGGTCGAGGCAGAGGATACAGAAAAAGGTTCAGCTCCAAATGGATCTTGTCCTCCATAAAAATAGCTTGGTGTTTTCAAATCAGCTTGAAGCTTCGGTGTGATAGGCTCATTCATGACATCTCTTGCGGAGAGGCTTTGCTTAGCTGTGAGTATGGTTTTTTCTTCTTTATATGGGTGTTCTTGTCGAGACTTGGAAGTCTTATTATCCGAGTGAGTAGTGGATGAAAGAATCCGTTTTTGTTTCGGTAAATTCCTTCTTTGGAAATCAGGACTGACTTGGTTAGAATCTTCATCTTTTTGCCTGTACTCGCTGTGTTTGTTTAAATAACTGCCATTAAAACTAGCAAATGGATCTGTTGGTTTCTCTTGACCAAAGTATTTATCAAAATCATCTGCCATCACTTCCTGATCTTCTAGTTTCTGCTCTTTCCGTACACTGCTGGTAAAAAGGTCATCTACTTCTGGGCTCTGCTTCAGCTGTGCCCATGGGTCTTTGGAAAGCAGCTCAGTACTGGGGAATGGGTCAAAATCTGCAAAGTTCTCCACTGTCTTCCTGACATTTTTGTCCACACTGCTCATACTGGATGTTTGGATGTTACTGATTGAATTTTTGTTTGAGACTACTGGTGTTACAGCAGAATCTTCTTGCTTTACTGGCTCTCTGTCACTAACCCTCTGTCTGGGTTTGGCTGTGGGTGCCTCTTTGTTCACAATGACTTGCACTTTTTGTTGATCATTTGGTGGTGTTGTAATATGCCAATCCATTAGGCTAGATGGTCTGGGTGCATGTGTTCCTGCAGGTGATGGGAGACTTTCTCTGCTTGAAGCGTCAGATTCTACACGTCCTGGTACTGCAGACGGAGTAGGCCTCATGAGAGATTGGTGAGCGATATTCTGCCTCTCTCTTTGACTGGAATCCACTACTGATCGGAGTGGTGGAGGAGCGACTGATTTAGGGGGTGGTGAGACTGATTTAGGGGGAGGTGAGACTGATTTAGGGGGAGGTGAGACTGATTTAGGGGGAGGTGAGACTGATTTAGGGGGAGGTGAGACTGATTTAGGGGGAGCTGGGGCTGCTACTTTTTTTGTTGACATAGGTTTGGTCTCCTGAGGTTGTGTTTGATAATGTCTCATAGCAGGACTCTCCTGCGGGAGTGATGACTTTTGACCAGGTTCATGCTCCTCTGGGCCATCCACACTCATCTCTTGACCCAAAAATTCAGATGGAGTGGTCCTGTTTCTCTGATTGACCTCAGCGATTATGTGGTCCCATCGAGTCTGCCCTTGCACTCCGTGTCTCTTCTGAGGAAATAGAGTTTCATAGTCAGGAAGCGGTAGAGAGATGCTTTTGCCTTGCTGTGATCCATCTACCTCTACATATGCAGGGTTTCTGATCTGTCTGACTGTCTCATGTACTGGATGTGAAGGTGGAATGGGGGCTCTTCTCTTCTTATCCGCCATGGTGGGTGAAGATCCAACAGAGGACAAATTCTCTATGCTGTCACAAGGGGAACCAGACAGGTTTTGACTTATGTTTGGTGGAGTCAGGGATGAGTGGAGGTTGGAGAAAGTATCAGGGGACTCAGATGGGACACTAGAGAGGGTGGACTCAGAGGTGGCTTGGGAAGGACATGGCTGACTTGGGGTTTGGCAGTCAGCGGGTTCAGACTCCAGAGATTGAGGCAATCTGCCAAGAAGTGAAAACAAAGGCCTACAGGTCAGTGTGACCATCACGTTACCTGAAGTAATTTCCACCAATGTACAACCCGTCACCAATGCAACTAACATCTCACATGTCAACAAAAATACCCATCTACAGTGACACAATTTAGCCCTTTGACAGTTCAATATTTACTTTACTCTCAACTGCTTTCCTAAATCTGCACCAGACATCGTTGCCATTACATACAACAAAATCACTTGTTCATGAAATGGTCCATTGTTCAACGTCAGTGGCACACCTCCAAACAAAACTTCTGATATTCATGTGTGTTTCTATTTTTAGCGGTGACTTGTGCCACATTTTTTCTGCTTTAAGATTATGCCACTTGGATTATATTAGGTAGTCCAGCATGGCATCAAAATGTAACATCACAACTAAATAATACAAACAACTTAAAAATCTAATTTCTAGCTGCTGTCTAGCAAAGCAAACATTCTAGAAACAAGGACTACTGTAATGTCACTGACAATAGCAAGCATAAGCACCTTACCATTTTGATTCAAATATAAAATGCTCCACTCCAATCCAATCCACAAACTATAAAAAATAAAAAAAAAATAAAAATCTAAACCACTCAAGACGTCCACAAAGAAGTACTGAACTGTGGCTCCGTCACTCCTTATGAGCTCTGTTCAGTCCACAACCTGCTCACCAACACAAGCCACACCCAGATTACCCAGAGACCAAACAGGTCAAACAAGTCAGCCATCAGCCATCCATTCAAAGTTTTAGGTAATTCAAGACAGTCACAAGGTTGAATCAACAGAACAGAAACAGGACGAAAAGTTGTGAAATTGACAGATGGGGTGTAGGACGAAACTTAGCAGTTGTGTTTTGATTCTCTTAAATAACATTCCTAACTTATCTGCCTCTTACGTGTACATGGGTAACAAACAAGAGGAAAAAAAAAAAAGAAATTAGTGTGGCCTTTTCTTTTGGGTAAATAAAATGCACATACCACCAAAAAGGCAACACTTGTGCTGTTTCACTTGCAGGCCTATTGAGAGCACTATTCAAATTCCAGCCCAGCAACTCTAAGTATAGCATGACTACAAGCAACCAATAACATCCCCAGTGTCATCACACTGACATGATCCTAACAGTATTACATAACATTAGTGCAGAGTAACTTGTTGAGAGTATGTAATACAAACAAACATGAAGGCCTACCTGGGTTTGACTGCAGACACTTTAGCAGTGCGGTTGAGGAAGCCCAAAGCAGAGGAGGTTTGTGGGTTGTGGCTGGATTTCTGACGATCAGCTGGGCTTTCATTAGTGCTAACTTTAGGATCCAAACTTAAGGGAACGTTGTCAAACGGGTTGGTGGAGTGGTGGGAGACGGGTTGATCTTGATCTCTTGAGTTACTGCGGGGGGCTGGGATGGGCAGCTCCTCTTTAGGATGTTGCTGTAACTCCTCTTTTTTCTCCTCTTTCTTTTTGATCATCCCAAACAGAGACGACAGCCTGTCGCTCATGGAGGCCTCCTCCTGTCGTTTCTGATCCTCCGCTCTGCGACGCTCCTCCTCGAGCCTCTGGGTTTCTGCTGCTTCCAGCATCCTGCGTTCTTCTTCTTGCTTCCTCCTCTCTCTCTCCTCCTCCATCTGTTTCTTCCTCCTTGCTTCATCCTCAAGGAAGCGCCTCTTCCTCTCCTGTTCCTCTTGACATCTGCGCTCCTCTTCCTCCTTCAGTCTCTTGGCCTCTACTCTGTATTTCTCCTCTTCCTCCAGCCTCTTGGCCTCTGCTATGCGCCTTTCTTCAGCCTGCCTTCTCTCCTCCTCCTCTTGGTGGCGTTGTTGCGCCAGTCTTGCCTTGTCTGTAGACTCATGGCTGAAGGAGGGGACAGGTACACTTATAATGGAATTTGCAGAGATATCAGAGGTGTGTTTGCGGACGTCCTCTACAGATCCTTGGCCTGAGCTGTTCAGACTGAGAGTAGAACCACTCTTGGACTCCTCCTCTGTGTACACGTGGCTGCCGTTGATGCACAGGTTGTTCAGATCACTGTTACTCTGCTTGGCCTTCGCTCCCAGTAGGGAGAAAGGACCCTGCGACACCTTGCTGTCAGAGCTGCCTGTTCGCTTGTGTCCCAGGAATTTAAATTTCTTTTTAACTGTGGGAGGACAGAGAGTGAAGCATGTTGTCATTGTTGACATGCAAAACACCATTATTTAACTTGCACTGTGCAGCAGAGGAAAGGCAGAACTGTCAACACACAGAGTACAGAAAGATATAGCTACCTTCAGGAGAGTCTACATTGAGGCCAGATGAGCGGCTGCCACTGAGAGATGAATTCTTCTCGGGATTCCCAAGTGTAGACATGGACTGCGAGATGTTACGCTGCAAGTTTGATTTGGGAGCAAAGAGGGTTTTGAGCTTAGATTTCTTTTTCTCTCCTGGTAACTGATTGAGCGACTGTGCATCAGCCTCTGTCTCACTGTCTGTGAGGACCTGGCTGACAGAGGGAACAATAGCTGAGGCAGAGTCAGAGAAGCCATCCTTTTTCTTCCCACGGACTTTGTCCTTCAGCTTAGAGATGCGCGAGCGCGGTTTGTCCTGCATAGAAAGGTCAAACATGCTAGCAGACATGTTGTTTCTCATAAATTGGACATCTAGCAGCACCTCCCCCCGCGGCTTGTCCTCTTTTCCAGACTTGTCCACCAGTTTGAACCAACTGCAAACGAAAAATGCAAAATGAATCAAATAAAAAGTTAATGATGTCATTTTTGAAACCTGACAGGTTTTTTTTAGGGTTCTCTCATCAGCTAATTTAGACCCCTTTAAGACTTAGATACAAGAAAGAAACATGGCAATACAGGCAGACATTTTCACTTGAACTCAGTACATTTAGTCCCGTTTCAGATAATAAGACAGAATATGACAAATCAGTGCATTGATATGACGTGATTCTAAAAACTGTATAAAACAAGTTGACTTGTACAAAAACTAGCTGAATTAATTGAATTCCAAGTGCAACAATGGTTAAGAACCGTTCCTAAAGATTTTATTATGTAAAGTTATTATTAAATGAAAATGAATAATGATTCATTACTGATGAATTGTTTTATTCATTAACGAAGCAGAAATGTCACTTTTCTGCATTTTAAATTTATTTTGAGCTTTGCCTGATTTACCATGATTTCAGAACATGATAGTAGAAGTTAATTAAATAGGATAGACCCATTGGGATGGGATATGTGATGAACATGTGATTTTGACAATAGATTAATTAATTAATTAATTAATAACAATGATAATTATTTGATTAGCTGCAGGCTTATTTAGTCCACTGAAACATGGATTAAATGGAAAATTAAACAGCAACAATTTTGATAAACTGCTTCATCATCCAAGCAAAATGCAAAACTTTCTTTGGTTTCAGCTTCTCCAATGATAGGACTGGCTGCTTTTGGCACAATATATAATCATTTAAACATCTTTGGGTATTGTTGCTCGGACAAAAGAAGCTATTTGAAGACGTCATCAATTATAGCCATACACTGCACATTTAAGTCTGAATCCAAATAAATGTTATGTTCAACTGCTGTGTAATATTAGTGTTTACAAACCAAGAGAGCCGTTCCACCAAACCATGTTTTGGTCATTAGGTTACTCTTTTACACAGTAATTTGATGCAGGGCTGGCCCAGCAAAACTGCCACGTAAACAAAACGTATGGGCTCACTTAAGGTGGGATTAAATGCTAGTTGAATATAAAAAACACTCATTTACATACTGTAAATAAATCCCCTGGCTCTTAATAGCGCCGACTTCAATTCTGTTGGTGTTGGTCTGCTGTGTCTTGTTAGACTTGGGACTCATAGGTGTCATTAACTAGTGTACAGCTTGTTCCAGTTCCTGTTTGGAGCACAGTGTCAACCACAGATAAAGTCTGACAGCTTTGTTCCGGCTCCCCCTCTCATGACCTCTCTGTTGCACAGGACCAGCACTTATTGTCTACAAGGGAAAGGCAGGAGTGTTCTGGAGAGCCCTTTCTAAAGCCATACCAAAACAAGCAATTAGTGCCATTACATACAGACGCTTCCTGCTTGTATAATTAAAGCCTTGCTATTATTAGTTGTACCAATACTGTGGCAGAAGTGTCCATTATGGCCTTTCCCCTTGTAAACAATGTTGTTAAACAGCAGAGACTTTTTTTTTTGGTCACAATTTGTGGCACACATTTTTTCATACCGAGTTATCATTACTGACAGAAAGAAATTCGAAGTGCACAACATGAAAATAAAGTAATTCCAGTAATGCAATACAAAACTCTACACACTAGGGCTCCTCGATTATTGCACGATTATTTTGGTCAACACTGACATTTGATTATTTAGCACAATTACTCACTGACTTAGGAAAGATTATGTATTTACTGAAATTTTAAAACTGAATGTTTCATTTTCAAAAACAGTTTCTTAAACCAATGGTCAGTAAAGATGGTATAAATAATATGTAGGCTAATTTGTTAAGCTATGAGTAGATGAGAAGTCTACTAGCTGCTAGGCTAATTTGTGCAGTGTAAAATGCCGTAGGCTTAAGCTAATAATGTTGACTAACAAGTTATAAGGGGCACACTGGATTTATAACACAAGATAAAATAAGAGCATCCTTGTGAAACGGAATGCAGCACAATAATCATTTTATCTCAATGACCTTGTTTTCATAATCGTTGGAAGCCAAAATTGCTACACCTACAGAAATATCACAGTGCCAGTCAACTTTGTCTTCTGCATTTGGCCAAAAGTTCTCATTCACATCACACCTTGTGTCCTATCCTGCAGTATAACTGGAAAAGACTATTTTTTCATGTCTGATTCATCCCTGCCATTCCTCTGCAAATATGTCCAGACATGCAGCATTCATTGCATCTAAGAAGAACATCTGATCATGTGACGGTGGTGATAAACTTTCCACCCACATGAGGGAAATATTTCCTCTATGAAGGTTGACTTATGGAAATAAAGTGCAAAAAAAAGTGACTCCATGCTGGGATGGGCTTTAAAACACTCAGAGACTAAAAGAGAAAGTTAAAACATCGCCCTAATAAATAACACGGTGGTCTGGATTGTGCCTCACTTGCCTACCTTTCCTCACCTGCCACAAGTCTTTCTTTAGAGGTCACCAAGGAATGACAACAGGTGCTAAATGTTGTATGTCCCAATTAGAAGTTTATGCATTTTAAAAAAAATAATAGTTTTAGATGTAGCACAATGTAACAATACAGCCTAAATTACAGTGAATTTGTATTATGTTTGGTTTTGAACATAAATATAAAAAAAACAAAAAACAATTTTTAAACAGTATGTAAAATGGGGTGTAAATACACAGAGCTTTGGTGGTGGTTGAATTCTGTCCACGTTGACTTCGGTTGTGCTAACTGTGTGACAAGTTTTACAAAAGTGAAGTCAGTACTGAGAAACAGTTTCACAACTGTAAAAATGGTAAAGTAAAAGTCGCTGTGTGATTTCCTCTTTAATCAGTTTGCAGAATAAGATTAAGGTTCAATATAACCTTGTAAGTTTTAGTGAAGATACTGTATCTGTCACTGAATTTAAATATAAAGTGTGGTGTGCCACAAACCAGGCAGTTATCTGCAGTTCATGTTCCTGCTGCAGCATTCACTTTTGTGTCGTGTACTGTAGCAGACATGCAGACAGGCTCTTTGGAGGATAACCGTCAGGAAACAAGCATAGGAGTGAACCAACATTCCTCAAACACTTTCAAACATGCAGGGAGTTGCTCTATGTGATGCAATGAAAGCTACACTCAGCCTAATTCAAACAATCTTGCTTACCCTCCCTAAAGTGAGCGTGCCAAGTTAAACAAAAGCTCACTAAGTCTCAGCACAAGGACAGAGAGATCACACTTTCCTCGAGCTAATAAAAAAAACAAATTGTTCTTCTTGTCTACATCAATTACAGCAGGGAATGCACTTTTTATTTGACAGTACAGAAATTGTTATTAACAGACTGACGGGGTGTACGGTTTGTATAGAGCCATGCCCGATGCATGCTCTAACTGATCCTGTTGGACTGGTTTCTGCAGTTAACTATCAACGGCACTCTTCTCGACTCATGTCTAATGATTAACAGGAGAGCCTGTATTATCATACCAGCCAACGCCAGAATGGCCAATAAAATAAAGGGGTGTTAATATGGTAATATCGATAGATTCCTGCATTATATTGGTTTAACACTCACGGATACCAGTTGCATTTCAATGGTTTTCAAGGATCAACTGGGAATTACATCGGATTAAATAACAAAAATCTGCATAAAGCCACTGCAAGATTAGAAGATCAGATTTAGTTTGAATTCTCTGAAGGTGGATCTCATGTGTGGTGAATATTGGGGGGTATTTTTGGTGCCACTGCTCTACCCTTTGTTTACAAAATAAATACTGTGGCTCAAGTGTCAAAGCAAAAACTGTAGGAACTAGTCCAATATTGCAACTCAATATCTAGAACAGAAACAACAAGCGGATTGACGGAAAATTAATCTGCAAATATTTTGACAACAGATTGATAGATATTTTATAAAAAAGGTAGATATTTTATAAAATGTTTTAGATTGTGAGAATCTGCTGCTTTTTGTCATTGTATGTGTTATAGCATATGCATTTAAAACAAATGTTTAATATTCCCTTCACACTCAATAGCCACCTAAATGTAAAATACAACTTATATAAAACTTTTCATTTTAATTTAAATAGTCACCTACTTATTTATCTTAATGGCTGATGATTTGTGACAGTAAATGACTCCTATCCTAATACCAACTCCAATACATTGCACTATAATCTAATTTAATCTCAAATACACTCAACTACATGAGGCAAACAGCAGAGCTCCCTTTCAGCAGAGTTGTCAATGTCGCACCCTGTATCAGCACAACAGGCAAGCAGGATAGTAATCTAACACCACACGCTTCAAGTGACAGCATCACCCCATACCCAGCCTGCGTGTTGGGCCTTGAAGGAAATAGAGTGAGGGAGCCAAGCGGGGACAAAGAAGGAGCTCAGCCTTTTTAAAGTGCAACGAATGAACTTTGCCATTAAACTGTAAAAACTTACTGAGCAAACACGATAATGTTTCAGATACAGTGATGGTACAATAATCAAGTGAATGAGGTCAATCTAACACTCCAACCCTTGGTTGAGTGATTACTGAGAACTCACAGCTACTTGGAAAGGTCCCCCATTGTGGTATACGGCCGAGTCTATATTAAGCCATATTTATTTTAAAAATCTATTTTACAAAGAGGGTGTGTTCGTGTATCTATATATTCCATTCAACACTAATGCAGTGTTTTATTTTGATGCCTGTTACACCCATGTTACACCCATGCAACGTGATGTCATCCTGACTCACAAAAAATATCTGGGTGTGTGCAGACATACTGCATGCTAGTTAATAGCCCTGAAGAATGCACAGGATTAACAGCACCAATGTGAGAAAGTTATTTCCAGTTGGGCCTCAATCACAAAGCTGGCAGCGACACAGTTGGCTTCACACCAATTTATGAAGTAAAAGTGTCAGCTGCACGTTAGGGTTGGTCAAGCGGAGAGGGAGAAGGCTTAGAATTAGAATTATCTTGGACTGTTTTCCCAACATCTCCACAGTTTCTGCTTCTCCTCTCAAACACTGATAAGAGGATAGAGGGTCCGTCACAATGTTAATGTTTAAAGGCTAATTTGTGGCCTGTTTAAAGAAGCATACACCCAAAATGTATGATTAAAAGACTGCATAATGTTTTTGTGTTTATACTTGTCTCTGAAACCTGATTAGATGGACAAAACTCCTGATGGCCAATGTAATGTAGAGTAAACTCAAGGGTTGACGGATACCTTACTGCTAGGTTTCACAGTTTATGCATACATGATTAACTCAATAATTTTTACTTACTCGGCAACAAAAATCTAAAGCAGGTTTAATTTTTTAATTTGAGTGTGAAAGGGTTAGAGCTACAATGTGCCAAATTTAAACAGTTATTTTTCAAAGATGGCTTTTAGTCAAAATCCAAATCTGTTGGACTGCTATGTTAGTAAAAATCATGATCTAATTAGGTGTTTGTTGAAAGCACTGCGATATACCAACAACATTGGGGTGAGTTTAGCAGTAAGTGAGATGCCCTGCTCCTTTAAAGTCCGCTTAGCAATAATAAATAATCCATAAAACACCGTCAAATGAGTTTTACAGAAAAGGCTACAATATCAGCCTTGGCTCAAATAATTTAGGAGCAAAAAATTCTAAATTAATATAAATAAAACCTGGGGATGTTGCAGGGTGTAAACCAACCTAATGTTTAATTACCTTCCTATTTATTTGTAGATTGCAGTTTGACCATGCTTTTAAGCTGTGTGTGGTGTTGCCTGAAGTCAAATTTACTTTTAGTAATATGTGTTATTGGGCTTATTGTGTGAATGGACTACTTTCATTCTGTAAAGTTTTCAAGGACTTACTGGTGTGATGCTGCTACTGTAAATAAACTGGAATAAAAAGCTAAACTTGGAGAAGACTAGTGGCTGTCTGAACTATTACAAACAACTTCTGTGAGTGAGTTGGAAACAGGTTTGGCCCGCAGAAATGGTGGTCACTTACTCTGTCTTTTTGTGAGAGTTGTTGTCATGCAGTTCCAGTAAGTTCACCACAGCTTGACCCAAGAACTTGTCGAGGCCCACCTGAGCGCGGTGCATTACTATGACATACAGTGTGCAGCGTTCAGCGTTGCCCGGGTGGAAGAGCGGCAGGTCAAACGAAGCCTCTTCTTTCCACACTGGAGCGACACATTTCTCAGCCACAGTGGTGGAAAACTTGTCTTTGGCCACCTGGATGATGGCATAGGCGTCGTTTGTGCCATTCTTGCCTTTGACACGCAGGCTCCGAGCTTGATGCACCGTTACCTGGACACTCGTAGGGAACCATTGCTGGCTCTGGTCGGCCAGAGACATCGCGAAAGTCCGTTAAGCTTTACCAAAAGTTAATCCGAATTTTGTTATGAAGTATCTTACTACGCCGGGCGCTTAATTAACCTTTTCCTGAGCTGTGTTTTTTCACCTTCGGCGTCCTCTGCGCCAGGAGGTTTAGGTTACCTAGCTTGACTTCAGTTCAGGAAGCTCAGGTTGATGTCGCAATACTTCTCCAACCTCTTCGTTACGCTATGTCAGGGCCTCCGGTAACACTTGAGTTAACTCCCGGTTAACCAACTTAACGCCAGCGTAACCTTCACTGCGCTGCGACTAATAGCTAATTCCTTTAAGAGGATTTCATAAGCACAGTTTCCTTGCTTTGCCTCCCCTTAGATATATTGTTCACTTCCCTGATGTTATGAGTTCCCACCCATACTCTATATATTGCTGCCTGATTGGCTAATATTTCTGCCAGTTTTTAATGCCCGTCAGAGATTGGACAGTGGAGGAGGAGGGCGTTCAGACGTCGTTGACCGTTAAGTAGCATTGTCAACCACTGATCAGGAATCAGTTTACTCTCGCAAAAGTCATTAAAGACTCAAACAAGACAACAATAACACTGAACAGAGACCAGTTTTGCAAATTTTCCACCTAAAGTATTGAGACAGAAATTTATAGACTGTCACTGCTGGAAAATATATTATAAAGGGCAAATAAGATACAGATGTGCAAATGTAAAATTTTTGCCTTGAACGGTGAATGTTCTGACCCTCCAAAAATTTGGAGGAACAGTATGTTCAGATTATGACTGATGAAACACACGAATGAGCTAAATCATCCAGAAAACGCAGGATGCAATCACATCTTTTATTTCTCACTGCCATCTTAGTATCTTCAACTTGATGTGTCCACCAGGCCTCCATCAAGACGCAGTATCCCTAATAGTTGATCATTAATGGGGCGTGAAGTTGTGAACAAAATATTTCATAACACCCCATTTTCATGGGTCTTTGCAGGCTTGTGTAATATAGAAAGTACACGTCAAAGAGTAAATATAAGTGGAGAGGGCTTGGACATTCAGCACAACTTAACATGCAGTTAATGCAGTAAATTATTAGAAATGTGAATTATTGACAAAGCAATTGACAGTTCTTCGGCACAAGGCATTTTTACACACATTAGGAAAAACATCCATTAGAAATGAATTATTATGATTTTTCAGAAAGTGTATTTCAATAAACATTTGGTTTGGCAACATCGTAGTTACTGATACAAAGGCAAAGTCAAATTTAGACCTTGGTAACTCGTGGCCAAGTAAGAAGGTGTGCACTGATGACAGTATCTACACCAGATGCATAAAATCCCTGAACATTTGAACATTGAAATTCAAACTGAATGATGAGAAAAAACAAGTCTATCTTTATGTTTATATTTTTCCCCATGAGTTGTTAAGTTACGGTCACATGGAATAGATGGTAATTTTCATGTTTTACTTTGTGAATACATCCTGCTCGGAGCTGGTCCAAAAGCTCATACTACTCAAAGAATATAAAATAGTATTCACAACATACTGACCATATTAAAACACCTAAGAGTAGCAATATACAGTATGTGAATATCTGGATTTCATGAAAACTTCCTCACACAGAACAATGTAAAAAAGCAGTGACGATGAGCTGCTTAGAAATACTATTTCCTGTTTATGTAATTTCCTGAATTGTAAGTAGTATCAAGTATCAACCTGTCCAAAAAAACAGAAGTACATTTTAGGTCTTTGTAAGTTCAATGTGAAGGCAACATTCTGATTGGATTTATTCAAAAAGCTTATGATCTGCATGCAGAGAAGTTTTTTTTCATGTTCCTGATATGTGCGAACACCTCTAAAATTCTAGTGGCAAAGTCAGCCTGGGTTAGATAAGTTTTCCATTGCAAAACCTGTGCGATCTTCCTGATTTGAAACACAAATTTTAATCTCTGACAATGACTGACAAGTTTCTCTACCATCCAGGAGGGGCAGTCCTTCAGTTCCCGGGTAGCAGTGAAAATTGAACCAAGTGACTGGCTGAGAGAAAGCCAATTATGATTTCCCCCCTGATTTTTTCTTTCTGGATGTCTTAGGTAAGTGGAGCTCTGTCAGTGCTGTTAGGAG
Organism: Micropterus dolomieu; assembly: GCF_021292245.1. Classification (NCBI taxonomy): domain Eukaryota; kingdom Metazoa; phylum Chordata; class Actinopteri; order Centrarchiformes; family Centrarchidae; genus Micropterus; species Micropterus dolomieu. The sequence goes on from NC_060170.1 coordinate 28,014,750, forward strand.
TACATAGAAATAAAAATAAAACATTTTCATCATATATCCAAAAGTCTCGCTTAGCTTTTTTTAATTCACTCAGAGATTCTGTACAGCCACATTCATGCAATTACTCTCCTATTTTATGTGCATACACACACAGACACACACACTCACACACACACACACACACACAAACACAAACTTACACAGAACACACAAAAGCATACATAAGCACAAGCAAACAGTTACTTGAAGCCAACAAAAGGGTGAAAGGTTGTCCACAGATTAAATGCATATATCTGTATGTATGTATGGAAATGGATCATCTTGCATTCCATTTCATGATATAGTTGAAATGCATAGAAAAGTCACAACAGTAAAGCTTTCATTAGACATCCAAAATCAACATGATATGCCAATTTCAGAGCTATCTTGTACATTTTCCGTGAAATCAATAAAAGAAATTAGTATCTTATGATTGAAAATGACATTTAAAAAAAACCTGCCTTATAATTTTTTACCATTTCACAGCGAACTCTTACAATGCTACGAAGGCAAAAGTACCAGTTTAGGGTCCTGGATGCCTTCATGATTTTATGTCTTAAATTATATAATTATTGTAATCAAGAGACCATTAAAACATAACCCAATCATTTAAGTGCCCATTAAGGTCATGCATAGAAGTTCACATAAGTATGGGTTACACTGTGGTTTCACTTTTCCACAAACCACTTTTCATTCCAACGGAGCTCTGGGATTGGTCTGTGCCACTCATGTCCTGCTCCAGCTCGAGCACTGAGTTTTTGAGGGTGCCATTTGGGGCAGCGGCCCCTGGCACAGTGGTGGTGACACTGTTCAAAGGGTAGGAGCAGCGCTTAGTGTCTCGCTCTGCAGCAGCTGCCAGTTTCAAATTGTCTCTGCTGGCGCAACGTCTCTGAGCACTGTGCATGGCCGCTCTGCTGGCCATAGAAGGCAGAAGGGGGAAGGGTTTGCGGCTCCCACTACTGCCCCCATCACTTCCCTCAGAGGGGCTAGTTGCCACTGACTCTCCAACGCGCTTCCCATTGGTAAGCGGGCTGGCCTGGTTCTCTGAAAGGCTGTGGTGGATGCTGCCATTCTCACTCGTGGCCTGTTTGTAAACTGCATGCGAAGAGCTGAAGTGCTCTAAACCATTGGGTCCTAAAGCTCCCAGGCTGCCCCCTCCTGCAGCAGTCCTTAGAGCTTTGAGACGATAGTGACCTCTGCCGTCACCCCGATGGTGATACTGGCTGCTTCCTTGTTTAGTTCTGCTACTCACTTTCCTTCTCTGTGGATGCACTGGGGCTGCAGAGTTAATGGTGGGCAGAATATTGTTCGTTGGCTTGGTGATGTTGTCCGTACTGGTGCTAGTGTTGTTGCCCACAGCGGCACGTGAAGTGTTGTTTGGATTGTCTTGTGCCACCTGCAGCAGGTTGGTGAGCTTGCAGGGTCCAGGGCCCACACTGCTGATTCCACTTGGTGTGGAAGATGACCGAACTGATGAGGAGTTATGAGAGTCACCAGGTGGATGGCAGTTGATGAAAAGTTGTGATCCCTGCTCAGAGGTCTGCACTCCACTTCCGGTAGTGCAGGTGTGTGTGTAAGTAGACATGGTATGAGAGCGGCGATAGCCTAGGCAACATGCCAGCCATGAGGCCTGCACATCTAGACGCCGGAAGCAGTGGTGCACCACCAGAAATACCCCCAAAACTGTGGCAGCCATCCCATAGAGACAGCTAAACAACAAGCTAGTGTGCCCCGTCAGCCACATTGCCATGGCTCCACAGCACCACAGAACCACAAACAGGAAGTGAGTTGCCACAAGCACCAAGAACTGTGTCTTCAAAGAATACTGGTCCTCTGGCACCACAACTGGGTTTATAGGACCCACCACTGAGTCTGTTGAGAGAAGGCTTGTGCTTCCTGCCAGCGCAGGCTGGCTCTCAGTCACGGGAGAGGACAGGGTGGTTCCTGTGCATTCTTTAGCCACACGATGCTTCAGGCGAAGCACAGTGCACAGGAAATAGATCCAGGTCACCAACACCACTAGACCAGCAGGGACAAAGAAAGACCCGAGACTGGGGCGCCAAACCAGCCAGCAGCTGCAAGAGGCAGAAAAAAAGTCTGAAGGGTCAATGCAAAACAAGGACATGTCTGTGTATTCAACGTATCACACATTATTCACTTCAGCACCAAACACAACAACACGATGTCAAGAGCCAAATGGCTCAAGGATAAAAAGTACTTACTAAGGGCTGTTGTCTCCGTAGTTGTTGACATTGACAGCTGCAGTGATCCCACAAATGATAAGAGGAACTCCACCAGCTATCAAATAGAACCTTGAATAACAGAAAAAAACATATCAAACACAAGTTCCCAGCTGCAGTTTTAGAAATAAAGAGCAGTTCTTGTTTGTGCCACAGGATGCTGTATGACCTTTGGCTGCTGCAATGTTTTTAAAGTGTGCATGTCGGTGTCATTTTCCTTTTTGTGTTTTTATGTCTCTCTGGCTATGTCTATAATCTGAACAGAGCTCTGTGATCCTTCACTCTCTTAGTGGGCAGAGTGTTACAAAGGTCAGTATTGGGCTCCAGAAGTCTGTGATTTAATGTGGCCTGATCTCATGTGGCTGAGTGGGCAAAAAAGGGGTGGCCAGTGAGGTCAGTGTATGATCACAGCTTCAGGATCACAGGGGCAGGGGGAGGAGAAATAGAAGGCAATATATGGAAAGACAGTGGACCCCCTAAATCACCCTGCTCAGATTTATGACGACCCCCCTCTGCTTTTGTTATGCTGGTGTCACACATTCCCCCCTCCCCCACTCTGAGTTCATATAGGCTTATAGCTTTTTTGTGCCTTACAGCAATACTCTGTTATGTCCCTCCAAGGTTTCCTTAAGAACAGAGGGGCTTTAGTTGTTGGGCACAATGATCCACTTTGATGGTGCACAGTCTGGGTGGCCATGCACAAGAACCCCTGCATCTGTCTACAACATGAACCGTATTGACAGCAAACAACAATTTCATGGGACAGAAAGCGGGTAAAAGGGAGTTGTGGCTTGCTCACTGACCTGAGCATAGGTCGCTGAGTAGGTGGGGCAGGAGATTCTCCCTCCGGCTGCCGGGGCATTCTCCACACAGCCTCTTTGTAGATGACCCTCGCACTGACTCCAATCCACAGCAGGGTTGACAGCGAGGAGTAGTGAAGGGCAATGCCCACCTGTCACATGTTACAGTCAGATAAGACAACAAGCTTACACGCCACTAATCACAATAAGGAGAATGTGTAAATTAAGGACTTACTGCTTGACAAACCACTGGGTAGCTGGTCAAGCTTATGCCTCCTGCGTAGATGGCTGTTGTCATGGCGATGTGGAAGCAGGTATTCAGTAACGTGTGCCAGCTCTTTCTTGATATGTGAATAGAACTGTAGGGGCACAGAGCAAAATAATGAGGAGATGGAACAAATGACAAATAGCAGCGAGGAAATCTGTTTATGCACATACGCTACAGTACCTGTGGTGTAGTATGTGTGTGATGATGATGGTGAAGAGGCAAAGCAGGAGCACTGCAGTGCAGGCATAGACCACAGGGTGGAGCACCCTTACAGAGATGGGTGTGGAGTTGGGGAAGTCAGGCACCTCCTGGTAAAAAATCGCTCATAAGTCTAACCCAAAAAGTCTCACCCAATCCAGAATGAATGATAAATTAAATACCCAAAGCTATCCTACCTGCAGCACAGCGTAATTGCTAAGCAGAGAGCAGCGCATCGTGGAGGTGCTGCTGTCACTGTGTACCAACTGACAGCCCTCCTGGCTCCAGCTTCCGTGTTTCTCCAGTGCCTTCAGGCTCCATTGGGCTGACACAGCATCAGTGCCAGGGGACAAGTGGCGCAGCGACACCCAGATGGGATCCGAATGGTTCCACATGGGGCAGCCGTCTGCCACAGAAAAGGGGGCAAATTGCTAATACAAAACTGTACTGATGACTGAAATGTTTATTGCGCATTGAACTGAAAAATCAGTCATGGATACTTTTATACTGTTAAGTTAGTCTGTTTGGGATGCCCATTCTACCTTCCCTCGGCATGTCTCATGGTCTTTTATATTGATTTTCAACAATTCCCAGAATGGCCCTCAGCATCAGAGACTGGGACTCTTTATGCTCTTTATATGTAGGTGGAAATAACAACTATTTCATGGTGAGTGGACAAGGAACAGTGCTGTGGTTTGTCAGGCCTAGTAGCCCAGATAAAGTAAATTCCATAAGTTTTTTTACAATGTGAGTTTTTAACTTCACGTTGTACAGCACAAATGATGATGAATGAGCACAAAAAAAATACAACTAATGATAATGTTGATAGAGAACTTGGCTCCCTGCCTTTTCTACAACTAATTTAAAACAGAACAGTGAGTGTTCTGTTGTTAATGTTTTTTTTTGTTTGTTTTGTTTAGAAATTACACTACAGTGTCACAGCACTGAAAATATTTACATGGCTTACAAGGCTATCTACAAGAACAGGAATACAAAAAAAGCCCCAGAAAAACTAAGTGCCTTTCTTACACTATTTTAGGATGCACTTTCCTTAATGTGTGAGAAAACAAAGGTGATTTCACTAAGTAGGCTGAGAAGGTTCCTCACCTAGGCCAACAAAGATGACAGGTGTGTTGACACTACGTCGGCGAGAATGTTCCCCAGTGTTGCTGGAGTTTCCAGACAGAGGGAAAAAGCTGCCAGTTCTGAAGGCTACAAACTGCAGCTTACAGTCTGCCGGAGCATTAGGAGGAAACAGAGTAGCTGGGAGAGTCACAGAGGCCAGGGCTACTGAGTTCTGTAGAAAAAATAACACCAGACACATTTATGTTGAAATCTACCAGTACACCATGATAACTGTGAATGCAGATCGAACTAATTCCACAGACGCAGGAAGGGGTGCTCACGCCTCACCTTTAGGGGAAAATTGTTGAGGGAGGTGTTATGGGAGCCAGTGCTGCACCGAAAACGAAGCTGCTGCTCATGGGCAGACTCTGCGGTTTCCATTCCAAGGCTTCCCATTGAGACCTCACGACGCTGATACGCAGTGCAGGTTATGCCAGTGAAGTGGGCTGGTCGAATTAAGTGGGCCTCCATCACAATGTTCCTAGACACCTGTACGTAAGAAAAATAAAATTGATTTTTTCTGTTATGTGGGACTACAATGACCTGTAAATATATACAGTGGGATTGTCTAGAAGCTCTTACTTAAAAAAAAGTTGATACTGCCTACCATGGAGAAGTCCTGAGCATGACTGTGTAGCTGAGGCCAGGCCAGTGTCTCCAGAGAGTAGACGATGGAGCTGCAGGCTCTCTTCTCTCTCTGGGCAAGAGCGAGGATCTGGTCATCCACCTGCATCAAGTTACTGCCCATCTCGACCAACACCTCTGACAACTGGAACAAACAGAACAGAAATGTTACAGTAAAAGGATAGTATTGTCAGGAAAATACATTACACACATAAATGCAACATAATCTTTCTCACCTCTCGCAGCTGGCTGACATATTCCTGAAACTTCTCCATCATTTGCGCCACATACAGCACATCCACAGAGTCAGTGAAGCCTGCAGCCTCCAGGGTGTATGTGCGCACCTGATGTGCCACAGTGACAGCATTGGACGCATTGATGGGCCTCTGTAAAGAAAGAGCAAAAACAGAAAACTAAATGATGAAATGAAACTAAATCTACATAGTGTTTACTGAATAGGAAGCATGTGCTGTAGTAAACCTTGCTCTGACAGCATGACTGACCAGGATGAAGGTATGCAGGACACGGGTAATGCCATTGGTGTAGTGACAGTCTGAATAGTCACCCTCTTGCCACTTCCCAGAACGGTCACAGTACCGTGAGGCTTTCTTCTGCTCAATACCTCCCTCCACAGACAGGGAGGGGTAGCGCAGCTGCAGGCAGTACTGATGTGAGGTGATGCCTGCCAGAGTTCTGGGCCACCTGGGGATTAACACCGAAGAAGAATGAGAACACTGAATCTTTAGGTATGTACAGTAATAATAATCACTGTAACTGCAACTAACCTGAACTCCCCACGGTTGTTGACAACTTTATCTTCTGGACAGAAGGAGGCACTGTTCTCCAGTACAACTATTTCAATGCTGCGAGATGTATTACCCCGCCCAGTGGAAACCACACACTCCCACTCTCCTCTGGCCTCCACATGTACGTTGAAAAGAATAAGTTCACTGGATAAAGAGGGTAGAGACAGCTCATTATAACACATTACCACCACATACTCCAATGTGTCTGAATGTGTCCAAAGTGTCTGAACTAGTTAAACATTCTTCTTTAAGTTTATCAATCCACTCAGAATTGTCTTTGCAGAAGAATAAAGATTATAAGCATTTGAATACAGACATCGCCTTCAGAGGACAGATTGCCAGAGTTACTTGAGTTTCTGCACCTGGTGATGAAGGTGCAGTCATGCAGCACACTGTTCTCCAGCTGGACACCCATCTCTGGGTCAGAGGTCACCAGCTGACCATTGTGACGCCAGTGTATGGTGGTGATCTTGTCCACCAAGGCAGCAGTGCAATGGAAGGGCAGCCGATCGCCTTTGAAGACCACCTGACGCTGGGACGGCAGCAGTGACAGGGTGTGCAGCTCCAGAGGACCATCTGAGCAACATGGTGGGAAAAGACGCAGATGTGACCGTTACACATCGCTCTGAATTATTTCGGCTACTCTCTCATTACTCAACCTCAGCTAAATGTTTCCACAGAAGCTATTATGAGTCTGCTGTTTTAGAGCAGATTGAATGCAGGCAGCAGCAATTCATAAATGCAACCCACAGGATTCGTTGTCAACGCAGCTCACTGATACTTTTAAAAATATGTCTTTGCTGAGCTGCCGGGATAGATCTCTTTCAACCCTTTTGGTCTACTAATTCTTAGAAATACTGGGACGATATTGAGAGCTGTTATGAGTGCACTGTCAGTGTAATCCACAAGCCAATGTTCTCTGAAAGAAAGTGGTGAACCGCCTCATTCATATGCCTCATTCTAGCCAGGCTCTCACCACAGCTCAGCTGGCTTTCCCTTAGTCCACGCAGGGGCTTTCCTCTCAGGCTCCTGGGGTAGGCACACAGGGTTTCATCCCCCAACCGGGCTGAACTGCTGCGAAAGAAGCCCGGGACCCAACGGAGCCCGCAGTCACATGACAGGTAGTCTGAGTTGAAGTTCCTGGAGAGATAAGTGATGGTCATTTATTGTGGGAGATTTGAGAGTTTTCACTTTTCACTCTACCTGGCTCAGATACAGTGTTGCTTCCAGTTGCTCATCATAGGATCAACATATCATATCTGTACATGAAAAAAAGACTTGAATTCTAGTTGAATTACAGCCACCCCAACACTACATTTGATACATATAACAAATGTATTGTTTTCAATCAGAAAGTAATGTTTTTATTTATTAAGACTGTTATTCTTTTACGCAAGAACTGTCAGTACTGCATATAAAAAAACAAGCAAACGTTTTGTTTTTCACCAGATTTGAAATGTTTGAAGACAGATTTATCTTCTGATTCATGGTAGCCTTAGTTCAAATATGTGTTTCATCTACAGATAATGAATAGATATTCAAATTCAAATAAATACATGTCAAATAAATCTTCATTGCATACTTGAGTTTTTCTACAGGTTTGGTAAAAGTTAGTAAACCCCATGCAAAAAAAAATGAACTGAAAATAAATGTTATCTTTGTCTAAAATATTTATTGTTTTATTCGGATATGGAATGCTATGCGCTGTGCAAGTGAATTAGTTGGATTTAGAGTGCCGACAGTGTCTACTACTCACACTAGCTTGAGGGACAGCAGCTCCTGAAACACTCCTGGATCCATGGTCGATATGATGTTGCCAGAGAGGTTACTAGCAGTGCACAAGTTAGGACAAGAACAAGTTAGCTCAATAGCCTCCCCCACAACGCAGACAGTACAATATTTTCATAGAATCTATTTGTCTGTCTCTTACAGTTTAGTGAGATTGGTCAACCCCTGGAACATGTCTGCAGTCAGGCAGCCAATGCGGTTGTTGGATAGGTCACTAAAAGTGTGAAAAGACAAAGGAATGTGTTGGTTATTTTTGATTCAAGAGGACTCGTCTCAGTCACTCAGTCATAGATTGTAATATCTTGACTCTTTCAATACCCATGTTGTTTTTGTGATATCTGATCAAACATTACATATACACAGGTAAAACTGTGCAGGATCCCTTGTTTATATAAAATAAATAGTGATAAATGGTTTTCTTTGCTTTTTGTATTTTCCATTGCTAGAATGCTTAGAAAGTTGAACATCTAAATAAGCATGCCCACAGTCCCTGCCACTTTCCCTTATCTGAACTCCATGGGACCCCAGTAACGGTTTATCACCAATGGGGTAAAAGCATGGCCCCTCTCCTGCCGTCCACCTCTGAGTGTGATGTATAGCCACAGCCAGAGAGGGATCTGCTCTGTTGCACCTCTGACACTACCCAGCAGAGAGCTGTCCAGAGCATGTGTTTATCTCCCCCTGTTTGTTTTGAGAAGCCCCAGACCTTGCAGGGAAAACACAAGTAGTGGGAGGAGGGAAGGGGAGTCACGCGGCGCAGCACAGACGACCAGCTCCTACCCACGCCACAACCCGACCTCTGTGTCCAAAAACACAATGAGTGAGCAGCGAGTGGCTGCAAACAGCCACACTGTCACATCCAATGATGTGTGAGGAACTGTTGCGTGGCCCTGAGGTTTCGACGGTGGTGGCGCCATATAGGACACTGGAGGAGCCCCACAAGGACCAGCAGAAACACTTGGCGAAGGAGGCCTTTATAGTCACACTAACACCAGGAGCTCAGCATAATGTATGACATCTGCCATGAGCTGCCAAAACAGAATCTGCTTAAGATAGATGTGAGGGGATATGTGGGTCTGTCTATTTCCACAACGAATGTGAATTTGGCAAATGATGCTGCTCATATCATAAAAAACCTACCCTGACTTATGATTTCTGTTCTGTTAATATGTTTGCTACTCTGAACCCCGAAAGGAATGTGAATCATGTTAATGTCTACTTACAGTTTCCGAAGCTCAGACAGGCCTTGGAAGGCTCCAGGCATGACGGTGCTGATTAAGTTGTGCTTGAGGTCCCTGGGGAGAGAGAAAATATTAGCTCAATGTGAAAATGCATGCAGACATGTTGACATGTCTTAAATGAATAGCTCAACATTTTTTGTTTGCTTCCTCTTGCCGAGAGTTAGATGACAATATCAATACCACTCTCTGTCTGTATTGTTAATTTGTAGCAGCTTAGCTTAGCATAAATACTGGAAAAATGGGGGGAAAGTTTGTCTGGTTCTGTTCATATATTTGTTTGTTTGATCCACAATAAAATCAAAGAGTAAGGATGACAGCTGTGGTTTTACGGGGGGTTATGCTGGATTATTTCCTTGCTCTGACTTTGTTAGGGAACCAGTGGAGACTCAAATAAGTTACTGTTCAAAGCCAAGAAGTATCTGCGAATTACCGTTTTCACACATTTTTTGCACTGATAAAAGAAACAAGATAAGTATTAATAACTGTGTTTAGTGGTGTTGGTTGGCAAGTGGAGTCAGGCAGTGGAGTCAGGCCAGCTGTTTCCCTGTTTTAAGTCTCTAGGCTAAGCTAAGCTAACCAGCTGCTAGATAACTTCATCCTTAACAGACAGACATGAGAGTGGTATCAATCTTTTCAGCTCTCAGCAAGAAGCAAAGTATAATTCCCAAAATGTTGAGCTATTCCTTTAACACTGAGACCTCAAGAGAAGGTTAAGTTAAAGTAAAGCAGAGTGGAGACAAATTTCCTTAAACTTGCTCTTCCAGTGGGACACATTAGGGTATTTCTGCACACAGATAGGAAATCTTATCCCATCGGTCACATGGGCTTGACACTAGCAAGATGCAGATACTTGACCAAATAAAATATTAGTGGAATCTAAAACTGCTGGCAAGGGGCTCTGTCATTTTTCTGCTGGTTTCAAAATGACTTCCCATGACAAATTTGGCAATTGCAAACCATTAAGTATTAATTCCTTTAACTGCCTTTGAGGATTTAATTTTATACAGTCCTCTACACTTGAATCCAAGAAGTTTTTTATTGGCCAGGTGGGAATAGTGGCATTAAAGAAGGTCGAGAAACGGATGGTTATCGGCAGGACAGTGCCAATGTAGGTTGGAATGTGATCAATGTTCCAACAACATGAAAAATGCCTGCTCTCACTGTCAAACAGTCAAAGACGATGATTTCCTCACAGGAACCCGAAAGCATCAACATCGTGGGTGCATTCTTGTCTATTTCGCCAAGATGCCACTGTGGTAGGCAAGACCTCTGGGGACTTTCTGGTCCTTTTTTCCACTAAGATTATCTCTTGGTGCTGTTCTCGACCACGCAACCTCACACCATGTACAACCTCAGTCATCTCTTAACCATTGTCTTGTGTGCTTTCCAAGAGATGTGTTATTTTGATCAAAATAGGGCAGGCAAATTGTTTGAGAAAATGGCTTCCTGTAAAGAATTATACTGTGCGGTATGGCTAGGATAAAGTCAGAGATCAGGGGTTTTGCCATTGGTCCAAGTTCTCGCTAAACCATCGCTCATATCTGGATTATAGATGGGAGACAGGTTATAATGATGGAGCAAAAGCTTTCTGGCCTTGGACCAAAAGCTTGAGGTCTGTTGTGTTTATCTCAAAGCAGACAGCCTTGGACAGCTCAGCCCAGCACTTTGAGTGCGTGCCAGCTTGTCAGACAGAACACTTTGCAACAACTTTGCAGCTTTTTAAAAAGGTGGAGATGTTTCCACCTCTATGATTCTGACCAAGTTTAAAAATAGAAATCTGCTTGATATTAAATACATTTTGCCATTCATATCAGAGACAGAAAACAAGAATACGCTCCAGTATGAGTGTGTGTGGCCTTGTTGGCCTGTCACGTCCCATGTGGTAGTCTTTGTGTGCTTATGTGTCCTGCTCTGAATGTACATGTGTTTCTGTGTGTCAGTAGCTGTATAGGATTTGTTGACCAGGGCAGGGGGAGAACAATACTGCTGTTTCCAGTCTGTGTGTCCCGGGGCTCATTAGTGCAGCGATGAAAGACGAGGCACTGCCCACTGTTTCCTCTCTCTGATGATCGTCTCTCCCTCCCTGTCTGTCTTTTTCACACTCATACACACATGCATTTGGTGTGTAACACTGACCTCCATGTATATTCACTCAAACATGGATCTGTAATGGGATGATTAAGACAAGTAAGCAAGGGCCCACGTAAACACCAAATCCTTATTCGTTATTAGATTAGGTTATCAATCTTACTTTCTAACCTCATGTCTTTCAGAATATTAAAATATGCTTATTGTATTGGAATAAAACATGTTTCTCTGGTCTTTATATATATATTTTTTTTTTTCTAAAGCAATGTGATGCAGTCATTTTATTATTATTTTGGGCATTTTTAGCCTTTAGTACAGAGCTGATAACGATAACCAACCAGCGTATTCTTCTGTATAGAATTAGGGGCATTAAAGGGGAGTTCGACCTATTTTATACATCAGTCCGTTTACAGATCTTGGGGAGTGCTACTGCATATGTGAAAACAGTTTTTGTAATGTCACTTGAGTCAGTGTTCATTGGGGCTGAAGAGTACAAGAAATCTGGAGGTGTGGCGTTAGAAGGAAGTGGGGCTACCAGACTTCTGTAGGCACTTAAATGAGATACAGATATGTTATGCCCCTGAAACAGGCTCTGAGAGCCACCACTGGCACATGACACTGAGAGTGTGTAGTTTAAAAGCATTCCAAGCTTTCTGAAGATCAACATTTTGCCCAGTTTGATAAAATGTAGTCATCAGCTAGCAATAAAAAAAAATAAGTATCACACATGTGCATTTCCTATGGTCTGCTCCTTTATACCTGGCTTGAGAGTTACAGTGCTGTGTGTGCTTTGGCCTGAAGAGTATCAGCAGTCCACTACTTTTGATACACTCTCTTATCACCAAGCTGGGGAATGTGGAGGAGCTCACCAGAGTCAACAGGACTTGAAGCAGCAGCCAAGCGCTTAGCTCTGCTGTAGCCCAAATTTCAGCGCTTGTTAACTGCCATAATCCAGACTAAATCTCTGCTGCAGCCCCTGAACACTCGTCCACACTCACACTCAGGTTTATTTCCAACTTTATTTCAAACCGACAGTACAATACAAACTGCAGCTCCGGTAGGCCTAAGACTCAGGTAATGACTTGTCTGTGTGCCCTCTGGAGTACACAGCGCCCTCCCTGACAACAGCTTCACAGCTCAGTGGCCTTGACACTGATGACAACAGCTGTCACCAAGCAAGAGGATCATAGCAGAACAGAGACAAGAAGTACTTCACTGTTTTCACATATTTTGATGCTCATGAACATGAAAATATTAAAGTAAAAAAGGTAAGCAGTTGCAACTTGCAGCTAATACTTTATTCATTATCTTCAGTAGCAGCATGTAGATGAGTGGTGGTGACACATTATTGTTATGACTATGGTCTCCTTTTTTGAATCATACTTTGTAACCTTGGGAGTGCAGTGCTTTATCCCCTTCGCCACATGTGGCCTGTGTGATTGGGTTGTGACAGACTCAAGCTCACTCCCAGCCCAGAAGGGGCTATTGTCTGCTGCCGCTGGACCTAACACCAGTGGCTGCCATTAAGAATGTCTCCCCCCCCCGCCCCGCAAACTTGTCCTGATCAATGGGGCTAGTCCTCTGCCATTCTGAAGAGTCATTTCTCTGTGGGTATATGGGATGAGCACCTGGGCCCCATGCAGGCTGGAGAGGAGCGACGTGCTTGTAGGGCAGCGAGAGGGTAATAATGAAGACATGGTCTGTAAAGCGCTCCAGACGTAGAGTGCTCCATTATCAGGAGCACAGCGGCAGGGACTGGAGTGCTACACTGACATTGTTTAGGCCCTGGCCCCGGAGGGAGCTGGGAAAATGACTGAAGCCAGGGAATGGCCACTCATTATCGCCAGACTGGAATTAAGAATTTCCTGTTCCTGGAATTTTTTAATGGAAAGACATGGCATTACAGGGGCAATTTCTGTACTTTAATTTATATTCATCTCTTGATGCACACCAATATAAGCAATTGCCAGAAGACAGAAACAAATATACATGTCTATGAGTGGATTAAAGGCGTATTGGAAAAAGAAAGCAGGGGGATAACTGGCACCTTCGTTCCTGACAGAGGTCATTGGAGACCATTTTTGTGCCGCGTGTCATTTCCTGTCTGGTTGGCGTCTCTAGCAGGGGCCAATGCTCGTTTATTTTTACAGTTTCCTTTTTCTCCTTTTTTTACTGGCTAGCTTTCCCGTATGGGGAGGGGCAGGTGGGTTAGGGGATTCAGTACTGAGCAAAATCATCCCTGTGTATGGCCCCGCAGACCCCACCTCCCTACTCCTCAACACACTTGCTCACAATGGGGGCTCTGTAACACAGGCCCCAAACATACTCCTGCCTTCCCCCCAAAACAGGAAACCGGGATCTGCCGAGCTCTTGTTTTTCTACTAATTTCCTGCTTTGCTGCCCCTTCCCCAGATTATTTTCTTTATTTTTTTTCTGGTTCCTCTAAGATTGTATATACCTAATCAACTTTTTGTCTGTGTTCATCTGGAAACCAATTGCTTTGGTGTAGCCATGAAGCCAAAGGAGCAAAGGTGGACCTTTTCTATTATATTCACAAAACTGCTGTCATTTGGATTACCATTGGACACACACTTGAGATATTTCCTTTAATACCTGGACAGTCACCTGACCATCCATTGCATTGACTGTACTACGGTTCAAAATAAGGCCATCGGCTCTGCTCATGACTGACAGTGACAGTAACTGTGGATACAACTGCACTACCGTGAGCAGGATGTACAGAAATAGCAATACACACTTTTATTTGAAGTGTAAAATTTCCTACGTTGATTACATGTTTCTATAGTGTGCAGCAAGGGGAGCTGGAGAGTTTTCTGCCAAGGAAAACTCTGGAACCACGGACTGTTATTGACTTCAGTTCTGGCGTTTAGAGCAGCCGAGAGAAGGAGGTGATGCCCATTTTGGCAGCTCTGTGGATTTTTACGAGATCTACCAAATCTACCAGCATGCACAGCAGTCAGAAACAATGAGTTTATGTTTTTAGTTTATGGGACATACAGTTTAGATCATAATATTTGTTTGCGAGATAAATGATCAAAAGTGAAAGTTTGTCAGGGTCAGAGGTCATAAATATATATATATATATATAAACAATGTTCACTTTAAAACAATGTTCACTTTATAACTGGGAAGGAAACAGGAACAAACACCTTTCATTCATATTATCAATGAAAAGGAAGACTCATGTCCTAAGTGAATTTTCAGCCAGTAGGTGGACTACAGCATGTAGAGAGTGGGAAGGGAGAGGAACATCGAGAGAACCAGTGAGCTGGGAGAGGGGAGATGCAAAAATAAAGCAGAAAAGAACACAAACGGAAGTGGGGGGAAGTGAGTCCAGAGAAAGCTCAAGTTCCTCTGGAGGAACTTGCCATTGAAACCATATCAAGTTTGCAGAATGAGTGTGCGAGAGAGTTATTGGTGTATAAAGTGTACGATTTGGTAATGGGCTTATGAGGGGGCTCGCTCGCTGTTTCAATAAACCCCCAGAGCCATGACTGAGCTAGGCTTGCAATACAAACACACCCCGTTCCTTCAGTTTATCTGAAAGACACATCTGGAGTCTATCAACTCCAGCAGCACCCCCCTTTCTGTTTCCACTCTCCAGCACGCTTAACCCCTTCCTCACCCGCTCCACCCCTTAATGTCATGCACTCTCATTAGGTGACCGTTGCTTAAACGGGGGCCGCTCAGTGGCGTGTGCGGGCAAACACTAAAACAAATGTGCATTTTTTCTGTGAGGGAGAAATGAGACTCCCATGTGCAACCTCCACAGCTGGCCTTAGCTGTCTTTAGGGTAGTGGACTGGTACATCTAAACCTTCTTACCCAGACTGGTCTAGACAGAAGGGCTCCTTGCCATGTCCACACATTATCCACTGTTTTTACATGCTATAGTGCTTCCCACCTCTGCTTTGTTCCCACTCATCAAGGTAATTTGCTTAGCCTGTGTGGAAATAATGTTAATCTTCCCCAAAGAAAAACAACCTCAGATTTAAGACAAACTGCAGCATTGCGCTTTCCTTGTCTCCCTCTCTCCGTCTTTCCCGCTCTCTCTCCAGCCACCATACCATCTTTAGCCATCTCGGCTCCACTTCCCCTGTGTCAGATGGTAAAGTTGTTTAAGTTGGACAACTTCCTAAACCCAGCTGCTCAGAATGGCAGAGGTGATTTCAAGGTCGGTTTCAGAGAGGCTCGAGGCAAAGATTGAGCGGCCTGTCTCCCCTTTTTGTAACACAGATACTATCAAGTCACAAAGTAAAGAATTGGTCTAAGCATTCTTAATTATTCTTAAATATGATAATTGTGTAAATCTTTCCTATGATGCAGACATTTCCTAAACATATCCAGCATCTGCACATTCTCATGCTCTGTGTGACTTATTCGTCACAGGTTTCGGTACAAACTTCCCTTAATTCTTGTTGCTCCAGAAGCATAAATCACAAGCAACTCCTTATCTCTTGTTCTTGAATGAAGCTGTTACAAGTCAACAGGAAGTCTTGCATGATATTTCCTGTGAATACTTTCACGTTAGGTAGATTCATAGGGATAATTTCAGACTCTCATGTTGACAAAGTCTATCATACTGCCAACACGTTCAGCCTCTCACCAGTCCTAAATACAAGTCTCACTCATGCCTTTCAGACCTGTCCACTGCAAGCGCCCTGCTGCTCCCTCATCCATCATCATCGCTGCCCTCTGCACTCCCTCTTTGCTCTCTGCTCACTCTCTCCCTGTAGGGTGAACAGACCTGGTAATGAGGGCCCCTTGTGCCCTGCCTGCCTGTCCCGTGTCCCATGGTGCAATGGGGCCCAGTTGGACAAGAGCCAGACTGCCTCGGCCCTCTTTGCTCATTATTCTCATTACCTCGCCTCAAATCAGCACAGGACAGGCTGCTGAGATCTGTCCGCAACTCATAAAGGTCCCGGCTCGTTAGAGGAGCGGCCAGCGTTGGCTCCCATCAGATAGGGCGTGCACAGAGGTGGAGGTACTCAAATAGGTACACAAGCACAGCATCGAAGGCCCGGTTCTGTGTGTGAATGTGACTTAATTTGCATGTAGCAAGCATTGACACAGAAGCCTGGTATGATTCAACTGGTGTTTCACCTCACAAGCTGGAAAAAAATGAGGTATTCCAAGATCCAAATGTAGCTGTTGGATGGCAAGCCTATTTAAAAGAGCTACAAAAACACAGTAGTCCAGTAAGAGGGCAAAAACAAACAAGGCTAAATTGCTCCTCTGCACTTGGGTGGTTTGGCAGGTTATGAAGGCAATAGTGGCTTTGAGGAGGTTGGTCCCAATGAAAGGGCTAACTGTGTAGATTGCTGCACTGTCTGGCCCAGGCCTGGAGGAGGGTGGCCTGCCCTGGAGCTATATTCTCCAACTAACAACAGCAGATCAGACTGCATTCAACTCTGAATAGACGTCTGGTGTGAGTGTGCATCTGCTGAGAGAGTTACCAGACCCATTTGAAATGACTGGACAAGAAGCGAGGGTGCCCATACTAGGAAACACACTCAGAGTTACAGTACACACTGGAGTCACAACAGAGATGGGCCAAGAGTGAGAGTGTGTGTGTGCAGTCAGGGAGCAGACAGTGTTTATCCTTGTCACGTAGGGGAAGAGATGCAGTATAATTCCCTGATGTGTGTTTACTCAGCCCTAGTGGGCTGGCCTTTGATTACAGCACTGACCACATAATATGAGTAACTGTTCACTACTGCTGCAAATGACAAGCACATGTACACAACATACTGGAAACAATGACAAGACCTGAAGAGCCATGGCGGGCTGAAATCTCACAGTACGAACATGAAGCAAACAGAGACACAGACTCCAAACCTCTACTATAAACTCACCTCTGTTGTCATCCCTTCAAACCTCCATCACTTTTTTTCACATCAGACAGCAATTTTACCATGAGCTCAGATGTAATTATAAGCTGTGCAGGGCTCAATTAAAGGTTGAAGACGTCAGAGTGAGTGAGCAGACCTCCACTGCTGTGTGTCACAGAGCCAGCAGAGGTTGAGGCAGAGGAGTGAAATGAGGCCTGCATGATTTACGTTATGTTCTCACTCCCTCTGCGGAGCATAAGTATGTGTGTCTGTTAGTTTGTCTGTCTCTTCTGTGTCTTTTCCCAGGTCTTTTAGTTATGAGACTCCAGGAATGCTCCACCCTGTTGCCCCATGCTAGTTTTATCACTGATCTGGCTACACAGGCCAGTTAGTGGGTATGCTCAGGTTACCTGACCCACCGACCCGACGGCGTTACAGGGAACCTTGTCCGCGCTTACAAAAACAAGCAACATCAGTTCATTTTCCATCAAACACTTCAAGCTACGGATCTACATTGACTTTATTTATCATCATTTATTCTTCCAAGTAGTATTAGTCACAGGTTTGTGGATTGGTTTCTTCCTGTCAACAGCTTTATCAGCATCTTCAGTGCAAGACAATTGAGGTGAGAACTGAGAACCTTGCAATTATTCACCCACGGCGTTCACATGCCAGACATAAAAACTGCAAGTCAGCAAATTTGGCTTTTGTTCTCGAATGGCACGTCTGGTGTGATCTCCAGCAGGTAGCTAACAAGCTAACAACTGCAACAAATTACCATATTTTTCTTTCTTTCAACATTTTTGAGAGGCTCGTTAGCTTCTTGGGTGGCAGCTCCAAGTGGCATGTGGAACTAATATCCCTTCAACATACCCACCCCCCCTCCAATAAAATAAGTATACAGTATCCAGACTGAAGCTGCTCCGTGTGTTGTTAGCTTCCAGGACACCATAAAGCTTTACTGGCATGCTCTGTAAAACAGCATACCTTCTGATGGGAAACACATACTAGATGTAGTTCTCACATCAGGGTATCCAAGGAGCTAGAAGTGGTAGCCTGAAGCTGGTAAACGCCTGTTTTGATTGTGATGGCTGTAAAGTTGATAAAGGGATTAAAGGGATACTGGCTGCCAGCTAGCTACTAGCCTCTCTACTGCTATACAAATGTCAAATGTCACTCAGCTACTGTAGTCTGAGCAATTTTACTAATTTGAACTCATCTGACTCTTCCAGCAAATAACATGCTCACAATGACAATGCTATTATGCTGACGCAATGGCAATGCTAGCATGCTGATGCTGAGCACCATTTATGAATGATAACATTTTCTGATAGTCATAAACCAAAGAACAGGACCAAATTTTACCTAACGACTTCGATTAAAAGTTAGGGGATAACAAAAGGTATTACAATTAATCCTGATAGTAAAATCATCCTCTGGGAACCATGAATGTCTCTACCACATGTCATGGCAATCCATTAAATAGTTGTAAAGACAAAACAAAAAAATATTAACCTCATAGTGGAAAGTCACAGGGTCACCAAAGTCAGTGGGATTCATTATGTGGGCATCATGTATGTGATATGTATCAAATTGCATGGCAATCCAGCAAACAGCTGGCGAGATATTTCAGTCTGTACCAAAGTGGTGCACCAGCTGACCAACAGACAGACCAAGAGCCACTGGCATAGCTAAAAAGATTTAAGGCTAAGAGCTATTATGATAGGCAACATTCCCCACTATGGTTAATTTCCTGTTTGTCACCAGGACTGCCATTCATTCATATTTCCCCAGAAATTATACTGTCTATCACCTGTCTCCCTCCCCATTCAGAGAGATTACTGTACTGCTGAGGACTAGACTGTCTGTGAACCACAGGCGAATCTGCCAACACGCACCTCCTTCCAGGGATCTCCCTTATCTTGTCCCGTGGAGTGTGGCTTACCTGATAATGGAGGACTAAAGTGTAATTATGTGAACTTTTCAACATAACTCTGTGATAGCCAGTCTGAGTGTATCATCCTCCCTGCTGGACAGAAGCCCATGACTGGATAGAAGCGCACAGAGCTTCTCAGATCTCACTGATACACTGTCTGTATTTCTCTAAGGCCCAGAGGCAAGCTAAAACAAAAGCTCACACACGGACGCTTAAGATAAATCATATGTAAACAATAAACATGATGACACTGTAGCATCTGCAGAAGTGAAACAATCATAAAGGGTGATTGGCTACTCACAGTTTTTCCAAAACGTAAAGTCCAAAGAAGGATCCATTCTTCAGAACTCGTATTTTGTTGTGGCTCAGAATCCTGTAAAAAAAAAAACCAGTACTGTTAGAAATATTCCACTGGGACTATAGTGAAGATGCTGCTAACGTCAAATATGCTAAATGACTCTATAAGTGAAAGTTCAGGTTAAACCAAACAGTGAGTGAACAGTTAACAAGAAGAGGATGAGAGCCAAGTGAAATGTCCACTTGGTGCTGCAGTCACACGAGATTAGCCTGACCAGAGACATTAACTTAAGATGTTTCCAATTAATGTTAAAGAGGGAATAGGACATCTAGATTAGGAGGGAGGCTCTAATCTTGATAATCATTTTGCATACATTTTTACATCAAAAGGATGGCTTTCCACATCTAACGAGTGGCGGCACAGGCCATGTTAATTAGCTCTTTCCCTACTGGCGTATCACTTGGCTTATAGGACTCTTATCGGACCAGAGGGCCACGGAAAACTCTGGAAGTGAGGTTGAGATTGCTTTGTCTGACAGGGGATCATGGGAAATGGATATTAACGGTAATCACTATGGTCTGAGAGACATTCCATTGTCAAAGTCAGTTAGGATAGACCTTTGTATAGATTTTTAAAGGAATAGTTTGTGCAAACTATTTGGGAGATACCCTTTCTTGCCGAGAGTAAAATGAGAAGTTCAATACCACTCGCATGTCTGTTTGTTAAATATGAAGCTACAGCCAACAGGTGTTCAGCCACCTGGCTCTATACACAGGTTAAAAAGATCACAGTCACATAAAAACACTCAAACTGATTAAAAAATAACCTGACATTCTTTACAGCCTGGTGTTAAGTTCCTTTTTAACAACCTCTGATATGTCTTTTCACAACAACCCAAACCTCACTGGACCCAATGGAGACATTTCTTATTAGTAACATGTCAAGAAAATAGCATCCATCCCTGTGTTTGAAGCTGTTCCAACACAGTCTCCTACAAAACACATTTATACCATATACTGATTTGCTTTGCCAAATACCCAATGGTGGAAAACATAATTGCCACCTGGATTATATTCATTGGCAACGTTTATTTATTTATTTTTTCAACAAGTATGACATTCTTGCGCAGACTTTGGTTGGGGTAGATGGTTGGGCCTTCGAGATACAAAACATTGACACCAGAGACTGTGCTTTGCATTGTGCATCCCATGTGTTGTTAAGTTTAGGCCACTAAAACACCTGGGAAAGTTTAGGGAATGACTGTGGTTATGCTTAAAAATTGAAAAAGCCAATGCATCCTGTCTCATGCTTCAAGATGGGGTCAACTTTTTCAATATTCAGCCAAGACCAAGATCCCCTTTGCTATTGCTACTGCCCACGTCCCCTCAGCAGGAGCTCAGGACACAGCAGAGGCCCTGCTCTGACGCCATCATTAACACACCCTTTAGTTTCACATCATCTTCGCCCCCAGCACATGGTGCTTAATGGGCTGTTGGCGACATTAAGTGTGTTCTTAATCGAGAGAGCATAGCTGTGTGAGCGCCTTTAAAAGTGGGAGCGGACTGTGAACAGTCTGCGAGATTTACAGATTCAGCAGCAGCAGTTGCTCCCCCCTCATTTCCTGCCACATCAATTAAAACACTGCCTTCAGCCTGGCACCTTCCAACTCAGTTAATGACCCGATTTAATCATCCAGTTTTGGTATACAGGGACACACTGGCCTCACATACTTCTTCACTTCAGTAACTTGACTGACAGCCACAGTATCAGGACGATTTGAAGACATTCAAGGACCAAACAAAACATGTAAAGTAAATCATCTTGCGCTCCAGTCATCCTGGACAGCACACTCAATCGTCCTACAATTATCTACTAAAATTATAAACCAGAGACATGTACTTTTGAACAGTGCTGCAATCAAAAGACGAGAGCTGCTTTACTGATAATGACTATAATAGTGAAACCGAGGCCTGTTTTACTTAGCATTAAAACCAAAATCTGTTTTATTTT
This sequence comes from Micropterus dolomieu, assembly GCF_021292245.1. NCBI lineage: Eukaryota > Metazoa > Chordata > Actinopteri > Centrarchiformes > Centrarchidae > Micropterus > Micropterus dolomieu. The sequence continues at coordinate 28,036,041 of NC_060170.1, forward strand.
AAAATGTGCTACATCAATAGAATTACCATCCAAAAATCCAGAAATTTATTTCCAAAGTTGAAGCCTCTAAAATTTACATTGTCCTAGATAACAGCCTTATTTCTAGCTTTGTAAAAAAAATAAAAACAAGTCATGTTCACAAATCCACACTGAATTGTTGAAATAAATCACTGTTATTAAGTCAAGACTTTTGACAAGTGGATGTTAGATGAGAGCAGAGTCGGTCCTCTCATGGCGTAGCCTGTATTTGAACCTATGACTCCTGGACATTTAAGGTCTCTCACTTGACTTTGGGCACAGTATCACTCCCGTAACTGGATGCAGGCCCGAGATGAAAGCTACAGAAGAACCGGAACTGCCTGAATAATTCAAAACAGATAGGAGAGGAGAAAGTCACATCTGGCAAAGAAGCAAGACATTTAATTCAACGCAGACAGTTTAGATACAAATAGTTCCTTTTTGACAAAGCCTTTTATGCAGAAAAAACTACCACTCAGATGGTGCACTTGTTTGGTTTTGGTGTGCTTGATTGTGCATTTGTACGCGTCTTTATTATGCTGTATCAATGCATTTTCTATGAGAACAAAATACATGATTATAATATGAGTTGCAAAGTTTCCACAGATGTATTTTTTTGTGTGTTGTTTGGGGGAAAAAATGAAGTTCACATGTGGCATCATAACCCTCATTTGTCTCAAGTTAAGACATTTCAACACACAGTATTTCAATTATCTTGCTACTCTGTATGACAGGACTTGAAAGCTGACTTTCACAACTAAACAAAGACCTCAAGATGAGCTAACCGAAACCCTTCCCCAGACAACAAAAGGCACAGATTTCCAGGAACGCAGAGGAGTTGGTTGGCTGGTCACTACTGTATAATCCCCAAAGCCTGATGTTTGTAGCACAGTTGTAGGACATTGTTCTTTCATAAACAATACAGAGAGTACAACTATGAGAAAGAGAGGGAGGCAGAACTCTGTAAACAGACAGAAATAGTTGGCGTTCCCATCAGGCTAAACAGGAAACCCAGCCAATTTGCTGTTTATTCAGAACCCAGTTTCAGAGGTCAGGGGTTGTAGAGAGAGCACTTCCTGGACAGCCATCAGACAGATGCAGCAGTGTCTGGAGGCAGGTGACGGCTGAGGCATATGAGGGTGCATCGCATACAAAGGTTAGAAAGAGCTTTCTAAGCAAAGACGATGAGTAGCTTCTTTATCATAGAAGTCCATGCTACTTGGAAGTCTAGCATCTGCTCAGTACTGCTACTGAGGCCTTACTGTACATGAGTGGCTTCTCTTCCCTCTGCAGAAGTGACAGATCAGATGGCAGATTTAGTTATTCTGCTTTCAAGAGCAATATGCTGTATGCTACATGGCATGACAGTGTGATAACTCAGTCCAGACTGTGGATGGTATCCCTCATTCACTTAACCCTTTCAGACCACAAAAGCCTCTGAGAAATCAGACAGGCTAATTGAATCCATCTAATCTATGTAAAAAAAAATCAGGGCCACATGTCAGGCTTCAGGATCCCATTTACCCGTTTCATCTAATTAATTTACATGAAGATCAAAAAGCAGGAGGTCATATGAAAAGAGCCAGGTCAAACAGAAGCACAGACACCAGCCCTGCATGTGTAGTGTACTCATAGTCGAGGGGTTAAACAGGGTCAGTAAAACCACAGGAGACATAGAGTACATATACACCTCCACGTCACTTGTCACATGTTGTATTATGTTTTCTATTACCTTAAAGCTTGAAGGGGAAATGAATATGAATAAAATGAATACATATGAAATGAATAAAATGAAATGACTACATGTGAATTTTTCATTCTTTAACAAAACCAAGGCTAAAAACAAGTATGTTTTGAACAGTGATGAACTTAACAATAACAAAAATCAGAAGGGATTAAGAAGTTGTATTTTTTGTTTATAATTTTTATCTAATTAATAAACTAATAACTTGTGGTTCCTAGAGTCTCCAAAAGTAGCTAGTTCAGCTATCAAGCTCCTCTCCTGTGGAACCAGGTTCCAGTTTGGGTTCAGGAGGCAGACACCATCTCCACATTTAAGAGTAGGCTCTTAAAGACTTTCCTCTTTGATAAAGCTTATAGTTAGGGCTGGCTCAGGTGAGTCCTGAACCATCCCTTAGTTATGCTGCTATAGGCCTAGACTGCCGGGGGATTTCCTATGATGCACTGAGCTCCTCTCTCCTCTACTTTCTCTCCCTCTGTATGCAACCTCATCCTATTATTGCATGTTACTAACACAACTTCTCCCCTTTCCGGTAGTCTTGTGCTTTCTCGTCCCTCTCCTCTCTCCTCCTATCACTTCCTGCAGGTTTTCTGGCTCTGGAGCTGTGGAGTCTGGATCTGTGGCTGCGGGTCACCTGCTGCCCCCGTGTTCCTGCTCGACACCCTCTACTACAACAACTATTGTTACTAGTCCTATTATTATTATTGTTATTATTGTTATTATAATCATTAACATTACGATTATTATCATTAACACTACTATAAATATCTGTACCATTTTTCATTTAGTCTATAGCAACATCACCTTTACTGTCTGTACCTCTGTGTGTGGATATTGTGTAAGCTGCCTCCCTCCCCTCTCTCTCCTTCCATCCCTCTCTTTTTCTCTCTGTACCTCTCTAGCCCCCTCTCTCTCTCTCTCTCTCTCTCTCTCTCGCGCCAAACATTTTCTTGATTTTACTAATTTTGGCCTACACTTTCCATAATAAGTTGACCTTAGTTAATTGTGTTGAGTTCTCCAGCACATTTCTGAATAAATCCTGGTCTCTAAGGTTTTGATTAGGCTCTCCTAATCCTTGAGACAACTGCAGGTATTCACAATAAATACAATAAAGGAGTCAAGGTAGATTGCAGTGTTTTCAAATGTAAGTCACTTTGGATAAAAGCACATGCCAAATGAGTAAATGTAAATGTGTTTTACCACAAAAGTTCAAATTATGTAATCTACTGTAATATTTTAACATGGCAATCTAAGGTTTCCTTAAAAATTGATGAAATATCCCACGCATCACCTTAACCCAGATGTTGGTAGAGATCTTACAAACAAATACACTATTGTCAAAGCAACCTTTAAGAAAGTATTAGTTGCACAGAGTGTGGATTTACAGAAACATATTGTAAGAAATGTAATGTTTTTTGTTGTCATTTCAATCCATTATTTATCAAACAAAGGAAATGACTATTACTAGCATGCTTGATGTTTCAGTAGCAAGGGCTATAGTTCAGTGTTAGCTCTGGGTTTCCTTGGTGCGTGATAGTGTGAAAAAGCAAAAACCATACAAATAGTCTTGTCTAGTAAACCACAGCAGCTCCTCCCTGCACCGTGCCACTCACATTGTTGGTTTGCTCAATTTGCTTCCTAAACCCACAAAGCCTTTGAGGGCCACAAAGGGGCATGACAGCATGTCGCAAATCGTATTTGCTCACTGATTTACTTCCGCTCTTCCCCCTGACTCCTAGCTGGAAGGCAGTCTCACTGCGACATACTGCCTCAGTTCTGTGGGAAGGCATAATGTGTGTGCGTGTGCCCATATGTCTGCATGTACCTGTGTGTACTGTAAACGGCAACTGTCTGTCAAAAGCAGCATGCTTCCCACAGCTGCTTTTGGTTTGGGGTCATTGTCAACCGATCATTTCACTGAGGAATCATCTCTGTGGTGGAGCTGGGAAGGCTTGCTGTGTGGTGTACGGCACCAACACAGGGAGCAGCTACACAGAGGCTTTTCAGCTTTCCAGATCGCAGCCTGGTGCAGAGGGACAACGAGAGACAACACATCCTTCTGTCTCCTGCCCTAACCACAGCTAGAATGCTATAAACCCAAACTCAACAGGAAGTCCTGTTTGCACTCGGTTACCACTGAAGGTTTGGTGTCAATATCTTTGCAGCCTTCATACTGTCTCCCTATAGACACACTTAAGTCCTGTGTTTTTTATTAGCGGGAAGCATATACAGGAAATGCTCCATCCTGGTTTGGCATTTAGTCCCGGACATGAATGAGATGCATTTGAGAAAAAAGCGCTGATTCAAATTGGCCCCTTTAGCCCTCTAAGTATTTAGCCGTGCTGGACTCAGACAGTGAGCTCTATGTAGCTACAGGCCTCTCCAGCAAACCACAAACAGTCTCAAGGAGGGATTTATATTTAATAAGAATTCATCTGGAGGCTAAGCTCCCTGCTCTCATTACCTTATGTATTACTCTTTACAATCTTGGAATAATAGTGACGTTTTCTTTCATTTTGAATACAGAGCATTTCTGCAGCATCACCAGCTAAAACACCTGGAGCTGCTGCAGTGTAACTGGAAGTTGATCACTGATCAATTAGCGCAAAGACATGAGTGCTAATTAGACGCTCCACCTCCTGTCCCACCCCAAGCATTGATCTAGGGCTTAAAGGCCAGCAGAGACAGAGAGATGCAGGTTCAGCCTAATAAAGAGAGTCAAAACAACCCAACAGGCCACTGTGTAAACATCATTTAACTTTAGATGGGTCTCTTACCCCCAAGGACCACACGCGAGGTGAAAGACAAGAACCCTTGAAAGAGATTGGGAACGTGCCATAAATCCAGTCCTTATTCAGAGACCAATGGGAGCCAGATAATGAGAGTGATTTTCAATGAGAGTCTCTAAGCGTCATTATTGAATTAAGCCTGGTTTAATTAGCATGCTGACTTGATAATGCACATGCTGGTCTGTGTCACAGCAGTGCTTAAGTTTATATAACTAAAAAAAATTATTTTCCTTAGAGGTAATTAAATTCTGCTGAAAGTAATTTACACTTACAACAAAGCATTGTGAAAGCAACTTTAACTGTGTATGTTACCGCTGAGAACATTCTATACAAAACCGTCAATGTTTTTTACTGCATTTTCCCCCTTTGCTTTCCATTCGAGCAGCTTCTGCTTGCCAGAGTTGTATTTCAAGTATATTGGCAGATCACAGAGGAGAACTAAGTGGACATGGCAGCATTTCTCTTTATATACACATCACACACATTGCACTGAGAGTAATGAGGATTGACATAGCGGATCAACAGAATATTGTGGTTGAACCAAAAGATGGATTAAAACATGTATTACTTAATTTGGCTGTTACTATGTTTTCCAAAGCCGCTTACTCCGTCCAAATGCCAGGTCTAATAGATCAAAAGCCATTACAAAAAAACTAGCGTACATTGCAGTTTAACCTCATAGACAAGGAGCTGGCCTCAGTCAGAGTAATTTATGAGCTGAGGGCACGTCAGTGAGAAGAGATAATGTGATCACACATGTGTTGCATGATATGTTAAAAATAATTATAGCCTGTTTAAACATGTTTTAGTTAAAGGAATTGGAATTTAATTGTTTGTAAAAATTAGATTATGTTATATGTGATTTAGTTGAACAAAGTCTAGAGGTAAACTGGCTTCAAAATGAACAAAAGTGTGCAGCCTGTGATATGAATTGCATTCACATTGATTGGTTGAACTTCTTTAAAGGTTTTAATGATAGACAGCAGTCTACACTACACACACACACACACACACACACACACATACAGATACATAACTGCCTGCTGAGTTGGGGCTCCTGTGGTGACAAACTTGCAGTAGTAATTGGCACATTCATTAGTGGCAGAGAATTCTGGGTCATGACATGTCACAGGGTGTGTGTGTGTGTGTGTGTGTCACTAGTGCATACAGTAGACTTTATGGTACATACGGCACATATAGGTTTTCACAATCATAAAAAAAGACTTTGAACAAAAATATTATTGACACTTTTTCATAAAAATATGCCTTTTGATTTGTCATAGTAGGTAAAACAGAGTGTTACTAATAACAATAATGATGTCTCTGTTCTATTCAAGTGTCCCAGTAAGTCATGACAGTGTGACATTGAGGCAGCGTGCACAATACCAGGACCCTGAAACTGAAACAGCTGAAATTAATTTAGCCATCATTGATTTTATTATTTACGCCTGTCTTTTTTTACTTCTGTGAAAACTTTTTGAACACATATAACACAGAGGCAAACTTAGGTTAACTTTTAGTTAACTCAAAGAACTGTGTTGTAGCAGTCCAATACTTTTCTATGCTAATACTGCTGTCTATTGTTACCTGGTTATAAAGAACTTTACACACTAAACACTGTATTGAAATGTGCCACACAAATAAAGTTACTGTATATCTAAATGTAAAGACAAAGACTATTATGAGTTGTGCTTACTGTCTGATTTTTATCCAAATAATATGTCTGTGTACTTTTCCCAGTTGATGAATGCCTGTTTTTATCTTGATAAAAGTAGGTGGACCTGGTGTAATCACCAGGTTAAAAGGATGGAAAAAATAAAACCAGGACTCCATTATAGAATCACTTACAAAGTTGTTGTTTTTTAGCATATTATAATGTTGTCAATAAGCCAAAAACAAATACTAGCAATTCTCACAATTACAGAAATACATCATTTACACAGCAGGTTGTTTGGAATTGTTCAATGTGAAAAGACTGAAATGCCTGTGTCCTGATTCGTGATAGTAGTTTTTCACATATTTCAGTGTTGTTTCTGTATTTGGCAGCTTCATCCAAAAGCAAGAAATCTGCAGTTTAATTTAGCTGGGAGATAACATGTTTTGAATAAAGTGTTTAATTTTGTCTCCGATGTCTGAGGTTTGGCCAGACTAAGTGTGGCTGTTTTTGTATGTTTATAGTTTTGGGAAAGTAAATTGTCATTTGAGGAAATGTGTGTGAGCGGGTTTTGGAAAAAAATAAAACTGTAAAAATTTCATATTGGCCAGTCTGTGTCACCCGCCCCCATATAATGAATATGGTCCAGATGGTTTGATTGTGTTTGGACTGTATATTATAGATTTGCTACTGTGCAGGCTGTGCACGACATGATAAATTTTGCCATTTTATGGTATAAAAATGATCCAAATCAATGACATTTACAGTGAGTGTTTGCACATGTGTGATTGTAAAAAGTTGGTATTTGTGGCTTCATGCGCCTGCATCAGTTGAATCCAACCCTCGTCTCTGTCTTGCTAATGGACACTTTTGCAGAGACAAGAGGAGAATGGTTGAGGGAGGAGGAATGAATGAGAGCAGAAGCAGAGAGATCTCTCAGACTGGGAGGTGACTGTATCATCTTTGTTGCAATAAGTACTTTATAAGAGGCCTCCAGACTGCACTGACTACTCAGCGCCTGAGTCCATCCAAATAGCTTAACCCTTTCTTCGTAAAAAAGACGAAGAGCCACCTAAGCCAGCAGTCCCAGGAGCCCCTTGCACCCTGAGCCTGTCCTCACAGAGTCACAGCATTGAATGCAACAGAGAGATTAAATGCCCTCGAGCACAACAGGCACTTTAGCAGCAAATGCATGTCAAGATGTGAATGTTCCCATTGTGTCTGACCCACCAGAGGGCTTGGAGCAGCCACCAAGGAACGCTGCCAAGCTACAAGCCCCATTTACCGCCTGTCATGCAAAGGAGCATCCATGTAATTGCATGCAAAATATTTTCTGTGAAATCATTTTGCAAACCCTGATTGAGTAATTCAGTCATCAAACAGGGTGAGGAGGGCGAGAGAAGACCCATATATAAGGGGTGGAACGGATACTTGTCATACATGTTCATGAGAAATATATGAGTTGGTTGATTTAAAGTGTGTAGAGAATCTTGCATTACTTAGCTTTATTATTATATGTTCCTGCCTTGAGGCTAGATATGGGGAGTGAACTCCTGGATTTGATATGTGTAACCACTTATTATAGAGTATACTGCATTGTGCTTGGGTTACCAGGCTGGGCCAGGGAGTAAGGCTCTGTGGTTTGTGGCTATGTGTGTGTGTGTGTGTGTTTGTGTGCAGATTTAGATGCACAAATGTATGACCTATCAGATTTATTTAAACGGAAAGTGTGTATGTTTAACTCAATGTGTGTGTGTGTGTGTGTGTGTGTGTGTGTGTGTGTGCGGATAAGTGGTCCAAAAGCTACTAGGCTAAAATTAAAATCCGGGTTTTTGAAATGTCTCTAATTAGAGGTGGGAGGACTGAAGACTATTTTGAGAGCTGTGGCCATGCACGCCCTTCCCATATGTGTGTGCACAGGCAAACACACACACACACACACACACACACACGCACATACACCAACACAATATCCACTTTGGAGAGGAAGACCCTACTTAGAATTCAATGAGTTTTGTTAACAGGAACCGTCCATGAAGTGTGTTTCTTATGTTGTCTATACACAATTTGCTAAAGCTGGACAAGCAGTGAACTTTAAAGATGTAAACAAGTAGCTGCTATGAATATTAACAACCTTAGAACACTAGTAGAAATATCGCAGCCCTACTGTAAAGCTGCAGTAAATTATTGCAATATTTAGAGTCAAACACAAGTCAAGACAAACCAAATTGGAAAGTTTATGGCTGCAGAGCAGGAACACAATAGTCAGTTTAATCACCATCTAAAGTGTTTTTACACTTTTAATGAGGCAATTTAGTGAATTTAGCCTTTTCAGACAGTGAGTGGAATGTGGTGTATGCCTGGCTAACATTGTCTCATTGTTCTGTCTCATAACCAGCCTCTGTTTTCTGCTTCTGAGCAAAGACTGCTGGGAAATCAGACTGCTTTTACAAAGGGTTGGCTAAAATCTTTCTGCCCCAGATACTCTCACGGTGTCTTTAAAGGCATCTGTGATGAGGCTGTGATTTTTGTTCTGTGGGGGGTTTTTTCTGTGTGACTGCAGAGAATCACATCGCGACAGTTCTAATTACTGCACGTCAACCAATTTTGACACCAGATTCCCAGAATTTCTTAAAAAATCATAAAGCATGTTTTATAATAATATGGTAGACCAACATGCTTTCCAAAGAATTCAGATGAAGGAATACACATTCATACTGTATCTTTTTACAGTGGTTTGCTCCATCAACAAAGATTTTAATAAAAGCTTAATGCTTTATTTCATAACTGGCTCTGTCCCTTTGATTGAGGCTGTAAACCAACTCATATTTATAGAAGGAGTGATTGATAAAAGAATTGAAGTGACAGATTTTTAATATCTTGTGGTTCTATGTTACAGTAATGGCATACTCAACATTAAAATGTTTTGGAGGGGTAACAGAGAAATTATGAAGATGAATTACTGTTGGTTGGCTTACATGTAATCAGATAATTAAAAAGCATAGCCACAATCTTTATTGATAAACACAATATTAAAATTGGATATGTGAGTCGGAGATTCATTTATTTGTCATTTTAAGCCTGAAAATCTGGCAGCCAATCAACTGAAATTAAAAATATGTGTGTGTGATTGACTTGATGGTTAATGTCATTATCCCTTCTTGACTATTGCAAGTCTATATACTCCTATATTGCAACTCCCCTCATCAACGTCAGCTTTCAAAAATTCAGCTCCGAGGCTATAACTTTTATAACGCAATAACTTTTCGAGCTCATCACGGCCTGGCACCTAATTGAAGTGTTAAGCTCCTGAATACTTGGACATAACCTATGATCCTCATATGCAGACTTAAAGAAACATTTTATTACTTGAGAAGATCAATACCACTCTCATTTCTATCTGCAAAGTATTAAGCTTAAGGGGAGGCATGGGGCAGCTGTTAGCTCAGACATGTCTGTAATAACAGCAGAACAGGAAAAAACTAATTTAGACAGCAGAGATTACTGCAAAACAGTTGGAAAAATGACATACATAACAATGCCACGCTGGAAAATGCATTGTTGTTTAACTTTTTAAATCAAAGAGGTTTAAAATTTGAATAGCAAGTGTTATAGTCTAATGGATGCCAATTTGTCTTAAAATGTGGATACTAAACTCCAGGAACACATTACATTTTTTCAGAAAGACGGATTAAAGAGATCTGGAAAGAAGCTTGTGGGATATATAGGTGAATACTTGGAGTGTTCAACCCAAGAGTAATCAAACTGTAAATTAAGAGTTCTCAGATTACATTAGTGAACTCTTGGTATGCCTTAGATGACTACACTTTTGTCATGGATTTGTTCTCAAGAGAAAGCAAATCAGAAACAATAACACACACACACACACACACACACACTGAAGCCACAGGCATTCCCACTATAGACACCCATTATCTCCATCTGTATCCATGTGTTGTCGACTAAGAGCAGGAACTTTGGGGGCCGCTGTGGTCGGACACAGGGAGAGGGAAGTTAGCGCTGGCAAAGAAAAGTCAAAGTCAGGCATTTTTGGAGTAAGATAAGAAGAGAACAGTGCGAAAGGAAAAACTAAAATAACAAAAGGCCACTGAGGGGTATGGGACTACTCTGACAACACATCTCTCTGTTATTGCCGGGTTTTGAAATATCGCAGCCTTTTAATCAACAAACACAACGAGGTGATAAGTGACATGCACATTCATCATTCAAACAGGTGGCCAGCTACAGTACAGCACAGTAGGTGTCTGGAGATGTGCCACTCTGGTCACGTTACCTTGACCTGCGAGGGCACAATAAAAACCCGGGGCTTATGTGGCATTGGCAGGTGCTGCCACTGAGTATCCAGTGTCGGGCCTTTGTTTGCTTTTTTGATTTATTGCTGACCACTGCACCACCTAACATGTGTGGAGGAGGGCCCACTCCCCCTCCTCTCAACACCTTTCTCCACATAAATAAACCCTATCGCTGAAGGAATGCCCAGGGTCCAAAGCTCTCCCTGTTATTGGAATTCTGCCTTCTGATAAGATGACTGTTTAGGACGCTTCATCGACATACTCCCACCTCAACACTGACTCACAGACCCAACATAAACCACCAACACATCTGCTGGCCCTTGGGTTTCAGTCCACACATGGGCCACAACTAAGAGACCGATGATGTGACTCAGAAGATAAAATGGTGATTAAAGGGATGCAGATTCATTCTGTAGCCATTCGATGATACTGTTGAGGTGAGCTGACAGTGAGTGAACAGTGATGCAGGGGACTGTGTGATGGTCGGCTAAATTGAACCAACATTGAATAAAGGGAAACCAGATAAATGTGGGGTTAAGTATAAAAATAAATAAATACATTTAACCTCCTAACATTTCCAGTGAAACCGTTAAACGTCACAATTATTTCAGCTATTACAAAAACAAGTGCAGCTACGTTGGTAAGATCGAATTAAAATTTTGTTGGTCGGCGGTTCAATCCCTGGCTCCCGCTGGTTGCGTGTCGAAGTGTCCTTGGGCAAGATACTGAACCCCGATTTGCCCCTGGCGGCTGTTCCGCCAGTATATGAATGTGTGTGAATGTTAGTTTCCGTTTGAGCACTTAGGCTCAGTGTATGAATGTGTATGACTGGTGAATGCTGATGTAGTGTAAAAAGCGCTTTGAGTGGTTGAAAAGACTAGAAAGGTGCTATACAAATATGGAGCATTTACACCAGTTGAGAAGACTGGCTGGTAAATATAAAGCTACAGCCAGGTATCGTTGAGCTTAGCTTAGCACAAAGACTGGAAACAGGGGGAAACAGCTAGCCTGGCTTTGTCCGAAGGTTACAAAATCTGCCTACCACCACCTCAAGCTCATTCACTGACATTTGATTTAAGTTCAGGAGCAGCAACTAGCTGAAGTAGCAGTACACAAAGAAGTGGATTTCCTAAAATGTCAAACTACTGTTTAAATTAAGAACCCCAAATGAGCTAACCAGAGACAGAACAGTAAATAATTCTGTGCTGAAAACCGTTGTTGCACTGCTGAGTTATTGGATTGTGCTGTAGGCCTAACCATCACTGCAACTATTTCAGTCCACAGCGAGCAACAGTATGTCATGTTACTGTTGATCACTACTTTACATTTGCAGCTAATAACATGCTTCATTGATGTGAATTATTCCCAGTTTCTTTTTATCTTCAAACTGTAAAGATGGTTATAAATACTCCATCCATTCAATATGAATCTAAAAAATCTACAGCTAGCAGCTGGTTAGTTAGCTCAGCATAAAGACATAATACACAGGGAAAAGCTTTGGTGTGAGAGACCCGTGTTCAATCCCCAAATATGCTCCAGACGTGTGCAACCTCTGACATATATAGCAATTGTAAGTCGCTTTGAATAAAAGTGTCAGCTAAATGAAGTAATGTTAATGCTTTAACAAGTGAGTTTTGGACAGAGCAGGCTAACTGTTTACCCGTCTTTCTAGTCTTTATGCTAAGCTAAGTTAACTGGCTGCTAGTTGTAGCTTCATCTGACTCTAGGCAAGAAAGCCACTGGGCCATTGTTTGACAACAACCTCTACAGTATAAACGGAAACCTTTACAGTTCATTCATTTACAACGGTGGTCCTTACTGATAAAAATATCACTGCCCTAGTTGTAATATTTTTATCTTAAACCCCTGACTACCAGCCAGCAACAATGACAAACTGGGCTCAAGTGCAGGGAGCAACTGTCTTGCATTGCATCTGTCTTGGGTGAGGGGGCATCAGGCCAAGGACGGCCATGCTGACCCCCTACCCTGTGCATCTGTGCCCACTCATTCAGGCTGGCACCCACTGATCCCAAGCCATCAGTAACTGACAATGATGACAACAAAATATGCCAAGGGAGGAGCGCGCTTTCGACTTGCAAAAACCACAAGCTACGAGACACCAGCACATTCACACATAGACTGCCACTGTACATTCTCTTCATTTGACTGTTATCCATTAAAACAGTAAAACAAACACAGCTGCCACTGCACAGCGCTGAGAAAGGAATTATTGCTCTGTGTGTTTCTGAGCTATAGGCTGAATGTGCATGATATGTATCCATTCGCGGCGCAGGCGCATATTTGTTTTTTCCACCACCAAAATAACAGAAGTGAAGCTACACTGAGGAGCCCTGCCTCCTCCTCCCTCTCACCCCAGTGTCGAAGATCTGTTAGTCAGGGGCTGGGGAGTTGTCGGTCTCCGGGGGCACATCCCTCTGAACCGCCTGCCAAGCTTCTCCTCTCCCTCCTCCATCCTCTCTCTTGCTCTGCGCTCTTTCTTTGTTCCCCTCTTGGTTCCCTCTTCCCACTTTTTCTACCCCTCGTGTTCAACTCTCTCTTTCACTTCAGCCTCTTTTCAACTTCCGTCATTTATTCCTACTCTCCCCTCAACAACGGCACTCTTCGCTTTCACACTCTTATCTGTTTTCCCCTTTCTACCCTTCTGCTCCTCTTCCTCTCCCAGTGATCCAGCTCCTTTGCAGCCGTGCATAATTAGGCCTAAACACAAGCCCCGCGCAGGCTCACATCTGGAAGGAGTTTGGACATGGCAGTTTCCTACCAAGACGACTAAATATTTAGGTTGAGAGTTACTGCGTGTGGATGAACTCATGATAGAGGGGGTGGGAAAGAGAAAGAAATGGGGAGCTGGAGATAAAGAGAAAGAGGGAAAGTGGGAGCTCATGGTGGAAAGTTGAGAATACCATAATGGATCATTAAACTAGTGATAAGTGTGAGTTTATAGAAATGTTGCAGTGTATAATCTGACTCACAGTAATGTACTCAAAGTGCAGCAGAGGCACTGATGAGAAGAGGGGGCAATAATATTGGGGTAACTGGTTGCTCCTTCATGGCTGGCAGGAACAACAAACAGCCAACTAATAGTTTTAATAAACAAATCCCCGTTGGGATTTCCCATGAGGCTTAGGGGCCTCAGCTGGAATGTTCACAGGGGCCAGCTGTTGTGCATTACACGTAGCAGCCAACCCCGGAAGCCCTGGGCCTGGTGTCCTCCAGCCCTTGCCTGCTCAGCATGGAGGAGAGCCTTCCTTCAGGCTGCTCCAGGAGAGAGGGCAGCGTGGCTGGCTGTCAGGCCATCCGATGTGGAGAGGGACTGAGGTGGCGTAGGGCATGGGGAAAGCTCCCCTGCTGCACCTGGGATACTGTCTGAAGTCTCTGAGCAGACTGAGGAATGTCAGGAATAACACGAATATCAACACAACTTCTCACATTCCACATCTGGACCTAATGTCATGAGCAACGATGGGAGCATGGGTGCTTGAGGAACTCACCAAATCTTCAGGAAAATTAACTTTCCAGACACAGAGTTCCTGGGAAAGGTAAAGCTAAAATGGCGGATCACGGCTATAATCGTTTGCTCCTTGTACACAGCCTAAGAAAAGTGTCACAGAATGCTAGAAATCTGTACAAAAACAACTCAACCAAAATTACTAGATGCGGGGATGGAAGATTATCTTCAATCACCTCGACCACTGCCACCCAAGCCTTTTTTTTCTCCTCTGGTTTCCAGCAATGTGTTCCCCAGATGTTTATTCCATCTTTATTAAGCAAGAAACATAAGGCCCTATAAATGGACTGCTGGCTGGCTTTAGTTCTCCTGGGGCATAAATCCCCTTACTTTACCTCAAATGCTCGCTGCAGTGGGGCAGTTGAACATATTTTTTAACTGTGGCCATATGCAGCTAGCATTTCTCTCACTGGGTCAGAGTACACAGACAGTAACATACTGTGGGAAGGAGCAGTGTCTTCAGAAAGTCTGAGTAGCTGTGAAGAAAGTGCTGCTGAACAAAACTGAATTAAAACAACACCCAAAAATGTGTCACTGGTAGATTGGTAGCCCATCCATCATTAAAGATAATGTCTTTTGGCCCTTTCAAGTTTTGTCCAAACAGACCACACAAATAACTGCTTCATAATTACAAAAATATCAAACTAAGCCCAGAATTATTGCTATCCAGTTCTCACCAAATAATTTTGGTGTTTTCTCATATAAAACACTCCAAGTGTGTTTCTGTTAATTCTAGTTTTGCCTGGCCAAGTCAGCTGGGCCATGTGGTAGTAGAGGGAGAAAAAGAAAGCTGAACTGGGAGCAGCCAGGCTGGGTCACAGGCAAATTTAAAGTGACAGAGTTGTGTCAAAGAGGCAGGGCCAGATGATGGCTATGCGGCCAGTCTTCCCTCTCACTGATCTTCCTAATGCTTTACAGAGAAGTGACTCTCAGCCCTTCCACTACAGAGTTAAACTGGATCAAGATGTAAACTTCTGACCTAATAAGCCTTATTACTGCAGCAAGTCCTCAATACAGTTAAACCCAAAGTCATGGGCTCAGAGTCATGGTTGTGTGGGCCTGCTCTGAACTTTGTTCATGTATTTCATATAAAATACACCATCAAAACTACATATTCACCCAATTAAATCCTAACATGGAAACACTCCTCAAATTCTCAACTCCTCCAATTAGTTCACACTTACTGTAACTACAGCAAAGGCTATGCCAGCTTAAAACTGATAATACATTTTCTTGCAATAAATCTTTATAGGATATTAAAGGAATACTGCTGTCATACCAGAGGACATGAATGACGCCATAATGTAAGGTCACCATGTGATCTCACCACTCAGTGCCGCAGACACAGCCTGCTGTTTAGGCCACAGCAAGATAATCATAATTTAGTGATATATCATTGGTTCAGAGGTAACAGTAAACTTGTCAGACACTCACAGACTGACGGTCCTGTTGGGCAGCAGGCTGGCATCCGGTGGTTCAGTCAGCTCCTCTTTGCTGCAGCTGACCCTTCTCCCCACAGCCTGGACGCCGTGCGCTTTGGACCGCTCGTCCGTGCAGCTGCAGCCACTGGTGGAGGCGAGCAACCCGGGACAAGCCTGGGAGAGCCTCGGCTCGGAGGCGGACAGCAGGAGCAGCATCAGTACCAGACGCCCCGGCAGCAGAGGGATGCCAACGCCGGGCGCAAACATTGTCCTTCGGCTGGATATCACCTCAGCTGCACCCCCGCCTCCAGTCATCCCATATCTCCACCATGAAGCTTTCAGAGGGGGGTGTAATGAGGGCAAGAAGGAACACAATTACCTTTCAAGTCTTGAATGAATGGTAAACTTGGAGATCCTCCGCTCAACAATAAGCACTCATCGTCCGGTCATTTCAGAAATATTCAGCACCCTCGGTTTTCCAAGAATGTCCCGTTATGTCATGGCAGCCCGGGCGCACAACTCCCTTTGGTCCAAATAGTTATTAAATTGAAGGGGTGTGTTAGCCCATCCAAACTTCTTCAACTCCTAAACGGGCGCAGTTTTCTGACTAAAAACGTTGGTGGTCGCATTAATTACCTTAAGAGATTTACATCACTTCTAGGATACTTGGGAGTGTCCACGTTACCGTTATTTTCCCACTCTACAAATTAATCCAGGGGTTGATGAGACTCACGACTTAGCAGTCACAGCCAGAGCCACAGCCAGAGCCACACTGACATCTATATGAAGAAGTAAAAAAAAAAATAAAAAAAAAAGTATATTCTCAAACTTTTGCCGCTGCTCTTCAAAAGTTTTCCTCAGGGTTTCGTCCGACCGAGGTCTCAGTAGAATTCTCTCAAGCGCCACTTAAAAAAAATTAAACAGGGAGTAAACTATTAGTTCGGACAAGAAATGAGCTGGTCTTCATCGGCTCCCGTGTAATTCCCAAAATCTAGCGATTTTGCCTGCTTGCCTCTGTCACACTCAAACTCACTTAGTTACTACCCCAAGTGCGCCCATTCCGTCTCCGTCTGCGCCATGGTCCCCGCGGTCCTAGCGCATCCAGCTCAGCCAGAGAGAGACAGGGAGGAGGTTTCACATGTGACCTGGGCTGTACCCACCTGAGCCTGCTTCACACACCTTCATCATGATATAGTCCAGTAGGCAATTTTCTTAATTGGTAGTAGGCCTACATGATATTAAAACACATTATTTGTGTCAAATCTGAAAATCATTTCTGAATATATGCATCTTCTCATTTGTGCTTAATCTATATTTGCATTATAAGACCAACTGATGAGGAATAATGACTAAATACCTCATTATCATTTTGTATCCTTATAAGATCTGTACAACTGATTTGTTTGCTATAAATGTTTGATTGTTGACGGTAGTGAAGTGCCACATTGCTGCTGTTTTGCTGCTTTTTGATTTGAACTGGCTGTTTCCATCCAGGTTGTAGAGGACAGGAAGGTTGTGATTTCAATGTGCACATGCATTGGGAGAGCAAACTAAAGTTATGAATGAATTCTGAAGGTCTCTTGTGTATTGTGTGTTTCAGCAGTTCAAAGGCTTTTCATTTAATCAGCGGGAAGCAGAGGAAGTAAAGACTTTTTATAGATACCCTTCAGAAAATTCTATAGCGTTGCTGCAGAGAGTGTTATGGCAGCACAAAACAATTTGATCTTAAAAGTAAAATGAGACTGAGCTGTCATATTGTAGATGGTAACTTTATGATTACATTTTTCTATCCCAGAAGAAATTTTTTTCATGTCCAGTTGGAAGCCAACAGGAAGGCAACAGCAAGCTCCCCATAATACACTGCAATAGATACTTCAATACAAGTTTTTATGCAGTGATGGTCACAGTTAGGGAGAGGGTGCAATAAAAGTGACCTTTTATATGACTACAAATAAGTTTTCGCAGTTCTAACAAGGCAAACTAACCTCCTGAAAGTAGGCATCTGAAGCCCAATTCAAAGTCAACTGAGTGTTGTTGTCAATCTAGATATAATATATGGCTAACAGGTAAATGCTCCATATTTGTATAGCACCTTTCTAGTCTTTTTGGCCACTCAAAGCGCTTTTACACTACATCTGCATTCACCATTCATTCACTGAGCCTAAGAGCTCAAACAGAAACTAACATTCACACACATTCATACACTGGTGGAACAGCCACCAGAGGCCCGCCTTCCAATTAACAGGAAACCCGCTCTACCTCCTGAGCCATAGCCGCCCGTACTGCCGCTAGGTCTACTGCATGTTCGACTAACGCTTAGATTTTAAGATACTCTGGGAGAAAAATATTCCAGTCACTCAAATCTTTTGTTGAAAGAATAACATTTTTTTAAATTAAATTTTCAACCACTGAAAGAATCACACACAATCCAAAAAATACAGAGGATCATAAACTTCCTCAAGGTCTCCTTTTCACATTTTTGCTTGTGTGTATATGGAAAGTTCCCAAAATACAGTTCTGTTTTAAAAATACTTTTTGATATACGAGAGGCCCGGGAGGATGGAGACCGGAGTGATTCAAATCTGGAGAGCATTTCAAAACCAGGAAAGCTTTTAAAAAGGGACTTTATGCAATTGGGCTTGACATGTATTCACCGACATATCCCAACTGCAGGCACCTCAGTCATGCGAGCATGCCTGGCAGTATAATGGTTCACTGTGCTCTGACCCACACAGTGGACCCCAGGTTTGTTATTCCTGTATATGATACTGTACATTGGAGCAGGCTCAGAAAGCCAGCATGATTACTGAAAGAAAGCACATGGAGTGGATGGGCGCCTGCTCAGCACCGAAACAGAGGGCTGTTTATCCAAGCTGTTAAATAAGGCTTCATGCACAACACCCCCCTCCAACTCCACAAAAGGCCCAAATCTCTCTCATCTGGAGAGCACAGTTTCCATTTAAAGTCACGTCCCAAACTGCACATTACATCAAATTGTACTTAATGGCATCCAGACAAACTTTAATGTCGTTCCAACATTTTCTCTCCATGCACCCACACCATAGCCCCCTCGCTCCTTATAGCCAAGCAAGTAATCTCTCCTTCTCCCCGTTCCACATCTGGACTCCATTCCAGGTGGGGTATTGAGAAATGGGAGAACCTCAGGAAGGAAAGGTGGAACACAGAGAAGCTCAAAAAGTACTGAGAAGATGTCTTGGGGGAGATTTTGGTGGGAAGTTGCGCAAGCTTTTGGGACCTATGACAGACGATATGTGAGATGTCTGATGATTCCTTTTGGGCATGTTGTCCCCCATGTCACGTTAGAGCAGAAACATCTAAAAACAACGAGGTTTTTAGCACTATCAGAGATGTGAACCAGACTACTGCTGAGACGGAGGCATAGCTCAGGCTAGTGTTTCAGCCAAAGGATAAACAAAAGAAAACTTCCAGCCGGGAAGCAAACATAGGCCCTCTATAAGGCCCTTGTCTGTTGCAGAGTCTTCCTTGAGGGGCCCATGACATCTAGTGGTGTGATCAACAGCATGCAGAAGGCCCAGCCTATCTGAGCCGTTCTGTCAGTCTACCATAGGCATTTCCTGGACGGATGGATTTAATTAAGGATTTATGGGAACATTAAACTCACTGCTTCCACAATTTATGGGGTTATCAAATCATAATTTGGTGTTGTGTTTTTCTGCACTAAATACCTTTAGTTCCGCTCATTAAGAATTATTAGCAGCAGTAGACATAACAGTAGTGGTGACCCTAAAGGCAGTAGCATTTAATCCAATATATATAGCACTGGCCTTTTGATGCGCAATCTGTATGTAAAATGGTTGAGTCAATATAGCAGTACACTACACTAATTCCTACTTTCACATTCATCCACAGATGTCATTAAAATATGTAAACATTACAATTTATGTGCAATCTCAGTACTGGTGTTCTGCTTCTGAGTACAGTTCTCTTTTCCTTCCCTCCCATGTTTTTTAGCCTTCAGTTACAGTTCAGAGGCACTTTTCAAACTGTAATGCTGCCCTCTTCTGTTGAGCAACGAGCATATATAAAATAAACTGTCCACATCTGGCAAAAGAATAGACATAGACAAAATTTGTATTTAGCTTAACAGCAGTTCTATTAAATTGAAATTAGGCAACTACTTCGGGTGAATGAATTGTGATGAAGCAATAATTTGGATTAAAACAATTAAATATAACCACTGTTGTCAGACACTCAGCAACTTTATTTCTAAAATCTCCTGCTGATGGATTTTTTTTTATTGTCCCCAATAACTGTGGCATGAAATATCTGCCCTTGCTATACATTTGCATCTCAAATTATTTTTTTCCTGTAATTGAATACAAAAAGTGAAAGGTTTATATTTTCTAGATTCATTACACAAAGTGTAATATTACAGGCCTTTGTTTTTTTAATCTTGAATATTACAGTTTAGCCCTCATGGAAATCAAAAATCCATTTCTCAAAATATTAGAACAAAGGATTTATAATACAGACATGTTGACCTTCTGAAAAGGTTAATTTATGCACTCATTACTTGGTCGGACTTGGCATGGAGACCCAGATTGCTTTGATAGCGGCTCTTTAGCTCGTCTGTATTGTTGGATCTGGGGTCTCTCATTTTCCTCTTACAATACCCCATAGATTTTCTAAGAGGTTCAGGTCAGAAAAGTCGGCTGGCCAATCAAGCACAGTAATACCATGGTCAACAAACCAGTGACTAGTGGTTTGGGAACTGTGGGCAGTCCTGCTGTAAAAGAAAATCAGCATTTCCATTAAGCTTGTCAGCAGAGGGAAGCGCTCTACAATCTCCTGGTAGACTGCTGCACTGACTCTGGACTATAGAAAAGTGGACCAACACCAGCAGATGACATGACACCCCACATCATCACTGATTGTGGAAACTTCACACTGGACTTCAAGCAACTTGGATTCTGTGCCTCTCCGATCGTCCTCCAGACTCTGGGACCTTGATTTCCAAATGAAATGCAAAATTACATCTGAAAAGGAGTCAACTTTCCGTGAATATGCTTTGATACAGCCAGCCCTTTCAGCAATAATCTTCTGTGGCTTTCCCTACTTGTGGAGGGTTTCAATGAGTGTCTTTTGGACAACTGTCAAGTCAGAAGTCTTCCCCATGATTGTGGGTGAGTACTGAACCAGAATGAGAGATTAAAGGCTCTTTTCAGGTCGACATGTCTGTATTATACATTCTTTATTCTAATATTTAATTTGATTTCAATGAGCTAAGCCATAATCATCAAGATATTTCATTTTATATGTAATGAGTCTAAGATATAGAAAAGTTTAACTTTTAGAATTAAATTACAGAAAAAAACATTTTCCTGAGATGCACCTGTATGATGCGAGTTGAAGGCTATGAAAAGCAAGTACGGTCCTGCCATGTTTAAGATATATATAACACATTCAGGTTTCACACTTCATAATTGCACCCTGTCAGATGTTGGTGACACCCTACTTGTCAAACCTGTCCTCTTAGAGTGGAGGGGTGTCCACTCCCCATTTTGTAGCGCTCCTTCCAGCATTCATATGGTTTCAAGTCTGTAAGCAACAGTCTGAAGGACAAAGATGAACTGGGAATCTGAACAGGATGCATGATGACATTTGTAGGCTGCAAACCTGAACACTTAATCTAATGTACAGGTGCTGGTCATAGGATATCATCAAAAGGTTGATTTATTTCAGTAATTCCATTCAAAAAGTGAAATTTGTATAATGTATACATTCATTCCACACAGACTGATATATTTCAAGTGTTCATTACTTATCATTTTGACAACTAATGAAAACCCCAAAATCAGTATCTCAGAAAATTAGAATATTGTGAAAATGTTCAATATTGAAGACACCTGGTGCCACACTCTAATCAGCTAATTAAAACTCAAAACACCTGCAAAGGCCTTTAAATGGCATCTCAATCTAGTTCTGTAGGCTACACAATCATGGGGAAGACTGCTGACTTTACACCTTGCACAAGGAGGGCGAGACACAAAAGGTCATTGCTAAAGAGGCTGGCTGTTCACAGAGCTCTGTGTCCAAGCACATTAATAGAGAGGCGAAGGGAAGGAAAAGATGTGGTAGAAAAAAAGTGTACAAGTAATAGGGATAACCGCACCCTGGAGAGGATTGTGAAACAAAACCCATTAAAAAATGTGGGGGAGATTCAGAGTGGACTGCAGCTGGAGTCAGTGCTTCAAGAACCACCACGCACAGACGTATGCAAGACATGGGTTTCAGCTGTCGCATTCCTTGTGTCAAGCCACTTTTGAACAAGACACAGCGTGAGAAGCGTCTCGCCTGGGCTAAAGACAAAAAGGACTGGACTGCTGCTGAGTGGTCCAAAGTTATGTTCTCTGATGAAAGTCAATTTTGCATTTCCTTTGGAAATCAAGGTCTCAGAGTCTAGAGGAAGAGAGGAGAGGCACAGAATCCACGTTGCTTGAAGTCCAGTGTAAAGTTTCCACAGTCAGTGATGGTTTGGGGTGCCATGTCATCTGCTGGTGTTGGTCCACTGTGTTTTCTGAGGTCAAAGGTCAACGCAGCCGTCTACCAGGAAGTTTTAGAGCACTTCATGCTTCCTGCTGCTGACCAACTTTATGGAGATGCAGATTTCATTTTCCAACAGGACTTGGCACCTGCACACAGTGCCAAAGCTACCAGTACCTGGTTTAAGGACCATGGTATCCCTGTTCTTAGTTGGCCAGCAAACTCGCCTGACCTTAACCCTATAGAAAATCTATGGGGTATTGTGAAGAGGAAGATGCGATACGCCAGACCCAACAATGCAGAAGAGCTGAAGGCCGCTATCAGAGCAACCTGGGCTCTCATAACAC